>NW_026607571.1:0-350000 GCF_029499605.1 Hyla sarda
TCTGTGGGACAACTATGCTCCTAATCTGGGGAACAACTATGCTCCTAATCTGGGGGACAACTATGCTCCTAATCTGGGGGACAACTATGCTCCTAATCTGGGGGACAACTATGCTCCTAATCTGGGGGACAACTATGCTCCTAATCTGGGGGACAACTATGCTCCTAATCTGGAGGACAACTATGCTCCTAATCTGGAGGACAACTATGCTCCTAATCTGGAGGACAACTATGCTCCTAATCTGGGGAACAACTATGCTCCTAATCTGGGGGACAACTATGCTCCTAATCTGGGGGACAACTATGCTGCTAATCTGGGGGACAACTATGGTCCTAATCTGGGGGAAAAGTATGCTCCTAATCTGGGGGACAACTATGCTCCTAATCTGGGGAACAACTATGCTCCTAATCTGGGGGACAACCATGCTCCTAATCTGGGGGGACAACTATGCTCCTAATCTGGGGGACAACTATGCTCCTAATCTGGGGGACAACTATGCTGCCTAATCTGGGGGACAACTATGCTGCCTAATCTGGGGGACAACTATGCTGCCTAATCTGGGGGACAACTATGCTGCCTAATCTGGGGGAAAAGTATGCTAAACTAGGGGACAACTATGCTCCTAATCTGGGGGACAACTATGCTCCTAATCTGGAGGACAACTATGCTCCTAATCTGGAGGACATCTATGCTCCTAATCTGGAGGACAACTATGCTCCTAATCTGGAGGACAACTATGCTCCTAATCTGGAGGACAACTATGCTCCTAATCTGGAGGACAACTATGCTGCCTAATCTGGGGGACAACTATGCTGCCTAATCTGGGGGACAACTATGCTCCTAATCTGGGGGACAACTATGCTGCCTAATCTGGGGGACAACTATGCTCCTAATCTGGGGGACAACTATACTGATCTGGGGGTACAACTATGCTCCTAATCTGGGGGACAACTATGCTCCTAATCTGGGGGACAACTATGCTCCTAATCTGGGGGACAACTATGGTCCTAATCTGGGGGAAAAGTATGCTAAACTAGGGGACAACTATGCTCCTAATCTGGGGGACAACTATGCTCCTAATCTGGGGGACAACTATGCTCCTAATCTGGGGGACAACTATGCTCCTAATCTGGGGGACAACTATGCTGCCTAATCTGGGGGACAACTATGCTGCCTAATCTGGGGGACAACTATGCTGCCTAATCTGGGGGACAACTATGCTGCCTAATCTGGGGGAAAAGTATGCTAAACTAGGGGACAACTATGCTCCTAATCTGGGGGACAACTATGCTCCTAATCTGGCAGGACAACTATGCTCCTAATCTGGAGGACAACTATGCTCCTAATCTGGAGGACAACTATGCTCCTAATCTGGAGGACAACTATGCTCCTAATCTGGAGGACAACTATGCTCCTAATCTGGAGGACAACTATGCTCCTAATCTGGAGGACAACTATGCTCCTAATCTGGAGGACAACTATGCTCCTAATCTGGAGGACAACTATGCTCCTAATCTGGAGGACAACTATGCTCCTAATCTGGAGGACAACTATGCTCCTAATCTGGAGGACAACTATGCTGCCTAATCTGGGGGACATCTATGCTCCTAATCTGGGGGACAACTATGCTCCTAATCTGGGGAACAACTATGCTCCTAATCTGGGGGACAACTATGCTCCTAATCTGGGGGACAACTATGCTCCTAATCTGGGGGACAACTATGCTCCTAATCTGGGGGACAACTATGCTCCTAATCTGGGGGAAAAGTATGCTCCTAATCTGGGGGACAACTATGCTCCTAATCTGGGGAACAAATATGCTCCTAATCTGGGGAACAACTATGCTCCTAATCTGGGGGACAACTATGCTCCTAATCTGGAGGACAACTATGCTCCTAATCTGGAGGACAACTATGCTCCTAATCTGGAGGACAACTATGCTCCTAATCTGGGGAACAACTATGCTCCTAATCTGGGGAACAACTATGCTCCTAATCTGGGGAACAACTATGCTCCTAATCTGGGGGACAACTATGCTCCTAATCTGGGGGACAACTATGCTGCTAATCTGGGGGACAACTATGGTCCTAATCTGGGCGAAAAGTATGCTCCTAATCTGGGGGACAACTATGCTCCTAATCTGGGGAACAACTATGCTCCTAATCTGGGGGACAACTATGCTCCTAATCTGGGGGACAACTATGCTCCTAATCTGGGGGACAACTATGCTCCTAATCTGGGGGACAACTATGCTCCTAATCTGGGGGACAACTATGCTCCTAATCTGGGGGACAACTATGCTGCCTAATCTGGGGGACAACTATGCTCCTAATCTGGGGGACAACTATACTGATCTGGGGGTACAACTATGCTCCTAATCTGGGGGACAACTATGCTCCTAATCTGGGGGACAACTATGGTCCTAATCTGGGGGAAAAGTATGCTAAACTAGGGGACAACTATGCTCCTAATCTGGGGGACAACTATGCTCCTAATCTGGGGGACAACTATGCTCCTAATCTGGGGGACAACTATGCTCCTAATCTGGGGGACAACTATGCTCCTAATCTGGGGGACAACTATGCTCCTAATCTGGGGGACAACTATGCTCCTAATCTGGGGGACAACTATGCTGCCTAATCTGGGGGACAACTATGCTGCCTAATCTGGGGGAAAAGTATGCTAAACTAGGGGACAACTATGCTCCTAATCTGGGGGACAACTATGCTCCTAATCTGGAGGACAACTATGCTCCTAATCTGGAGGACAACTATGCTCCTAATCTGGAGGACAACTATGCTCCTAATCTGGAGGACAACTATGCTCCTAATCTGGAGGACAACTATGCTCCTAATCTGGAAGACAACTATGCTCCTAATCTGGAGGACAACTATGCTCCTAATCTGGAGGACAACTATGCTCCTAATCTGGAGGACAACTATGCTCCTAATCTGGAGGACAACTATGCTGCCTAATCTGGGGGACATCTATGGTCCTAATCTGGGGGACAACTATGCTCCTAATCTGGGGAACAACTATGCTCCTAATCTGGGGGACAACTATGCTCCTAATCTGGGGGACAACTATGCTCCTAATCTGGGGGACAACTATGGTCCTAATCTGGGGGAAAAGTATGCTCCTAATCTGGGGGACAACTATGCTCCTAATCTGGGGAACAACTATGCTCCTAATCTGGGGAACAACTATGCTCCTAATCTGGGGGACAACTATGCTCCTAATCTGGAGGACAACTATGCTCCTAATCTGGAGGACAACTATGCTCCTAATCTGGAGGACAACTATGCTCCTAATCTGGGGGACAACTATGCTCCTAATCTGGGGGACAACTATGCTCCTAATCTGGGGGACAACTATGCTGCCTAATCTGGGGGACAACTATGCTCCTAATCTGGGGGAAAAGTATGCTAAACTAGGGGACAACTATGCTCCTAATCTGGGGGACAACTACCCGGCCCTCCACAATATTTTTGTTTGTTTCTCATGTGGCCCCATGGGATAAATAATTGCCCACCCCATTCCTCCTCAGCCCCGGACATTCCTTAACCTGGAGCCGCCCGGGGAAAGGAGAAAGTGAAGACAAGAGACTGGTGAGACCTCTCTGCAAAATTGTGTATTTAATGCAGTGTTTCCCAACCAGGGTGCCTCCAGTTGTTGCAAAACTATTACTCCCAGCATGCCCAGACAGCCTTTGGCTGTCCGGGCATGCTGGGAGTTGTAGTTTTGCAATAGCTGGAGGCACCCTGGTTGGGAAACACTGATTTAATGTTTTAATGTGTGAAACTATCTGCTGCGCTCTGTATCTAATCCTGTCATGTGTGATACTGTCTGCTGAGCCTGTATATCCAAATCTGTCATGTGGGATATGAGCCTGTGTATCTAATCCTGTCATGTGTGATACTGTGAGCTGAGCCTCTGTATCTAATCCTGTCATGTGTGATACTGTCTGCTGAGCCTGTATATCCAAATCTGTCATGTGGGATATGAGCCTGTGTATCTAATCCTGTCATGTGCGATACTGTCTGCTGAGCCTGTATATCCAAATCTGTCATGTGGGATATGAGCCTGTGTATCTAATCCTGTCATGTGTGATACTGTGAGCTGAGCCTGTGTATCTAATCCTGTCATGTGTGATACTGTCTGCTGAGCCTGTATATCCAAATCTGTCATGTGGGATATGAGCCTGTGTATCTAATCCTGTCATGTGCGATACTGTCTGCTGAGCCTGTATATCCAAATCTGTCATGTGGGATATGAGCCTGTGTATCTAATCCTGTCATGTGTGATACTGTGAGCTGAGCCTGTGTATCTAATCCTGTCATGTGTGATACTGTCTGCTGAGCCTGTATATCCAAATCTGTCATGTGGGATATGAGCCTGTGTATCTAATCCTGTCATGTGCGATACTGTCTGCTGAGCCTGTGTATCTAATCCTGTCATGTGTGATACTGTGAGCTGAGCCTGTGTATCTAATCCTGTCATGTGTGATACTGTCTGCTGAGCCTGTATATCCAAATCTGTCATGTGGGATACTATCTGCTGAGCCTGTGTATCTAATCCTGTCATGTGGGATACTATCTGCTGAGCCTGTGTATCTAATCCTGTCATGTGGGATACTATCTGCTGAGCCTGTGTATCTAATCCTGTCATGTGGGATACTATCTGCTGAGCCTGTGCATCTAATCCTGTCATGTGGGATACTGTCTGATTAGCCTGTGTATCTAATCCTGTCATGTGTGATACTGTCTGCTGAGCCTGTGTATCTAATCCTGTCATGTGTGATACTGTCTGATTAGCCTGTGTATCTAATCCTGTCATGTGGTATACTGTCTGATTAGCCTGTGTATCTAATCCTGTCATGTGTGATACTATCTGCTGAGCCTGTGTATCTAATCCTGTCATGTGGGATACTATCTGCTGAGCCTGTGTATCTAATCCTGTCATGTGGGATACTATCTGCTGAGCCTGTGCATCTAATCCTGTCATGTGGGATACTGTCTGATTAGCCTGTGTATCTAATCCTGTCATGTGGGATACTATCTGCTGAGCCTGTGTATCTAATCCTGTCATGTGGGATACTGTCTGCTGAGCCTGTGTATCTAATCCTGTCATGTGGGATACTGTCTGCTGAGCCTGTGTATCTAATCCTGTCATGTGTGATACTGTCTGCTGAGCCTGGGTATCTAAATCTGTCATGTGTGATACTGTCTGCTGAGCCTGTATCTAAATCTGTCATGTGTGATACTGTCTGATTAGCCTGTGTATCTAATCCTGTCATGTGTGATACTGTCTGCTGAGCCTGTGTATCTAATCCTGTCATGTGTGATACTGTCTGCTGAGCCTGTGTATCTAATCCTGTCATGTGTGATACTGTCTGCTGAGCCTGTGTATCTAATCCTGTCATGTGTGATACTGTCTGATTAGCCTGTGTATCTAATCCTGTCATGTGTGATACTGTCTGCTGAGCCTGTGTATCTAATCCTGTCATGTGTGATACTGTCTGATTAGCCTGTGTATCTAATCCTGTCATGTGTGATACTGTCTGCTGAGCCTGTGTATCTAATCCTGTCATGTGTGATACTGTCTGCTGAGCCTGTGTATCTAATCCTGTCATGTGTGATACTGTCTGCTGAGCCTGTGTATCTAATCCTGTCATGTGTGATACTGTCTGCTGAGCCTGTGTATCTAATCCTGTCATGTGTGATACTGTCTGCTGAGCCTGTGTATCTAATCCTGTCATGTGTGATACTGTCTGATTAGCCTGTGTATCTAATCCTGTCATGTGTGATACTGTCTGCTGAGCCTGTGTATCTAATCCTGTCATGTGTGATACTGTCTGATTAGCCTGTGTATCTAATCCTGTCATGTGTGATACTGTCTGATTAGCCTGTGTATCTAATCCTGTCATGTGTGATACTGTCTGCTGAGCATGTGTATCTAATCCTGTCATGTGTGATACTGTCTGCTGAGCCTGTGTATCTAATCCTGTCATGTGTGATACTGTCTGATTAGCCTGTGTATCTAATCCTGTCATGTGTGATACTGTCTGCTGAGCATGTGTATCTAATCCTGTCATGTGTGATACTGTCTGCTGAGCCTGTGTATCTAATCCTGTCATGTGTGATATTGTCTGATTAGCCTGTGTATCTAATCCTGTCATGTGTGATACTGTCTGATTAGCCTGTGTATCTAATCCTGTCATGTGTGATACTGTCTGCTGAGCATGTGTATCTAATCCTGTCATGTGTGATACTGTCTGCTGAGCCTGTGTATCTAATCCTGTCATGTGTGATACTGTCTGATTAGCCTGTGTATCTAATCCTGTCATGTGTGATACTGTCTGATTAGCCTGTGTATCTAATCCTGTCATGTGTGATACTGTCTGCTGAGCCTGTGTATCTAATCCTGTCATGTGTGATACTGTCTGATTAGCCTGTGTATCTAATCCTGTCATGTGTGATACTGTCTGATTAGCCTGTGTATCTAATCCTGTCATGTGGGATACTATCTGCTGAGCCTGTGTATCTAATCCTGTCATGTGTGATACTGTCTGATTAGCCTGTGTATCTAATCCTGTCATGTGTGATACTGTCTGCTGAGCCTGTGTATCTAATCCTGTCATGTGTGATACTGTCTGCTGAGCCTGTGTATCTAATCCTGTCATGTGTGATACTGTCTGCTGAGCCTGTGTATCTAATCCTGTCATGTGTGATACTGTCTGCTGAGCCTGTGTATCTAATCCTGTCATGTGTGATACTGTCTGCTGAGCCTGTGTATCTAATCCTGTCATGTGTGATACTGTCTGATTAGCCTGTGTATCTAATCCTGTCATGTGTGATACTGTCTGCTGAGCCTGTGTATCTAATCCTGTCATGTGTGATACTGTCTGATTAGCCTGTGTATCTAATCCTGTCATGTGTGATACTGTCTGATTAGCCTGTGTATCTAATCCTGTCATGTGTGATACTGTCTGCTGAGCATGTGTATCTAATCCTGTCATGTGTGATACTGTCTGCTGAGCCTGTGTATCTAATCCTGTCATGTGTGATACTGTCTGATTAGCCTGTGTATCTAATCCTGTCATGTGTGATACTGTCTGCTGAGCATGTGTATCTAATCCTGTCATGTGTGATACTGTCTGCTGAGCCTGTGTATCTAATCCTGTCATGTGTGATATTGTCTGATTAGCCTGTGTATCTAATCCTGTCATGTGTGATACTGTCTGATTAGCCTGTGTATCTAATCCTGTCATGTGTGATACTGTCTGCTGAGCATGTGTATCTAATCCTGTCATGTGTGATACTGTCTGCTGAGCCTGTGTATCTAATCCTGTCATGTGTGATACTGTCTGATTAGCCTGTGTATCTAATCCTGTCATGTGTGATACTGTCTGATTAGCCTGTGTATCTAATCCTGTCATGTGTGATACTGTCTGCTGAGCCTGTGTATCTAATCCTGTCATGTGTGATACTGTCTGATTAGCCTGTGTATCTAATCCTGTCATGTGTGATACTGTCTGATTAGCCTGTGTATCTAATCCTGTCATGTGGGATACTATCTGCTGAGCCTGTGTATCTAATCCTGTCATGTGTGATACTGTCTGATTAGCCTGTGTATCTAATCCTGTCATGTGTGATACTGTCTGCTGAGCCTGTGTATCTAATCCTGTCATGTGTGATACTGTCTGCTGAGCCTGTGTATCTAATCCTGTCATGTGTGATACTGTCTGCTGAGCCTGTGTATCTAATCCTGTCATGTGTGATACTGTCTGCTGAGCCTGTGTATCTAATCCTGTCATGTGTGATACTGTCTGCTGAGCCTGTGTATCTAATCCTGTCATGTGTGATACTGTCTGATTAGCCTGTGTATCTAATCCTGTCATGTGTGATACTGTCTGCTGAGCCTGTGTATCTAATCCTGTCATGTGTGATACTGTCTGATTAGCCTGTGTATCTAATCCTGTCATGTGTGATACTGTCTGATTAGCCTGTGTATCTAATCCTGTCATGTGTGATACTGTCTGCTGAGCATGTGTATCTAATCCTGTCATGTGTGATACTGTCTGCTGAGCCTGTGTATCTAATCCTGTCATGTGTGATACTGTCTGATTAGCCTGTGTATCTAATCCTGTCATGTGTGATACTGTCTGCTGAGCATGTGTATCTAATCCTGTCATGTGTGATACTGTCTGCTGAGCCTGTGTATCTAATCCTGTCATGTGTGATATTGTCTGATTAGCCTGTGTATCTAATCCTGTCATGTGTGATACTGTCTGATTAGCCTGTGTATCTAATCCTGTCATGTGTGATACTGTCTGCTGAGCATGTGTATCTAATCCTGTCATGTGTGATACTGTCTGCTGAGCCTGTGTATCTAATCCTGTCATGTGTGATACTGTCTGATTAGCCTGTGTATCTAATCCTGTCATGTGTGATACTGTCTGATTAGCCTGTGTATCTAATCCTGTCATGTGTGATACTGTCTGCTGAGCCTGTGTATCTAATCCTGTCATGTGTGATACTGTCTGATTAGCCTGTGTATCTAATCCTGTCATGTGTGATACTGTCTGATTAGCCTGTGTATCTAATCCTGTCATGTGGGATACTATCTGCTGAGCCTGTGTATCTAATCCTGTCATGTGTGATACTGTCTGCTGAGCCTGTGTATCTAATCCTGTCATGTGGGATACTGTCTGATTAGCCTGTGTATCTAATCCTGTCATGTGTGATACTGTCTGATTAGCCTGTGTATCTAATCCTGTCATGTGTGATACTGTCTGCTGAGCCTGTGTATCTAATCCTGTCATGTGTGATACTGTCTGATTAGCCTGTGTATCTAATCCTGTCATGTGTGATACTGTCTGATTAGCCTGTGTATCTAATCCTGTCATGTGGGATACTATCTGCTGAGCCTGTGTATCTAATCCTGTCATGTGTGATACTGTCTGATTAGCCTGTGTATCTAATCCTGTCATGTGTGATACTGTGAGCTGAGCCTGTGTATCTAATCCTGTCATGTGTGATACTGTCTGATTAGCCTGTGTATCTAATCCTGTCATGTGTGATACTGTCTGCTGAGCCTGTGTATCTAATCCTGTCATGTGTGATACTGTCTGATTAGCCTGTTTATCTGACGTTGCGCAGGGGGACGTCACTCGTCATCACAGAGAGCCGCGTTGCTGTCGCGCACCAACACTACCGCCGCCGCTGGTATAAATAGGGTTTTGGTAGGAATTCTCTAAATGTACATTTTTTGTGCGATATAGGAAAATTCCCCCCACATATATATTGTATCCATCCCATCCCCCATGCCATTTCTTAAACCCCCCTCCCATCCCCCATGCCATTTCTAAAACCCCCCTCCCATCCCCCGTGCCATTTCTTAAACCCCCCTCCCATCCCCCGTGCCATTTCTTAAACCCCCCTCCCATCCCCCGTGCCATTTCTTAAACCCCCCTCCCATCCCCCGTGCCATTTCTTAAACCCCCCTCCCATCCCCCATGCCATTTCTTAAACCCCTGATCCCTCAGCCCCTGTGCAATTGGCCTCTCCCCTTTTGTAGCTCCACCCCCACATAGCCACACCCATGACCGGTATTTTTCTGAGGGAAAGGTGGCAACCCTACTGGCGGGCACTATATAAAGCTGGGTGGCGGGCACTATATAAAGCTGGGTGGCGGGCAGTATATAAAGCTGGGTGGCGGGCGGTATATAAAGCTGGGTGGCGGGCAGTATATAAAGCTGGGTGGCGGGCAGTATATAAAGCTGGGTGGCAGGCGGTATATAAAGCTGGGTGGCAGGCGGTATATAAAGCTGGGTGGCGGGCAGTATATAGAGCTGGGTGGCGGGCGGTATGTAAAGCTGGGTGGCGGGCAGTATATAAAGCTGGGTGGCAGGCAGTATATAAAGCTGGGTGGCGGGCAGTATATAAAGCTGGGTGGCAGGCGGTATATAAAGCTGGGTGGCGGGTGGTATATAAAGCTGGGTGGTGGGCAGTATATAAAGCTGGGTGGCGGGCAGTATATAAAGCTGGGTGGCGGGCAGTATATAAAGCTGGGTGGCGGGCGGTATATAAAGCTGGGTGGCGGGCGGTATATAAAGCTGGGTGGCGGGCAGTATATAAAGCTGGGTGACACATAGTTATTATATCTCTTTATTTATTACAGTAAGAACCAGTGTGAACTATTACATTGTGACAGGAGGAACAAGAGAGGAACAACACAATGTAACAAACCCTCTGCATAGAAACTCACCTCACACCACGTCTCCTCTTCACTGAGCTCCTCCCCTTCTGGTCACATGTCATCTACTACTGCTGAGCCCCGCCCACTCCTATCACATGACCTTCCTCACAGGTCCTTCATCCACAATCTCCTCTATCCTGCAGAGCCCCGCCCACTACTGTCACATGACCATCCTCACAGGTCCTTCATCCACAATCTCTCCTATCCTGCTGAGCTCCGCCCCCACATGTACTGGTCACATGATTGTGACATCATCACAGGTCCTACACCTCCAGCATCCGGCGGTAAAAGAGCAGGTCCTGTACGAGCACATCGTGGTAAGGAGATTACATGAGGAGGAGGTTTGTTACAGTGTGTCACCCCAGTAGTAAGGAGATTACATGAGGAGGAGGTCTGTTACAGTGTATCACCCCAGTAGTAAGGAGATTACATGAGGAGGAGGTCTGTTACAGTGTGTCACCCCAGTAGTAAGGAGATTACATGAGGAGGAGGTTTGTTACAGTGTGTCACCCCAGTAGTAAGGAGATTACATGAGGAGGAGGTTTGTTACAGTGTATCACCCCAGTAGTAAGGAGATTACATGAGGAGGAGGTTTGTTATAGTGTGTCACCCCAGTAGTAAGATTATATGAGGAGGTGGTTTGTTACAGTGTGTCACCCCAGTAGTAAGGTGATTACATGAGGAGGAGGTTTGTTACAGTGTGTCACCCCAGTAGTAAGGAGATTACATGAGGAGGAGGTTTGTTACAGTGTGTCACCCCAGTAGTAAGGAGATTACATGAGGAGGAGGTTTGTTACAGTGTGTCACCCCAGTAGTAAGGAGATTACATGAGGAGGAGGTTTGTTACAGTGTGTCACCCCAGTAGTAAGGAGATTACATGAGGAGGAGGTTTGTTACAGTGTGTCACCCCAGTAGTAAGGAGATTACATGAGGAGGAGGTTTGTTACAGTGTGTCACCCCAGTAGTAAGGAGATTACATGAGGAGGAGGATTGTTACAGTGTGTCACCCCAGTAGTAAGGAGATTACACCAGGATGGGGTTTGTTACAGTGTGTCACCCCAGTAGTGAGTTTACATGAGGAGGAGGTTTGTTACAGTGTGTCACCCCAGTAGTAAGGAGATTACATGAGGAGGAGGTTTGTTACAGTGTGTCACCCCAGTAGTAAGGAGATTACATGAGGAGGAGGTTTGTTACAGTGTGTCACCCCAGTAGTAAGGAGATTACATGAGGAGGGGGTTTGTTACATTGTGTCGCTGGTTCTGTGATTCAGGCTCCTCCTCTTCCCCTCCAGCTGACCCAGTTGTCTCCTCTTCTCCTGAATGATCCCCCAAGGATGGACAAGGACAGGAATGAGATGACTAAGAGAATATTACACTTCACCTTGGAGATCCTCCACCTGCTGACCGGAGAGGTGAGGTGACCCATCTACATTTCCACCATTGTTGTCCCCATCTACATTTCCACCATTGTTGTCCCCATCTACATTTCCACCATTGTTGTCCCCATCTACATTTCCACCATTGTTGTCCCCATCTACATTTCCACCATTGTTGTCCCCATCTACATTTCCACCATTGTTGTCCCCATCTACATTTCCACCATTGTTGTCCCCCCATCTACATTTCCACCATTGTTGTCCCCCATCTACATTTCCACCATTGTTGTCCCCCCATCTACATTTCCACCATTGTTGTCCCCCATCTACATTTCCACCATTGTTGTCCCCATCTACATTTCCACCATTGTTGTCCCCCCATCTACATTTCCACCATTGTTGTCCCCCATCTACATTTCCACCATTGTTGTCCCCCATCTACATTTCCACCATTGTTGTCCCCCCATCTACATTTCCACCATTGTTGTCCCCCCATCTACATTTCCACCATTGTTGTCCCCCATCTACATTTCCACCATTGTTGTCCCCCCATCTACATTTCCACCATTGTTGTCCCCCCATCTACATTTCCACCATTGTTGTCCCCCATCTACATTTCCACCATTGTTGTCCCCCCATCTACATTTCCACCATTGTTGTCCCCCCATCTACATTTCCACCATTGTTGTCCCCCCATCTACATTTCCACCATTGTTGTCCCCCCATCTACATTTCCACCATTGTTGTCCCCCCATCTACATTTCCACCATTGTTGTCCCCCCATCTACATTTCCACCATTGTTGTCCCCCCATCTACATTTCCACCATTGTTGTCCCCCCATCTACATTTCCACCATTGTTGTCCCCCCATCTACATTTCCACCATTGTTGTCCCCCCATCTACATTTCCACCATTGTTGTCCCCCCATCTACATTTCCACCATTGTTGTCCCCCCATCTACGTTTCCACCATTGTTGTCCCCCCATCTACGTTTCCACCATTGTTGTCCCCCCCATCTACGTTTCCACCATTGTTGTCCCCCCCCATCTACGTTTCCACCATTGTTGTCCCCCCCATCTACGTTTCCACCATTGTTGTCCCCCCCATCTACGTTTCCACCATTGTTGTCCCCCCATCTACGTTTCCACCATTGTTGTCCCCCCCATCTACGTTTCCACCATTGTTGTCCCCCCCATCTACGTTTCCACCATTGTTGTCCCCCCCCATCTACGTTTCCACCATTGTTGTCCCCCCCCATCTACGTTTCCACCATTGTTGTCCCCCATCTACGTTTCCACCATTGTTGTCCCCCATCTACGTTTCCACCATTGTTGTCCCCCATCTACGTTTCCACCATTGTTGTCCCCCATCTACGTTTCCACCATTGTTGTCCCCCATCTACGTTTCCACCATTGTTGTCCCCCATCTACGTTTCCACCATTGTTGTCCCCCATCTACGTTTCCACCATTGTTGTCCCCCATCTACGTTTCCACCATTGTTGTCCCCCATCTACGTTTCCACCATTGTTGTCCCCCATCTACGTTTCCACCATTGTTGTCCCCATCTACGTTTCCACCATTGTTGTCCCCATCTACGTTTCCACCATTGTTGTCCCCATCTACGTTTCCACCATTGTTGTCCCCATCTACGTTTCCACCATTGTTGTCCCCATCTACGTTTCCACCATTGTTGTCCCCATCTACGTTTCCACCATTGTTGTCCCCATCTACGTTTCCACCATTGTTGTCCCCATCTACGTTTCCACCATTGTTGTCCCCATCTACGTTTCCACCATTGTTGTCCCCATCTACGTTTCCACCATTGTTGTCCCCATCTACGTTTCCACCATTGTTGTCCCCATCTACGTTTCCACCATTGTTGTCCCCATCTACGTTTCCACCATTGTTGTCCCCATCTACGTTTCCACCATTGTTGTCCCCATCTACGTTTCCACCATTGTTGTCCCCATCTACGTTTCCACCATTGTTGTCCCCATCTACGTTTCCACCATTGTTGTCCCCATCTACGTTTCCACCATTGTTGTCCCCATCTACGTTTCCACCATTGTTGTCCCCATCTACGTTTCCACCATTGTTGTCCCCATCTACGTTTCCACCATTGTTGTCCCCATCTACGTTTCCACCATTGTTGTCCCCATCTACGTTTCCACCATTGTTGTCCCCATCTACGTTTCCACCATTGTTGTCCCCATCTACGTTTCCACCATTGTTGTCCCCATCTACGTTTCCACCATTGTTGTCCCCATCTACGTTTCCACCATTGTTGTCCCCATCTACGTTTCCACCATTGTTGTCACCATCTACGTTTCCACCATTGTTGTCACCATCTACGTTTCCACCATTGTTGTCCCCCCCATCTACGTTTCCACCATTGTTGTCCCCCCCATCTACGTTTCCACCATTGTTGTCCCCCCCCCATCTACGTTTCCACCATTGTTGTCCCCCCCCATCTACGTTTCCACCATTGTTGTCCCCCCCCATCTACGTTTCCACCATTGTTGTCCCCCCCATCTACGTTTCCACCATTGTTGTCCCCCCCCATCTACGTTTCCACCATTGTTGTCCCCCCCCATCTACGTTTCCACCATTGTTGTCCCCCCCCCCATCTACGTTTCCACCATTGTTGTCCCCCCCCATCTACGTTTCCACCATTGTTGTCCCCCCCCCATCTACGTTTCCACCATTGTTGTCCCCCCCCCCATCTACGTTTCCACCATTGTTGTCCCCCCCCCCATCTACGTTTCCACCATTGTTGTCCCCCCCCCCATCTACGTTTCCACCATTGTTGTCTCCCCCCCATCTACGTTTCCACCATTGTTGTCTCCCCCCCCATCTACGTTTCCACCATTGTTGTCTCCCCCCCATCTACGTTTCCACCATTGTTGCCCCCCCCCCATCTACGTTTCCACCATTGTTGCCCCCCCCCCATCTACGTTTCCACCATTGTTGTCCCCCCCCATCTACGTTTCCACCATTGTTGTCCCCCCCCATCTACGTTTCCACCATTGTTGTCCCCCCCCATCTACGTTTCCACCATTGTTGTCCCCATCTACGTTTCCACCATTGTTGTCCCCATCTACGTTTCCACCATTGTTGTCCCCATCTACGTTTCCACCATTGTTGTCCCCATCTACGTTTCCACCATTGTTGTCCCCATCTACGTTTCCACCATTGTTGTCCCCATCTACGTTTCCACCATTGTTGTCCCCATCTACGTTTCCACCATTGTTGTCCCCATCTACGTTTCCACCATTGTTGTCCCCATCTACGTTTCCACCATTGTTGTCCCCATCTACGTTTCCACCATTGTTGTCCCCATCTACGTTTCCACCATTGTTGTCCCCATCTACGTTTCCACCATTGTTGTCCCCATCTACGTTTCCACCATTGTTGTCCCCATCTACGTTTCCACCATTGTTGTCACCATCTACGTTTCCACCATTGTTGTCACCATCTACGTTTCCACCATTGTTGTCACCATCTACGTTTCCACCATTGTTGTCCCCCCCATCTACGTTTCCACCATTGTTGTCCCCCCCCATCTACGTTTCCACCATTGTTGTCCCCCCCCATCTACGTTTCCACCATTGTTGTCCCCCCCCCATCTACGTTTCCACCATTGTTGTCCCCCCCATCTACGTTTCCACCATTGTTGTCCCCCCCCATCTACGTTTCCACCATTGTTGCCCCCCCCCATCTACGTTTCCACCATTGTTGTCCCCCCCCCATCTACGTTTCCACCATTGTTGTCCCCCCCCCATCTACGTTTCCACCATTGTTGTCCCCCCCCCCATCTACGTTTCCACCATTGTTGTCCCCCCCCATCTACGTTTCCACCATTGTTGTCCCCCCCCCATCTACGTTTCCACCATTGTTGTCTCCCCCCCCATCTACGTTTCCACCATTGTTGTCTCCCCCCCCATCTACGTTTCCACCATTGTTGTCTCCCCCCCCATCTACGTTTCCACCATTGTTGCCCCCCCCCCATCTACGTTTCCACCATTGTTGTCCCCCCCCATCTACGTTTCCACCATTGTTGTCCCCCCCCATCTACGTTTCCACCATTGTTGTCCCCCCCCATCTACGTTTCCACCATTGTTGTCCCCCCCCATCTACGTTTCCACCATTGTTGTCCCCCCCATCTACGTTTCCACCATTGTTGTCCCCCCCCATCTACGTTTCCACCATTGTTGTCCCCCCCCATCTACGTTTCCACCATTGTTGTCCCCCCCCATCTACGTTTCCACCATTGTTGTCCCCCCCCCATCTACGTTTCCACCATTGTTGTCCCCCCCCCATCTACGTTTCCACCATTGTTGTCCCCCCCCATCTACGTTTCCACCATTGTTGTCCCCCCCCATCTACGTTTCCACCATTGTTGTGTCCCCCCCCATCTACGTTTCCACCATTGTTGTGTCCCCCCCCATCTACGTTTCCACCATTGTTGTCCCCCCCCATCTACGTTTCCACCATTGTTGTGTCCCCCCCCATCTACGTTTCCACCATTGTTGTCCCCCCCCATCTACGTTTCCACCATTGTTGTCCCCCCCCCATCTACGTTTCCACCATTGTTGTCTCCCCCCCCCCATCTACGTTTCCACCATTGTTGTCTCCCCCCCCATCTACGTTTCCACCATTGTTGTCTCCCCCCCCATCTACGTTTCCACCATTGTTGTCTCCCCCCCCATCTACGTTTCCACCATTGTTGTCCCCCCCCCCATCTACGTTTCCACCATTGTTGTCCCCCCCCATCTACGTTTCCACCATTGTTGTCCCCCCCCATCTACGTTTCCACCATTGTTGTCCCCCCCCATCTACGTTTCCACCATTGTTGTCCCCCCCATCTACGTTTCCACCATTGTTGTCCCCCCCCATCTACGTTTCCACCATTGTTGTCCCCCCCATCTACGTTTCCACCATTGTTGTCCCCCCCCATCTACGTTTCCACCATTGTTGTCGTCCCCCCATCTACGTTTCCACCATTGTTGTCGTCCCCCCATCTACGTTTCCACCATTGTTGTCGTCCCCCCATCTACGTTTCCACCATTGTTGTCGTCCCCCCATCTACGTTTCCACCATTGTTGTCGTCCCCCCCATCTACGTTTCCACCATTGTTGTCCGTCCCCCATCTACGTTTCCACCATTGTTGTCGTCCCCCCCATCTACGTTTCCACCATTGTTGTCCGTCCCCCATCTACGTTTCCACCATTGTTGTCCGTCCCCCATCTACGTTTCCACCATTGTCCGTCCCCATTTACGTTTCCACCATTGTTGTCCCCCCCCCCCCCCCCATCTACGTTTCCACCATTGTTGTCCCCCCCCCCCCAATCTACATTTCCACCATTGTTGTCCCCATCTTTGGCCCCGCCCTATGTTCTGGATATCTCTTTGTAGGTGAGGTCTCCAGAACTGACCCCAGTATTCCAGATGTGCTCACTAGAGCTCTATACAGGGGGCACAATCTCCTCTTTGTAGTGAGGGAGGAATACTGGGGTCAGTCCCCTCATTGTCTCTCTCCATACACAGGATTACACCATAGTGAAGAAGACATGGGGGGAGTGTGTGGCCCCCAGCAGCCATCTCCATGAGTCAGAAGGACGGAGCAGGGCCCGGGGCCCCATCACGAAGCCTCCACCCCACTCACTGATACATGAGAAGAAGATCCTAGAACTCATCCACAGGATCACTGAGCTGCTGACTGGAGAGGTGACACTGCTGGGGCATTATACAGTAATGGAGGGGTCTGGTGATGATTAGAGAGGTGACACTGCTGAGACATTATACAGTAATGGAGGGGTCTGGTGATGACTGAAGAGGTGACACTGCTGGGACATTATACAGTAATGGAGGAGTCTGGTGATGACTGGAGAGGTGACACTGCTGGGACATTATACAGTAATGGAGGGGTCTGGTGATGACTGGAGAGGTGACACTGCTGGGACATTATACAGTAATGGAGGGGTCTGGTGATGACTGGAGAGGTGACACTGCTGGGACATTATACAGTAATGGAGGGGTCTGGTGATGACTGGAGAGGTGACACTGCTGGGACATTATATAGTAATGGAGGGGTCTGGTGATGACTGGAGAGGTGACACTGCTGGGACATTATACAGTAATGGAGGGGTCTGGTGATGACTGGAGAGGTGACACTGCTGGGACATTATACAGTAATGGAGGGGTCTGGTGATGACTGGAGAGGTGACACTGCTGGGACATTATACAGTAATGGAGGGGTCTGGTGATGATAAGACAGGTGACCCTGCTGGGACATTATACAGTAATGGAGGTGTCTGGAGATGACTGGAGAGGTGACACTGCTGGGACATTATACAGTAATGGAGGGGTCTGGTGATGACTGGAGAGGTGACACTGCTGGGACATTATACAGTAATGGAGGGGTCTGGTGATGATTAGAGAGGTGACACTGCTGGGACATTATACAGTAATGGAGGGGTCTGGTGATGACTGGAGAGGTGACCCTGCTGGGACATTATACAGTAATGGAGGGGTCTGGGGATGACTGGAGAGGTGACACTGCTGGGACATTATACTGTAATGGAGGGGTCTGGTGATGACTGGAGAGGTGACACTGCTGGGACATTATACAGTAATGGAGGGGTCTGGTGGTGACTGGAGAGGTGACACTGCTGGGACATTATACAGTAATGGAGGGGTCTGGTGATGATTAGAGAGGTGACACTGCAGGGACATTATACAGTAATGGAGGGGTCTGGTGATGATTAGAGAGGTGACACTGCTGGGACATTATACAGTAATGGAGGGGTTCTGGGGATGACTGGAGAGGTGACACTGCTGGGACATTATACAGTAATGGAGGGGTCTGGGGATGACTGGAGAGGTGACACTGCTGGGACATTATACAGTAATGGAGGGGTCTGGGGATGACTGGAGAGGTGACACTGCTGGGACATTATACAGTAATGGAGGGGTCTGGTGATGACTGGAGAGGTGACACTGCTGGGACATTATACAGTAATGGAGGGGTCTGGTGATTAGAGAGGTGACAGTGCAGGGACATTATACAGTAATGGAGGGGTCTGGTGATGACTGGAGAGGTGACACTGCTGGGACATACAGTAATGGAGGGGTCTGGTGATGACTGGAGAGGTGACCCTGCTGGGACATTATACAGTAATGGAGGGGTCTGGTGATGATTAGAGAGATGACACTGCTGGGACATTATACAGTAATGGAGGGGTCTGGTGATGACTGGAGAGGTGACCCTGCTGGGACATTATACAGTAATGGAGGGGTCTGGGGATGACTGGAGAGGTGACACTGCTGGGACATTATACAGTAATGGAGGGGTCTGGTGATGACTGTAGAGGTGACACTGCTGGGACATTATACAGTAATGGAGGGGTCTGGTGATGACTGGAGAGGTGACACTGCTGGGACATTATACAGTAATGGAGGGGTCTGGTGATGACTGGAGAGGTGACACTGCTGGGACACTATACAGTAATGGAGGGATCTGGTGATGACTGGAGAGGTGACACTGCTGGGACATTATACAGTAATGGAGGGTTCTGGTGATGATTAGAGAGGTGACACTGCTGGGACATTATGCAGTAATGGAGGGGTCTGGTGATGATTAGAGAGGTGACACTGCTGGGACATTATACAGTAATGGAGGGGTCTGGTGATGACTGTATCATTGTGTGTCAGGTTCCTATAAGGTGTCAGGATGTGGCGGTCTATTTCTCCATGGAGGAGTGGGAGTATGTAGAAGGACACAAGGATCTGTACCAGGACATAGTCATGATGGAGGACCACCGGCCCCTCACATCACAAGGTAAGAAGAGACATATATATATAGATATCACTCTCACTACCTAATAACATAGAAATATATCCAGCACTGATGTATTCATTCCCTGTGTGTTCCCTACAGATGAAGTCATTGATAGAAATCCACCCGAGAGGTGTCCCCGTCCTCTGTATTCCCAGGACTGTTCAGAGCGAAATGTCCCAGAGAACCATCAGGTAGGTGATTTCAAAGTCCCCCAAAAATATGACCATAAAGTGTTTGACCCCAAGATCAACTTACATTTCCTTCCTATCTTATTAGGGTGAAGATCTGATGGATATTAAGGCTGACGTTAAAATTGAACCAGAAGAGGAGACGGATTTCGGGGCCGATCAGCAGTGTAAGGAGGGGGAGACTTTTATTGGTGGAGGGTCTCCTAGATACTACTACACCCATCATCTGATCATCACATGGAATAATCTATTCATCACTGTGTGTTCCCTACAGATGGAGTCATTGATAGAAATCCACCCGAGAGGTGTCCCCGCCCTCTGTATTCTCAGGACTGTCCAGAGGGAAATGTCCCAGAGAAGCATCAGGTAGATGAGGCTGATCCTATATCTCTATAGGGGGGTCCTGCAGTCATAGATGTGGGGATAGATTTTGGGGGTCTCTGTTGCTCCTCCTGTCTGCTGTATTGTAGTGAATTGTTCTGTATGTCACATCAGGGGGGAGATCTGACTAATAATAAAGTGGAGGATGAAGAAGAGAGGATGAGGGGCCATCACCCGTGTATGAGGGAAGTGAAGGAGGAAATTCCAGGAGGTGTTACCCCAGGTATGTAATAATTCCAGGAGGTGTTACCCCAGGTATGGAATAATTCCAGGAGGTGTTGTCCCGGGTATGGAATAATGGCAGGAGGTGTTGTCCCGGCTATGGAATAATGGCAGGAAGTGTTGTCCCGGCTATGGAATAATGGCAGGAGGTGTTGTCCCGGCTATGGAATAATGCCAGGAGGTGTTGTCCCGGCTATGGAATAATGCCAAGAGGTGTTGTCCCGGCTATGGAATAATGCCAGGAGGTGTTGTCCCGGCTATGGAATAATGCCAGGAGGTGTTGTCCCGGCTATGGAATAATGCCAGGAGGTGTTGTCCCGGCTATGGAATAATGCCAGGAGGTGTTGTCTCGGCTATGGAATAATGCCAGGAGGTGTTGTCCCGGCTATGGAATAATGCCAGGAGGTGTTGTCCCGGCTATGGAATAATGCCAGGAGGTGTTGTCCCGGCTATGGAATAATGCCAGGAGGTGTTGTCCCGGCTATGGAATAATGCCAGGAGGTGTTGTCCCGGCTATGGAATAATGCCAGGAGGTGTTGTCCCGGCTATGGAATAATGCCAGGAGGTGTTGTCCCGGCTATGGAATAATGCCAGGAGGTGTTGTCCCGGCTATGGAATAATGCCAGGAGGTGTTGTCCCGGCTATGGAATAATGCCAGGAGGTGTTGTCCCGGCTATGGAATATTTCCAGGAGGTGTTTTCCCGGCTATGGAATATTTCCAGGAGGTGTTGTCCCGGCTATGGAATATTTCCAGGAGGTGTTGTCCCGGCTATGGAATATTTCCAGGAGGTGTTGTCCCGGGTATGTAATAATTCCAGGAGGTGTTGTCCCGGGTATGTAATAATTCCAGGAGGTGTTGTCCCGGGTATGTAATAATTCCAGGAGGTGTTGTCCCGGGTATGTAATAATTCCAGGAGGTGTTGTCCCGGGTATGTAATAATTCCAGGAGGTGTTGTCCCGGGTATGTAATGTTTCCAGGAGGTGTTGTCCCAGGTATGTAATGTTTCCAGGAGGTGTTGTCCCGGGTATGTAATATTTCCAGGAGGTGTTGTCCCGGGTATGTAATATTTCCAGGAGGTGTTGTCCCAGGTATGTAATAATTCCAGGAGGTGTTGTCCCGGGTATGTAATAATTCCAGGAGGTGTTGTCCCGGGTATGTAATGTTTCCAGGAGGTGTTGTCCCAGGTATGTAATAATTCCAGGAGGTGTTGTCCCAGGTATGTAATAATTCCAGGAGGTGTTGTGCCAGGTATGTAATAATTCCAGGAGGTGTTGTCCCAGGTATGTAATAATTCCAGGAGGTGTTGTGCCAGGTATGTAATAATTCCAGGAGGTGTTGTGCCAGGTATGTAATATTTCCAGGAGGTGTTGTCCCGGGTATGTAATAATTCCAGGAGGTGTTGTCCCAGGTATGTAATAATGCCAGGAGGTGTTGTCCCAGGTGTGTAATAATTCCAGGAGGTGTTGTCCCAGGTATGTAATATTTCCAGGAGGTGTTGTCCCAGGTATGTAGTAATGGATTACAGAGGGAATTCCGAGGTTTCTTCAGGGGAGGCTCCACCTTAGATCTACATGACATTAACCCTTCAGGCCCCAGTGATCCCCTGTGTTATGTATAGTCAGGACCTGAGGGAGGTGACTATATAGAGATCCTCTCCAAGGTCATCTATGGGTCCTGTCATGCTCCAGGTAGAACACTAGGGGCAGCATCAGGATTTGAATAAGACGTCCACATCATCTGTACCGGACAAGGAGGAGGAGTCAGACACCGACATAGAACCCACCAAAGAGATTGGGGGGGGGGTTATTAGTAGAAATGACACTGATCAGGACCCGGCGCCATTATTCTGTCTGCTCCTCTGTAATACAAAGCGTTATTTCCGTTATTACATGTGACGTACGCGTCGCTCCGCTTCCTCCATAGCATTACACTGTAATCAAGCAATAGGCGCAGCGGAGGAGGCGGAGTTACACACATGTCACATGTTTCTTCATAAGACGCCATCTTCTGGACAGACGAGGTTGGGTAACGATGTGACTCCTGAATACTTGTTTCGGCATTATACACCACTTGATATGGCGGTAATATTCATTCACATGGGCAGTGACTCCTAATGCATAAGGGGCAGTAAGACTAAACCGTAGGTACTGCTATAGAGCACACGCACATCCTGAAGTATCATTGCGGGGCCCCATTACTTTTATATGTAAATGTCACCTTAAAGGGGTATTCCAGGCAAAAACTTGTTTTTATATATCAACTGGCTCCGGAAAGTTAAACGGATTTGTAAATTACTTCTATTAAAATATCTTGATCCTTCCAATAGTTATTAGCTTCTGAAGTTAAGTTGCTGTTTTCTGTCTAACTGCTCTCTGATGACTCACGTCCCGGGAGCTGTGCAGTTCCTATGGGGATATTCTCCCATCCTGCACAGCTCCCGAGACGTGACATCATCATTGAGCAGTTAGACAGAAAACTTCAGAAGCTAATAACTATTGGAAGGATTAAGATTTTTTAATAGAAGTAATTTACAAATCTGTTTAACTTTCCGGAGCCAGTTGATATCTAAATAAAAGTTTTTGCCTGGAATACCCCTTTAATGTCCTGAAAGTAGGAGGAGTCTACTCCATAAACTGCATGGAAAAAAAAACTGCGTGTGTGTTTCCTGCCCAATAGGAATGTCCTACATTACTGTACTGTGCGGTATTAATACTAATAACAAAATCCTTTTATATCCTACAGGAAATCCCAGTAAGAATTCTGAGGGAAACTTCATGTTATCCCTGAATGATAAAGGAGAAGATGAAGATATGATGGAGCGCTCCTCAGGAGAAGACCTCTTTACCCCTAATGTCCATCCAGATCTATCCTATAATAATCCATCTGATCATGAGGAACCTTCTCCTGACCAACCACACATTGTTACCACAAGGACAGATCAGGAACATGGGAAAGGTTTTTATTGTGAGGAATGTGGGAAACAATTTACAAGAAGATCATCTCTTGTTATACACAGAAAAAGTCACACAAAAAAGAAGCTGTATTCATGTTCAGAATGTGGGAAACACTTTAAACAGAAATCAGATCTTATAATACATGAGAGAAGACATACAGGAGAGAAGCCATATTCATGTTCAGAATGTGGGAAATGTTTCTTACAAAAATCAGATCTTGTTATACACGAAAGGAGTCACACAGGACAGAAGCCATTTTCATGTTTGGAATGTGGGAGATGTTTTAGTACTAAATCTGCGTTAAGGAATCATTATAGAGCTCACACAGGAGAGAAGCCACATTCATGTTCAGGATGTAGGAAAGGTTTTATAACTAAAGCAAATCTTGTTAGACATGAGAGACTTCACACAGGAGAGAAGCCATTTTCATGTTTAGAATGTGGGAAATGCTTTACAGCTAAATCAGGGCTTGTTAGACATGAGAGAAGACACACAGTAGAGAAGCCATATTCATGTTCAGAATGTAGGAAAGGTTTTATAACTAAACAAGAGCTTTTTACACATGAAATAAGTCACACAGGAGCAAAGCCATTTTCATGTTCAGAATGTGGGAAATGTTTCTCAAGTAAAGCATATTATGTTGCACATGAGAGAATTCACACAGGAGAGAAACCGTATTCATGTTTAGAATGTGGGAAATGTTTTACACATAAATCACATCTTGTGCGACACGAGAGAAATCACACGGGAGAAAAGCCATATTCATGTTCAGAATGTGGGAAATGTTTTGCACATAAATCGCATCTTGTGCGACACGAGAAAAGTCACACGGGAGAAAAGCCGTATTCATGTTCAGGATGTGGGAAATGTTTTACAGAAAAAGCAAAACTTGTTAGACATGAGAGAATTCACACAGGGTGCTGAAAATATTCTTAAAAAGAAAAAAAAATGTTTGAAACTCACAGGAGAATTCAAATTAAGAAACCACCTTCTTATTTGGAATGTGAAAAATGCTATAAATGGGGAAAAATATTTTAACCCATTGGGTTCTTCAGACGGTTAACATATAGGATAGGGTTTAAAGGGATACTCCGCCCCTAGACATCCAAAGGATAGGGGATAAGATGTCTGATCGCGCGGGGGGGCCTGCTGCTGGGGACCCCCGCGATCCCCCCCCCCCCCCCCTGCAGCAGTCCGGTACCTCGGCATTGAGGGTGGGCGGACGTGACGGTAGGAGGGGGCGAGGCCATGACGTCAAGATGCTCGTCCCCCCCGCACCGCCCGTCATCAGCCTCGGAGAAAACTTAGCTCCGGGCTGCTGCCTGGTGGATCGTGGGGGTCTCCAGCAGTAGGCCCCCCCCCCCCCCCCCCGCGATCAGACATCCTTTGGATAGGGGATAAGATGTCGAAGGGCAGAGTACCCCGTAAGGCCCGGGCCAATTTTCATTTTTGTTTTTCCCTCCTTTCTTTTAACCCCTTAAGGACAGACCTATTTTTTTTTTACCTTAAAGGGGTACTCCGGCGCTTAGACATCTTATCCCCTATCCAAAGGATAGGGAATAAGATGCCAGATCGCGGGGGTCCTGCCGCTGGGGACCCCGGGATTTCGGCTGCAGCACCCACCTTAACAGCTTCCGGCAACGCGAGCGAAAGAGCGTGACATCACGACTCCGCCCCCGTGTGACATCATGCCCCGCCCCTCAATGCAAGCCTATGGGAGGGGGCGTCACGCCCCCTCCCATAGGCTTGCATTGAGGGGGCGGAGCGTGATGTCACATGGGGCGGAGTCGTGACGTCACAACGCTCCGGCTCCGTGATCGCCAGTAATCAGACCCGGAGCGAGCACGCTCCGGGGGCTGATTCTAATGGGGTGCGACGTGGAAGATCAAGGGGGTCCCCAGCGGCGGGACCCCCCCCCCTGCGATCAGGCATCTTATCCCCTATCCTTTGGATAAGGGATAAGATGTCTAAGCACCGGAGTACCCCTTTAATGACCAGGCTCTTCTTTTTTTTTTTTTTTTAAATGTGTTGCGTCTCTTTAAATGGTAATAACATTAGAACCCTTTTTCTGTGCGGAACAATTCTGAACTTATTATTTTGTGGCATATTGTACTTTATTTTATTGTTTTATTTTTTTTGCTGACTCGTGAAGCATTTTTTTTGTAAAAAAAAAAAAAAAAAACTGGAAAATTTCTAGCTTTTTTAAATAATTTTTTTTATGATGTTCACTGTGCGTTAAAAGTGATTTTAGATTTATTCTGTGGGTCGGTACGATTATGGCGATACCCATTTTTATTGCTTTTTGTTTTTTCATTTTTCTGAGCAAAATTATTTAGTTAGAGCCGTAACTTTTTTTAACTTTTCGTCCGACACAATTTTTTCAATACGTGCTACCTTTTTGATCTTTTTTTTATTCCGCTATTTTGTTTTGTGGTGCTCACCGTGCGGAATAATTTACATTATAGCTTTATAGTACGTATTTTACCGTAAAGTACAAATTTTACCATAAAATGTACAACGCATCAAAAAATACATAATTGTTTGCGGTTGGAAATTTATAAGAAAACTGCAATTTTCTGACCCCTATAACTTTTTAATTTTTCCGTATACATGAGGGATATTTTTTGCGCCGTGATCTGTAGCTTTTATCGGGACCATTTTTGTTTTGTTGGGACTTTTTGATCACTTTTTCTTAAATTTTTATTTTTTTTTTCTTACATTATTTGATGTGATCAAAAATCAGTATTTTTAGTGTTTGGTATTTTTTTAAGCCGTTTACCTTGCGGGATCATAACCATTTTATTTTAATAGTTTGGACATTTACATTGTATAATGATGGGCCTATGACATAGCATTATACAGCGTGATTGGCTAAGCCCAGGCTACATCATTGAATCGGTGACCGGGTGGCAGGAAGCAGGTAAGGGGGATCCTCTGTGCCATTTTGACTCACAAAACCATAAGCTTCCCAGGTTCCGTGAGCTGCCAGCATCTTTCACTGGTCTGATCATTGGTATTGATCACGGTGTCTAAAGGGGTTATCCAGGAAAAAACTTTTTTTTTTTTTTTTTTTTTTAACATATCAACTGGCTCCAGAAAGTTAAACAGATTTGTAAATTACTTCTATAAAAAAAATCTTAATCCTTTCAGTACTTATGAGCTTCTGAAGTTAAGGTTGTTCTTTTCTGTCTAAGTGCTCTCTGTTGACACGTGTCTCGGGAACCGCCCAGTTTAGAAGCAAATCCCCATAGCAAACCTCTTCTAAACTGGGTGTTTCCCGAGACAAGTGTGATCAGAGAACACTTAGACAGAAAAGAACAACCTTAACTTCAGAAGCTCATAAGTACTGAAAGGATTAAGATTTTTTTAATAGAAATAATTTACAAATCTGTTTACATTTCTGGAGCCAGTAGATATAAAAAAATAAAGTTTTTTTTCCTGGATAACCCCTTTAAGGATTCAGGGTGTACAGAACGCAAGGGTGTACCTGTAACCTGTTCAGGACGAAGGGTATAAAGGGAACCTGTCCGCGCTAGTTTCCTCTTTGGACCCAACACATAATCGGTTCTTTGATGTTTCCTCCCATGGGGCTGAGAACATCGTCCGATCCCGATATCTTAAGGGCATTAAACATGGAGTTTTGTGTGCACCGTAGTCACATGGGCCACAAGTAGTCATGTGGGCGGGACCTCCTGAGAACTAGTCACCTAGTCATGGCTGTGATAACACCTACTGAGGTGTGACTGATCCAGAGCGCACACTCATCTCCACTGTTCTGCCCTATGATGTAGGGTTCTCTCTGCATTCTCATTCACCTCTCATTATTACAGCCATGACCAGGTGACTAGTTCTCAGGAGGTCCCGCCCACATGACTACTTGGGCTCATTTGAATATAGTACACAGACCCTAAGGACGTCCCATGGAAAGTTTAGTTTTTTTTATGTAGAAATATCTGATGTTTGTTCATGTGATGGAACCAATAAAAATCTACAACAAGTGATATTTCCTTCTGGGTCTTACAGAGATGGATTCTGAAAGGGGTGCGCCAAGGGTTATGCGGGGGTACGGCATTTCGCTAAAAATACCAACCATGCAATGTCATGTATTTTTTCAGTGCAGAACAGGGACTGGACGCGACTTTAAGTGAGCTGCGGTGGCTGCTGGGCCTGACCTGTGACGTCCCTGACATTGCATGGAGGTGCCGCACAGCGCAGGAGGACATCACCCGTCAGTGCCGCCCTCCACCTCCCGCCAAACGGGAATGCACCTACCTGCACTTGGGCCTGCTCAAGACACAGGCCAGATAAGAAGGTTAAAGTGTAACACCGCAGTATGGGAGGGTGTTATTGTATCTCATATATTGGCCCAGGGGGATCGGGGGGTGGAAATAATGGCACAAAGGGATCAAGATGGGGGGGGGGGGGGGTAATGGCAAACGGGGATTAAGATGGAGGAGGGGGGGGAGATAATGGCATAAGGGGATTAAAACTAAAGAACGAAAGCGACGTCAGCCTGAAGGTTATACTAGCCATCGGCAAATATTTGATGGCCCAGAAACAAGCCGCCCAAGTATCGCATCATAAAGGTAAGCGAACTCCGTTATTTTTATGACTTATTTTATCCGCGGGATCAAATGATCTTTATAAAAAAAAATTTTTTTGCATTGTTATAGTCCCCATTGGGGACTATAACATTGCACACACTGATTTCCTACACTGATCACTGCTATGCCATAGCATAGCATTGATCAGTGTTATCACCGCTTGACTGCTCCTGCCTGGATCTCAGTCACCACGGTGCAGTCCTTCGGTGATTGGACGCTTAGGAGGCAGGTAAGGGACCCTCCTCGTGCGCCCAAGAGGGTCACCGCAGTGGTCCCGTTCTGCCCCACTGAGCTGCCAGGAAGCATATATTTTAACTTTAGACGTGGCGATCAACTTTGATTGCCTAATCTATAAAGGGTTAATAGCGTTCGTCACCACGATCGGTGGAGCGCACTATTAGGCACGGGCCGGGCCCGGCTCGCAATGGTTCGGGGGTCACGGCGTGACCCCTTGATATAGAAAGGGAGTGGGCTTAACACGTACAGGTACGCCCTTCATCCCCAAAAGGTTAGAAAGAAGGAACGCAGCAGTGAGATCAGCGACACCAAAAATCCCAGAAGACCAAGGAAAACAACTGTGGTGCGTGACCGAAGAATTCCTTCCCTGGTGATAAAAACCCTTCACATGAGTTGTCCAGATGAAGAACACTCTCCAGGAGGTAGGTGGATGTGTGTCAGAGTCATCAAGAGAAGACGTCACCAGATGGAATACAGAGGGTTAACCACAAGATGGAAACCATTGGGAGCCTCAAAAACACAAAGGACAAAATTTAAGGTTGGGATATGAGGTTGGAATTTAAGGACGTGTCATAAGTTCAGTATATGAGGCCCGAATATAAGGACATGATATGAGGTCAGGATATAAGGACATGATATGAGGCCCGAATATAAGGACATGATATGAGGCCCGAATATAAGGACATGATATGAGGCCCGAATATAAGGACATGATATGAGGCCCGGATATAAGGACATGATATGAGGTCAGGATATAAGGACATGATATGAGGCCCGAATATGAGGTCAGGATATAAGGACATGATATGAGGTCAGGATATAAGGACATGATATGAGGTCATGATATGAGGTCAGGATATAAGGACATGATATGAGGTCAGGATATAAGGACATGATATGAGGCCCGAATATGAGGTCAGGATATAAGGACATGATATGAGGTCAGGATATAAGGACATGATATGAGGCCCGAATATGAGGTCAGGATATAAGGACATGATATGAGGTCAGGATATAAGGACATGATATGAGGTCAGGATATAAGGACATGATATGAGGCCCGAATATAAGGACATGATATGAGGCCCGAATATAAGGACATGATATGAGGTCAGGATATAAGGACATGATATGAGGTCAGGATATAAGGACATGATATGAGGCCCGAATATAAGGACATGATATGAGGCCAGGATATAAGGACATGATATGAGGTCAGGATATGAGGTCAGGATATAAGGACATGATATGAGGTCAGGATATAAGGACATGATATGAGGTCAGGATATAAGGACATGATATGAGGTCAGGATATAAGGACATGATATGAGGCCCGAATATAAGGACATGATATGAGGCCCGAATATAAGGACATGATATGAGGTCAGGATATAAGGACATGATATGAGGTCAGGATATAAGGACATGATATGAGGTCAGGATATAAGGACATGATATGAGGCCCGAATATAAGGACATGATATGAGGTCAGGATATAAGGACATGATATGAGGTCAGGATATAAGGACATGATATGAGGCCCGAATATAAGGACATGATATGAGGTCAGGATATAAGGACATGATATGAGGCCCGAATATGAGGTCAGGATATAAGGACATGATATGAGGTCAGGATATAAGGACATGATATGAGGTCAGGATATAAGGACATGATATGAGGCCCGAATATAAGGACATGTATGAGGCCCGAATATAAGGACATGATATGAGGCCCGAATATAAGGACATGATATGAGGTCAGGATATAAGGACATGATATGAGGTCAGGATATAAGGACATGATATGAGGTCAGGATATAAGGACATGATATGAGGTCAGGATATAAGGACATGATATGAGGTCAGGATATAAGGACATGATATGAGGTCAGGATATAAGGACATGATATGAGGTCAGGATATAAGGACATGATATGAGGTCAGGATATAAGGACATGATATGAGGTCAGGATATAAGGACATGATATGAGGTCAGGATATAAGGACATGATATGAGGTCAGGATATGAGGCCCGAATATAAGGACATGATATGAGGCCCAAATATAAGGACATGATGTGAAGTCAGGATATGAGGAAGAAATATGAGGTTGGGATATGAAGATGGGATTTAAGGACGGGATAAAAGGACGAGGTATGAGGACGGGATATGAAGATGGGATTTAAAGGGGTATTCCAGGCAAAAACTTTTTTTTATATATATATATATCGACTGGCTCCGGAAAGTTAAACAGATTTGTAAATTACTTCTATTAAAAAATCTTTATCCTTCCAATAGTTATTAGCTTCTGAAGTTGAGTTGTTGTTTTCTTTTTAACTGCTCTCTGATGACTCACGTCCCGGGAGCTGTGCAGTTCCTATGGGGATATTCTCCCATCCTGCACAGCTCCCGGGACGTGACATCATCATTGAGCAGTTAGACAGAAAACTTCAGAAGCTAATAACTATTGGAAGGATTAAGATTTTTTAATAGAAGTAATTTACAAATCTGTTTAACTTTCCGGAGCCAGTTGATATATATATATATATATATATATATATATATATATATATAAAAGGTTTTGTCTGGAATACCCCTTTAAGGACAGATTGTGAGGACGGGATATGAGGACAAGATATGAGGTTGGGATATGGAGATGGGATTTAAGGACGGGAGATGATGTTGGGAGATGAGGATGAAACATAAGGATCAGATATAAGGACATGGTATAAGGCTGAAATGTGAGGACAGGATATGAGGATGAGATATGAGGTGGCGAGCGCCATTGTTGGTCTTCCTCTCCCACAAGGTGGTTAAGTAGGAAGACTGGTCAACGCCGGGTACGTAGCTGTTATATAGGCGCCCAGCGCACCGAGGAGACAGCGCCGAGAAGCTGCAGTCTGTAATGCGCTCTGCAGGAATCGGAGGCCTGAATGGAGAATTACAGAACACAGACCAGTCCGACTTGTGACAAATCTAATCGCACTTAAAGGGGTACTCCACTGCCCCAGTGTTCGGAACATTGTGTTCCGAACGCTAGGTGTGGGCTGCGGGGTCGTGACATCATAGCCACGCTCCTCATGACGTCACACCACGCCCCCTCAATGTAAGTCTGTGGGAGGGGGCGTGGCGAATGCCACGCCCCCTCCCATAGACTTACATTGAGGGGGCGTAGTGTGACATCACGAGGGGCATGGCCGTGACGTTACGACCCCCTCACCCGGCGTTCGGCACACAATGTTCCAAACACTGGGGCAGTGGAGTAGCCCTTTAAGGCAGGGAAAAAGCTCGGAGCGTCCTATAGATGTCGGCATTGATGTCTGCAAGGGCTTCTACATTGTTAAAGGGGTACTCCGGTGAAAAAAAACTGGTGCCAAAAAGTTAAACAGATTTGTAAATTACTTCTATAAAAAAAAATCTTACTCCTTCCAGTACTTATTAGCTGCTGAATACTACAGTGGAAATTATTTTCCGTTTGAAACACAGAGCTCTCTGCTGACATCACGAGCACAGTGCTCTCTGCTGACATCTCTGTCCATTTTAGGAACTGTCCAGAGTAAAAGGAAATTATCCCCATAGCAAACATATGCTTTTTTGGGCAGTTCCTAAAATGGACAGAGATGTCAGCAGAGAGCACTGTGCTCGTGATGTCAGCAGAGAGCTCTCTGTGTTTCAAACGGAAAAGAATTTCCACTGTAGTATTCAGCAGCTAATAAGTACTGTAAGGATTAAGATTTTTTTAATAGAAGTAATTTACATGTTCACAAGGTACATGACAAATGAAATCCATTTCCATAAGATATACATAGTCACATATACTTCTCTCTGTCCTTTACAGGACCTGGCATTTCCCACTAACAAAGCAAAGGCAAAATAATACATGGATTTTATTTAAAGGGGAACTCCAGTGGAAAACTTTTTTTTTTTAATCAACTGGTGCCAGAAAGTTGAACAGATTTGTAAATTACTTCTATTAAAAAATCTTAATCCTTCCAGCAGTGGCGCAGCGTGGGTTGTCAGCACCCGGGGCAAGGCAAGTTATTTGCGCCCCCTAACCCGTGGATTTTAGCACTCGAGTCTCTTCCACTAGATTAGTTAAAGAAACCCTCACCCCCTAAGCACATATATGTACATGTATTGCTCCCCTCCACCATATTAGGCAGCTCCCCCACAATAGTAGCAGCTCCCCCACAATAGTAGGCAGCTCCCCCACATTAGGTAAGCATTTCCCCCACAATATTAGGCAGCTCCCCCCAACAATATTAGGCAGCTCCCCCCACATTTGTAGGCAGCTCCCCCCCCCCCCACATTAGGTCAGCAGTTCCCCCACAATAGTAGGCAGTTCCCCCACATTAGGTCAGCAGTTCCCCCACAATATTAGGCAGCTCCCCCCCACAATAGTAGCAGTTCCCCCACAATAGTAGGCAGCTCCCCCACATTAGGTCAGCATTTCCCCCACAATAGTAGGCAGTTCCCCCACAATATTAGGCAGCTCCCCCCAACAATATTAGGCAGCTCCCCCCACATTTGTAGGCAGCTCCCCCCCCCACATTAGGTCAGCAGTTCCCCGACAATAGTAGGCAGCTCCCCCACATTAGGTCAGCAGTTCCCCCACATTAGGTCAGCAGTTCCCCCACATTAGGTCAGCAGTTCCCTCACAATATTAGGCAGCTCCCCCACATTAGGTCAGCATTTCCCCCACAATATTAGGCAGTTCCCCCACAATATTAGGCAGCTCCCCCCCAACAATATTAGGCAGCTCCCCCCCCCCACATTAGGTCAGCAGTTCCCCCACAATATTAGGCAGCTCCCCCACATTAGGTCAGCAGTTCCCCCACATTAGGTCAGCAGTTCCCTCACAATATTAGGCAGCTCCCCCCCCCCCCACAATATTAGGCAGCTCCCCCCACAATAGTAGGCAGTTCCCCCACAATAGTAGGCAGTTCCCCCACAATATTAGGCAGCTCCCCCCCAACAATAGTAGGCAGCTCCCCCCACATTTGTAGGCAGCTCCCCCCACATTAGGTCAGCAGTTCCCCCACAATAGTAGGCAGCTTCCCCCCACCCCACAGACATACAGACATATACAGTGTATGGCTGGAGGCTGTATGTCTGTACTGCGGCCCCCACAGTGATCCGGTCACCGCTCCTCCGGCCCGGGGTCACATCTACTGCTATGGCTTATGGACCATAGCAGTAGGGACCGGGGGAGCGGTGACCGGAACACTGAAGAAGATGACGCGGTCACTTACCAGGCCCCGGCCAGCGCGTCCTCCTGCAACGATCCTGCGGTCCTCCTGCGTCTCTATGGTTGTCAGTGACGTCCCGTGCGTACGACCATAGAGGCGGAGAAGCGAGGGACCGAAGGAGGATCGCGGGAGGACGCCGGGGAATGGTGAGTGACAGGCGGACATCCTTATGTCACGAAAAGATTTTTCGGGACACAGGGATGTCCGGGATAGGATTAGGAATACTTCTTTTTATGTGCCCGGGCCGGCTCCCGTGTGTGGCTGCAGGCGGGGGCCGGCCAGAGCATATAAAAACTAATATACTGTATACTAAAAACCAGGGGGCCTCCAGCTGTTGTGAAACTACAACTCCCAGCATGCCCGCACAGCCTTTGCCGGTCCGGGCATGCTGGGAGTTGTAGTTTCACAACAGCTGGAGGCCCCCTGGTTTTTAGTATACAGTATTCGTTTTTATATGCTCTGGTCGGCCCCCGCCTGCAGCCACACACGGGAGCCGGCCCGGGCACATAAAAAGAAGTATTCCTATCCCGGAGAGCGCGCCCCCCAGATGTTGCACCCGGTGCGGCCGCCCCCCCCCCCCCCCTTCACCCCCCACGCTACGCCTCTGCCTTCCAGTACTTTTTAGGGGCTGTATACTAAAGAGAAATCCAAAAAGAAATGCATTTCCTCAGATGTCCTGACCACAGTGCTCTCTGCTGACCTCTGCTGTCCATTTTAGGAACTGTCCAGAGAAGAAGAAAATCCCCATAGCAAACATATGCTTCTCTGGACAGTTCCTAAAATGGACAGCAGAGGTCAGCAGAGAGCACTGTGGTCAGGACATCACAGGAAATGCATTTCTTTTTGGATTTCTCTTTAGTATACAGCCCCTAAAAAGTACTGGAAGGATTAAGATTTTTTAATAGAAGTAATTTACAAATATGTTTAACTTTCTGGCACCAGTTGATTTAAAAAAAAAAAAAAAAAAAAAAAGTTTTCCACGGGAGTACCCCTTTAACCTCTTCAGGACGCAGGGCGTATCCATACGCCCGTGGGAATTCCGGCCCCCACCGCTAGCCGGTTGGGGACCGGAGCCGGATGCCTGCTGAAATCGTTCAGCAGGCATCCCGGCATATCGCCCAGGGGGGTCATTATGCAATTCAGTCCAGCGATCTGCTGTGATTCCGGGTCAATCGGGTCTCCAGTGACCCGATGACCCGGAATTACTGGCTGTTCGGGGCCGTCTCTGATGGCCCCGAACAGCCAGAGCCTGCAGGGGTGAGGTGGCACTGGTGCCACCTCACGATTGCCCTGATTCGTCGGCCGGTTTACCGGCCGACCAATCAGGGCGCCTGCTGCGGGTGTCACTCCCACAACCCGCTCCGACCCTCTTCCGGAGGAGGTGAGCGGATGCGGGAAGAAGACCCCGTGTGCTGGGGACCCCGATCCCCGGCGTCCCTGTTGGGATCGGGGCCCCAGGAGCGGCCGCGGCAAGGGACTGACCTGCAGCGGAGCAGCAGCAGGAGGTGAGTGACAGCCTCCTGCTGTTGCTTAGCAACAGCTCCCAGCATGCAAAAAGGGCATGCTGGGAGCTGTAGTTATGCAACAGCAGGAGGCAGACCACCACAACTCCCAGCATTCCCTTATGGGCATGCTGGGACTTCTAGTTTTGCAACTGCTGGTTGCATAACTACAACTCCCAGCATGCCCATTGGCTGTCGGTGACTGCTGAGAGTTGTAGTTTTGCAACAGCTGAAGGCACACTGGTTGTGAAACCAGAGTTTTTTTTAACCTAACTCAGTGTTTCACGACCGGTGTGCCTCCAGCTGTTGCAAACTACAACTCCCAGCATGCACCGTATATGCTGGGAGTTGTAGTTTTGCAACAGCTGGAGGCACACTGGTTGTGAAACACTGAGTAAGGTCACAAACTCAGTGATACATAACCAGTGTGCCTACAGCTGTTGCAAAACTAAAACTCTCAGCATGTACAGTCTGTCAGCGCATGCTGGGAGTTGTAGTTTTGCAACAGCTGGATGCCCCCCCCCCCCCCAATGTGAATGTACAGGGTTCACTCACATGGGCGGAGGTTTACAGTAAGTATCCGGCTGCAAGTTTGAGCTGCGGCAAATTTTCTGCCGCAGCTCAAACTGCCAGCGAGAAACTACTGTGATCCCCCGCCCGTGCGACTGTACCCTAAAAACACTACACTACACTAACACAAAATAAAATAAAAAGTAAAAAAACACTACATATACACATACCCCTACACAGCCCCCCTCCCCTCCCCAATAAAAATGAAAAATGTCTGGTACTTCACTGTTTCCAAAATGGAGCCTCCGGCTGTTGCAAAACAACTACTCCCAGTATTGCCGGACAGCCGTTGACTGTCCAAGCATGCTGGGAGTTTTACAACAGCTGGAGGCACCCTGTTTGGGAATCACTGGCGTAGAATACCCCTATGTCCACCCCTATGCAATCCCTAATTTAGTCCTCAAATGCGCATGGCGCTCTCACTTTGGAGCCCTGTCGTATTTCAAGGTAACAGTTTAGGGCCACATATGGGGTATCGTCGCTGTACTCGGGAGAAATTGTGTTACAAATTTTTGGGGGTATTTTCTGCTTTTACCCTTTTTAAAAATGTAAAATTTTTGGGAAAACAAGCATTTTAGGTAAAAAAAAATTATTTTTTTTTACATATGCAAAAGTCGTGAAACACCTGTGGGGTATAAAGGTTCACTTAACCCCTTGTTACGCTCACCGAGGGGTCTAGTTTCCAAAATGGTATTGTCACGATGCCGGCTGGCAGGAGGTGGATCCTCTGTGCCAGAGAGGGATTGGCGTGGACCGTGCTAGTGGACCGGTTCTAAGTCACTACTGGTATTCACCAGAGCCCGCCGCAAAGCGGGATGGTCTTGCTGCGGCGGTAGTGACCAGGTCGTATCCACTAGCAACGGCTCAACCTCTCTGACTGCTGAAGATAGGCGCGGTACAAGGGAGTAGACAGAAGCAAGGTCGGACGTAGCAGAAGGTCGGGGCAGGCAGCAAGGATCGTAGTCAGGGGCAACGGCAGGAGGTCTGGAACACAGGCTAGGAACACACAAGGAAACGCTTTCACTGGCACAATGGCAACAAGATCCGGCAAGGGAGTGCAGGGGAAGTGAGGTATACATAGGGAGTGCACAGGTGAACACACTAATTAGAACCACTTGCGCCAATCAGCGGCGCAGTGGCCCTTTAAATCGCAGAGACCCGGCGCGCGCGCGCGCCCTAGGGAGCGGGGCCGCGCGCGCCGTGACAGGACCGACGGAGAGCGAGTCAGGTACGGGAGCCGGGGTGCGCATCGCGAGCGGGCGCCACCCGCATCGCGAATCGCATCCCGGCTGGAGGCGGAATCGCAGCGCACCGGGTCAGTGGATCTGACCGGAGCGCTGCAGTAGCGAGAGTGTAGCGAGCGCTCCGGGGAGGAGCGGGGACCCGGAGCGCTCGGCGTAACAGTACCCCCCCCCCCTTGGGTCTCCCCCTCTTCTTAGAGCCTGAGAACCTGAGGAGCAGACTTTTGTCTAGGATATTGTCCTCAGGTTCCCAGGATCTCTCTTCAGGACCACAGCCCTCCCAATCGACCAAAAAAAAGGTTTTCCCTCTGACCTTCTTGGAGGCCAGTATCTCCTTTACGGAGAAGATGTCCGAGGAGCCGGAAACAGGAGTGGGAGGAACAGATTTGGGAGAGAAACGGTTGATGATGAGTGGTTTAAGAAGAGAAACGTGAAAGGCATTAGGAATACGAAGAGAAGGAGGAAGAAGAAGTTTGTAAGAGACAGGATTAATCTGGCACAAAATTTTGAAAGGACCAAGATAGCGTGGTCCCAATTTGTAGCTAGGAACACGGAAGCGGACATATTTAGCGGAGAGCCATACCTTGTCTCCTGGAGAAAAAATGGGGGGAGCTCTTCTTTTCTTATCAGCAAACTTCTTCATGCGTGATGAAGCCTGTAAGAGAGAATTTTGGGTCTCTTTCCATATGGTGGAAAGATCACGAGTTATTTCATCCACAGCGGGCAAACCAGAGGGCAAGGGAGTAGGGAGGGGGGGAAGAGGGTGACGGCCGTACACCACGAAAAATGGGGATTTGGAAGAAGATTCAGAAACTCTGAAGTTATACGAGAATTCGGCCCATGGTAGAAGATCTGCCCAGTCATCCTGGCGGGAGGAAACAAAATGCTGTAAATAATCACCCAGGACCTGGTTAATTCTTTCTACTTGCCCATTGGATTGAGGATGATAAGCAGAAGAAAAGTTTAATTTAATCTTGAGTTGTTTACAGAGAGCCCTCCAGAATTTTGACACGAATTGGACGCCTCTATCCGAGACGATCTGCGTGGGCAACCCGTGAAGACGAAAAATGTGTACAAAAAATTGTTTTGCCAACTGAGGCGCAGAAGGAAGACCAGGAAGAGGGATAAAATGTGCCATCTTGGAGAATCGATCAACGACCACCCAAACAACAGTGTTGCCACGGGATGGGGGTAAGTCTGTAATAAAGTCCATACCAATCAGAGACCAAGGCTGTTCGGGGACAGGCAGAGGATGAAGAAGACCAGCGGGCTTCTGGCGAGGAGTCTTAACCCGGGCACAGACAGTGCAGGCTCGCACAAAATCCACAACATCCGTCTCCAGAGTCGGCCACCAATAGAAACGAGAGATGAGTTGCACAGATTTCTTGATGCCCACATGACCTGCGAGATGGGAGGAGTGACCCCATTTGAGGATTCCGAGGCGTTGGCGTGGAGTGACGAAGGTCTTCCCTGGAGGAGTTTGCCTGATGGAGGCTGGAGAAGTGGAGATCAGGCAGTCAGGAGGAATGATGTGTTGCGGAGAGAGCTCTACTTCCGAGACATCCGAGGAACGAGAGAGAGCATCGGCCCTAATGTTCTTATCGGCAGGCCGAAAGTGAATTTCAAAATTAAATCGGGCAAAGAACAGAGACCACCTGGCCTGGCGAGGATTCAGCCGTTGGGCAGACTGGAGATAGGAGAGATTCTTGTGATCGGTGTAAATAATAACTGGAAATCTTGATCCCTCCAGCAGATACCTCCATTCCTCAAGTGCTAATTTAATGGCTAGTAGCTCTCGATCCCCGATGGAGTAGTTCCTCTCCGCCGGAGAGAAGGTCCTAGAAAAAAAACCACAAGTAACAGCATGCCCGGAAGAATTTTTTTGTAGAAGGACCGCTCCCGCTCCTACTGAGGAGGCATCTACCTCCAATAGGAAGGGTTTAGATGGGTCAGGTCTGGAGAGCACGGGAGCCGAAGAAAAGGCAGACTTGAGATGTTTAAAGGCGTCTTCCGCTTGAGGAGGCCATGACTTAGGATTGGCATTCTTTTTGGTTAAAGCCACGATAGGAGCCACAATGGTGGAAAAATGTGGAATAAATTGTCTGTAATAATTGGCGAACCCCAAAAAACGTTGGATAGCACGGAGTCCGGAGGGGCGTGGCCAATCTAAGACGGCAGAGAGTTTGTCTGGATCCATTTGTAGTCCCTGGCCAGAGACCAAGTATCCTAGGAAAGGAAGAGATTGACATTCAAATAGACATTTCTCCATCTTGGCATAAAGTTGATTGTCACGAAGTCTCTGAAGAACCATGCGGACATGCTGGCGGTGTTCTTCTAGGTTGGCAGAAAAAATCAGGATATCGTCCAGATACACAACAACACAGGAATATAAGAGATCACGAAAAATTTCATTAACAAAGTCTTGGAAGACGGCAGGGGCGTTGCACAGGCCAAAGGGCATGACCAGATACTCAAAGTGTCCATCTCTAGTGTTAAATGCCGTTTTCCATTCATCCCCCTCTCTGATGCGGATGAGATTATAAGCACCTCTTAAGTCCAGTTTGGTAAAGATGTGGGCACCTTGGAGGCGATCAAAGAGTTCAGAGATAAGAGGTAGAGGGTAGCGGTTCTTTACCGTGATTTTATTAAGACCGCGGTAGTCAATGCAAGGACGTAGGGAGCCATCTTTTTTGGACACAAAGAAAAATCCAGCTCCGGCAGGAGAGGAGGATTTGTGGATAAAGCCCTTTTTTAAATTTTCCTGGATGTACTCAGACATAGCAAGAGTCTCTGGGGCGGAGAGAGGATAAATTCTGCCCCGGGGTGGAGTAGTGCCCGGGAGGAGGTCAATAGGACAGTCATAAGGCCTGTGAGGAGGTAGAGTCTCAGCTTGTTTTTTGCAAAATACATCCGCAAAGTCCAGATAGGCCTTAGGGAGACCGGTTACAGGGGGAACCACAGGGTCACGGCAGGGAGTACTGGGAACCGGTTTAAGACAGTCCTTGAAACAAGAGGTACCCCAACTCTTGATCTCCCCAGTGGACCAATCCAGGGTTGGGGAATGGTGTTGAAGCCAGGGTAGTCCAAGGAGAATTTCGGAAGTACAATTGGGGAGGACCAAAAATTCAATTTTTTCGTGATGAGGTCCGATGCACATTAGGAGGGGCTCCGTGCGGAAACGTATGGTACAGTCCAATCTTTCATTGTTAACACAATTGATGTAGAGGGGTCTGGCGAGACTGGTCACCGGGATGTTGAACCTGTTGATGAGAGAGGCCAAAATAAAATTTCCTGCAGATCCGGAATCCAAGAAGGCCATAGTAGAGAAGGAGAAGGTAGAGGCAGATATCCGCACAGGCACAGTAAGACGTGGAGATTCTCCATGCGGCGTCGTGTCCTCTCTTGAGGTGTTAGGCGAGACCGGTCAACCTGCATAGCCTCCACGGCGGGAGGCACAGGAACGGATTGCAGGGGACCAGAGGAGAGAGGAGCCGGGGAGAAAAAACGCCTCGTGCGAACAAAGTCCATATCCTGGCGGAGCTCCTGACGCCTTTCGGAAAAACGCATGTCAATGCGAGTGGCTAGATGAATGAGTTCATGTAGGTTAGCAGGGATTTCTCGTGCGGCCAGAACATCTTTAATGTTGCTGGATAGGCCTTTTTTAAAGGTCGCGCAGAGGGCCTCATTATTCCAGGATAGTTCTGAAGCAAGAGTACGGAATTGTACGGCATACTCGCCAACGGAAGAATTACCCTGGACCAGGTTCAACAGGGCAGTCTCAGCAGAAGAGGCTCGGGCAGGTTCCTCAAAGACACTTCGAATTTCCGAGAAGAAGGAGTGTACAGAGGCAGTGACGGGGTCATTGCGGTCCCAGAGCGGTGTGGCCCATGACAGAGCTTTTCCAGACAGAAGGCTGACTACGAAAGCCACCTTAGACCTTTCAGTAGGAAACTGGTCCGACATCATCTCCAAGTGCAGGGAACATTGAGAAAGAAAGCCTCGGCAAAATTTAGAGTCCCCATCAAATTTATCCGGCAAGGATAGTCGTAGGCCTGAAGCGGCCACTCGCTGCGGAGGAGGTGCAGGAGCTGGCGGAGGAGATGATTGCTGAAGCTGTGGTAGTAGCTGCTGTAGCATCACGGTCAGTTGAGACAGCTGGTGGCCTTGTTGCGCTATCTGTTGTGACTGCTGGGCGACCACCGTGGTGAGGTCGGCGACAACTGGCAGAGGAACTTCAGCGGGATCCATGGCCGGATCTACTGTCACGATGCCGGCTGGCAGGAGGTGGATCCTCTGTGCCAGAGAGGGATTGGCGTGGACCGTGCTAGTGGACCGGTTCTAAGTCACTACTGGTATTCACCAGAGCCCGCCGCAAAGCGGGATGGTCTTGCTGCGGCGGTAGTGACCAGGTCGTATCCACTAGCAACGGCTCAACCTCTCTGACTGCTGAAGATAGGCGCGGTACAAGGGAGTAGACAGAAGCAAGGTCGGACGTAGCAGAAGGTCGGGGCAGGCAGCAAGGATCGTAGTCAAGGGCAACGGCAGGAGGTCTGGAACACAGGCTAGGAACACACAAGGAAACGCTTTCACTGGCACAATGGCAACAAGATCCGGCGAGGGAGTGCAGGGGAAGTGAGGTATACATAGGGAGTGCACAGGTGAACACACTAATTAGAACCACTTGCGCCAATCAGCGGCGCAGTGGCCCTTTAAATCGCAGAGACCCGGCGCGCGCGCGCCCTAGGGAGCGGGGCCGCGCGCGCCGGGACAGGACCGACGGAGAGCGAGTCAGGTACGGGAGCCGGGGTGCGCATCGCGAGCGGGCGCCACCTACATCGCGAATCGCATCCCGACTGGAGGCGGAATCGCAGCGCACCGGGTCAGTGGATCTGACCGGAGCGCTGCAGTAGCGAGAGTGTAGCGAGCGCTCCGGGGAGGAGCGGGGACCCGGAGCGCTCGGCGTAACAGGTATGCCATGTGTTTTTTTTTTTTTTTTTGCTGTCCTGGCACCATAGCGGCTTCCTAAATGCGACTTGCCCCCAGAGCAAAATTTGGTCTCAAAAAGCCAAATATGACTCCTTCTCTTCTGAGCATTGTAGTTCGCCCGTAGTGCACTTCAGGCCAACTTATGGGGTACCTCCATACTCAGAAGAGATGGGGTTACAAATTTTGGGGGGTATTTTCTGCTATAAACCCTTGCAAAAATTTGAAATTTGGGGGGAAACACATTATTGTGAAAAAATTTTATTTATTTTTTTACGTATGCAAAAGTTGTGAAACACCTGTGGGGTATTAAGGCTCACTTTATTCCTTGTTACGTTCCTCAAGGGGTCTAGTTTCCAAAATGGTATTCCATGTGTTTTTTTTTTCTGTTCTGGCACCATAGGGGCTTCCTAAATGCAACATGCCCCCCAAAAACCATTTCAGAAAAACGTACTCTCCAAAATCCCCTTGTCGCTCCTTCGCTTCTGAGCCCTCTACTGCGCCCGCCGAACACTTTACATAGACATATGGGGTATGTGCTTACTCGAGAGAAATTGGGCTACAAATATAAGTATACATTTTCTCCTTTTACCCCTTGTAAAAATTCGAAAATTGGGTCTACAAGAACATGCGAGTGTAAAAAATGAAGATTGTGAATTTTCTCCTTCACTTTGCTGCTATTCCTGTGAAACACCTAAAGGGTTAAAACGCTGACTGAATGTCATTTTGAATACTTTGGGGGGTGTAGTTTTTATAATGGGGTAATTTGTGGGATATTTCTAAGATAACTGGTCCCTGAAAAAAAGCGAGTTTAAAAATTTTGTGAAAAATTGGAAAATTGCTGCTGAACTTTGAAGCCTCTGGTGTCTTCCAAAAGTAAAAACTTGTCAATTTTCTGATGCAAACATAAAGGAGACATATTGTATATATGAATAAAAAAAAATATTTGGAATATCCATTTTTCTTACAAGCAGAGAGCTTCAAAGTTCGAAAAATGCTAAATTTTCAAATTTTTCATCAAATTTTGGGATTTTTCACCAATAAACGATTCAAGTTACCACCAAATGTTACCACTATGTTAAAGTAGAATATGTCACGAATACACAGTCTCGGAATCAGAATGATAACTAAAAGCATCAGAGTTACTAATGTTTAAAGTGACAGTGGTCAGAATTGCAAAAAACGTCCGAGTCCTTAAGGTGAAAAAGGGCTAAGTCCTTAAGGGGTTAATTATTAAGGTGCATTTCATTTTTATGGTTACAGAGAGGAGGTTGTTATGGTTCCTCCCCAATAGAGCTGGATTTCATTTACGCTTAGGCTATGTTCACACTGCAACGTCTGCATGGAAAATCTCATAACATGCATGGCGCTAAGACTGCCCGGGAATACGCCATCCCTTGGACAGCAATTAAAGAATGGACGTGTATTTTGTTTCTGCAGACAACGGATGTGATATCTGGTCCTGCCAGAACCCGTAGGGTAAAATCTTTCTAGCTCTGAAAGTTCTTTTGTTTGGTTTTGTTGCTACGACTACGTCTAGCTGACTGGTGGGTCAGCTGACCTTGTTGGGATTGCACATGTCTAGCTGCCTATTTAAACCTGCAGTGTGCTTTCAGACTTTGCCTGTGAAAGAGGTTTACTCCAGTAACTAGCCTTATATCCTGTGACTACAGATATTTGGTTATTTGATTTTGGCTTTACTTCCTGACCCTTCTCCTGTATTAGCGACTTGGTACCTGCATTATTTCCTGTTACTTGGCTAGTGGACTCTGACTTATTGTGTGTGTGTTTGTTTAGTATTATTTCTGTTAGTTTGTGTTTTTCCCGAACTGAGTCTGTTTTTTATAGTCTGTAGATTATTTTGTTGACAGTGACTCCTATCACTTACTTAGGAAGGGACCAGCACTGTGGTTGTCGATCCGCTGTTTAGAGCGGATAGGCAAGTAGGCAGGGTCAGAGGGAGTGGGTGAGATCAGGGCTGCATGTGACATCGGAATTTGAATTTTCGCACCAGAAACATCTGGAAAATCTGCTATGTGAACAGCGCAGCAGAATCTGATTGAAATCAATGGGACTGCCGTGGAATCTCCATGCGGAATTCCAAATCGGAAATTCTGCCATGTGAACATTGTCAGGTGACCCAGTGTGAAGGTTTGTTGGATGTGACTTACGTATTTCAGGTGCTAGAGAACAAGGCAACTTTATTTCCCGTATTCCATTGTCATTTTATACATACACTGAGGTTACCAAAGGGTTAAAGGGGTACTCCACTGGAAAACATATTTTTTAAATCAACTGGTGCCAAAAAATTAAACAGATTTGTAAATTACTTCTATTAAAAAATCTTAATCCTTCCAGTACTTATCAGCTGCTGCATGATCCACAGGAAGTGCTTTTCTTTTTTAATTTCCTTTGTGCCTGACCACATTGCTCTCTGCTGACACCTCTGTCCATATCAGGAACTGTCCAGAGTAGGAGAGGTTTGCTATGGGGATTTGATTCTACTCTGGACAGTTCCTGATATGGACAGAGGTATCAGCAGAGAGCACTGTGGTCAGACAGAATGGAAATTCAAAAAGAAAAGAACTTCCCGTGGAGCATAGAACAGCTGATAAGTACTGGAAGGATTACAATTTCTAAATAGAAGTAATTTACAAATCTGTTTACATTTCTGGCACAGTTGATTTAGAAAAACATTTTTCCAGGGGAGTACTCCTTTAATGTTTTAACATGTCTTTCATTTCACTATAAAGCTGAATGGTTGATTTGGTCACATGTAGTCTCCTAGCCAATTAATGCAGGAGCCAAAGTTCAACCCACCTGTACTGAGGGAAAAAGGGTGGACCCTAATTCTGTTTTAGGTCATTTTGGCCTGGCCTTTACCCTGCTATTCCTGAGGAGACATATCTGATAGATAGGTCACCTGTAACCTGCTAACAAGTTTCTGTTCCTACCCTGATTCCAACCCCGGCCACACTTGCCACATCAGCTAAACCAGGTAGGCATAAGGCATACACAAGAACCTCTACATTATTCTCCAATAATAGTCTCTGCTGTACTATAGAAGCAAAACAAAAGTGCTTCTTTAATTCAAAATTTCCTAATAGAATACTTAAAGTGCATAGGCTGGATTGAGTGTTCACCCAGCTTCTCAGACTCCTGAATGGCGTCATCTCTCAAGTGCTGGGATTGTTTGCTGCGCTGCAGGACTTAAAGGGGTATTCCAGGAAAAATCTTTTTTTTATTTTTTTATATCAACTGGGTCCAGAAAGTTAAACAAATTTGTAAATTACTTCTATTAAAAAATCTTAATCCTTTCAATAATTATCAGCTGCTGAAGTTGAGTTGTTCTTTTCTGTCTGACAACAGTGCTCTCTGCTGACATCTTTGCTTGTCTCGGGAACTGCACAGAGTAGAAGAGGTTTGCTATGGGGATTTGCTTCTAAGCTGGGCGGTTCCCGAGACAGGTGTCATCAGAGAGCACTTAGACAGACAATAACAACTCAACTTCAGCAGCTTATAAGTACTGAAAGGATTAAGATTTTTTTTAAATAGAAGTAATTTACAAATCTTCAAAGCATGTAGATACATAAATGAAAGTCCGGCACAGCACTGGCGAGCAAAGGGTATGCAGTGATATGATTGGATCCGTACGTAGGAGTGCAGTGAGATCACTGAAGGTGCAAAACGGGGTGCTGGTAAGGAAAGGCACAAGTCGCTGTGTAATCAAAGCAGTAGAAGAAAACCGCACTCACCCGTCAGTAGTGCACCGGTGCTTTATTACAAAAGAACCGTAGACATGAACACAAGACAGCAGGATACCGGCAGGAACGCCAGGGCACACACACGTGTAGTTACAGCTGTTTCACGGGACTCAGCCCGCTTCGTCAGACTCCGGCTTGCAGGTTAAATACCAAGCTACGTTGCCGTCATCAGATGGGCGGTTACACACAGGTAAGAGATATCTAAAATCAAAAGATCAAGTTAAAAACAACACTCTATGCATAGAAAAATATTCATATAGTAAAAATGGAGACCCGCCAGCTTATCGTTCAGCGCTGTCCTTGGGCATCCGTCCGTAAGATAAACTCCGCCTCTGCCCGCAACAACATTTTCTTTCTGTCACAGCCCTCTCTGGGTAACTCCGCCCACAGTCACAAAACATACAGTAGACGATAAAACTCATGTTGCAGTTGATGAAGTCTTTCACTCTAATCTGTACACCCCCTATGCCAAAGGCTTTTCCTGTTTTCATTTGGGGACGCCATTTGTCAATTACCGCATGGGAAATTACCATTGACCGCAGAATTGCTGAGCCGGCTCGTATTTTCTTTCGCAGAGTATCTACTGCTGGTTAGCAAGTCTCCCAAATTAGGAACTCTCTTATAAGCGATGAGGGGTTTACTTTTAAAGTGTTGGGATAACGCAGGGTCATCTTGACTTAAAGGGGTTATCCAGGAAAAAAAACTTTTTTTTTTTAAATCAACTGGCTCCAGAAAATTAAACAGATTTGTAAATTACTTCTATTAAAAAATCTTAATCCTTTCAGTAATTTTGAGCTTCTGAAGTTAAGGTTGTTCTTTTCTGTCTAAATCCTCTCTGATGACACGTGTCTCGGGAACCGCACAGTTTAGAAGCAAATCCCCATAGCAAACCTCTTCTAAACTGGGCGTTTCCCGAGACACGTGTCATCAGAGAGGACTTAGACAGAAAAGAACAACCATAACTTCAGAAGCTCATAAGTACTGAAAGGATTAAGATTTTTTAATAGAAGTAATTTGCAAATCTGTTTAACTTTCTGGAGCCAGTTGATATATAAAAATCCCAATGCCAATTCTTATGGATACTTTGCTTAATTCTTTCCACCATAGGACTATGGGTAAAAGTGAAACAGAATCTGTGACCTTCACTTTTTCCCCCTCTGTCTTTTTCTTTTTTAGATGTAACCACTGTTCTGTAACAAGACACTTCTCTCTTGTCTGTTTGCCCTATCATAGGCTGTCTTCAAGACCGAGGGGGGGTACCCTCTCTCCAGAAGACGCAAGGTGAGTTCTTGTGCCTGTTTATCAAAACTGTCCTGTGTGTCGTTAATTCTTCGCAAGTAGAGATGAGCGAACTTACAGTAAATTCGATTCGTCACGAACTTCTCGGCTCGGCAGTTGATAACTTATCCTGCATAAATTAGTTCAGCTTTCAGGTGCTCCCGATGGGCTGGAAAAGGTGGATACAGTCCTAGGAGACTCTTTCCTGGGACTGTATCCACCTTTTCCAGCCCACAGGAGCACCGGAAAGCTGAACTAATTTATGCAGGAAAAGTCATCAACTGCCGAGCCGAGAAGTCCGTGACGAATCAAATTTACTGTAAGTTTGCTCATCGCTAGAACTGACCATACGGGAAGGCAGTTTTCACATGATGTCGATGATAGGTGCTATAGTGTAACAGAGAGTCACCCGCAGTGGGTTTGCGGTAACGCTCTGTACACTATCTTCCGTTATTGATTTTTACCAAGACATCCAAGAACTCTATTTTCTCGTCACTGATTTTGCTGGTAAATTGTAACCCCATGTTGTTATGTGTATTCATATTACAGTAACCCCCCCGACATGCGATGGCCCCGACATATGATCAAATCGACATACAATGCTTTTATATGTCGGGGCCATCGCATTAACTGCTATCTGACAGCGCAAAATGCTTAAGCTGCTGTCGGATAGCAGTGTAATTTGCCCCAGCAGGTTCACTTACCTATTCCCGCTGCTCCTGGTCCACTTCGCGATCCTCCGGTGTCTTCCGCATCTTCTCCGGGGTCCGGGCCTCGCTTTCTGGCGTCGTTATTACGTCACTACGCACGCTGTCCAGGCACCGCAACGTAATAACGTCACCAGAAAGCGAAGCCCGGACCCTGCAGAAGATGCGGAAGAAGCCGGAGGATCGCGAAGAAGACACCGGAGCAGCGGGACAGCATCGGGAGCCCCTGGGACAGCATCGGGAGCCCCTGGGACAGCATCGGGAGCCCCTGGGACAGCATCAGGAGCCCCTGGGACAGCAGCGGGAGCGGTGAGGACCTGGTCCGGAGCGGCGGGGACAGGTGAGTATAACTTCCTATACTTTACATTGCACGGATCCCTCAACATACGATGGATTCGACAAACGTTGGGTCGTTTGAAACGAATTACCATCGTATGTTGAGGGACCACTGTGTATAGAAAGGATAATATGCACTCACCGCTAATCTATGGCTGTTAATCCTAGGAGTCCGGGGACACGAGTGGAGTCGGCGTCTACATGGAGCGCTCGGAGGCTACACCGGATGTTTCGCGGGAACAACCCACATCTTCCGGCCTCTCAGAGGCAGGAAGAAGTGGGTTGATCCCGCGAAACAGCCATAGCCTATTGACAGCCATAGCCTATCGGTGAGTGCATATTATCCTTTCTATATAATGTTACTACGATACCGCAGCTTTTCTAATAAGCACCCCGCAGGTGGCGTTTTCACGGGAGTACAGTGGTCCCTCAACATACGATGGTAATTCGTTCCAAACGACCCATCGTTTGTCGAATCCATCGTATGTTGAGGGATCCGTGCAATGTAAAGTATAGGAAGCTGTACTCACCTGTCCCCGCCGCTCCGGACCAGGTCCTCACCGCTCCCGATGCTGTCCCAGGGGCTCCCGATGCTGTCCCAGGGGCTCCCGATGCTGTCCCAGGGGCTCCGGATGCTGTCCCAGGGGCTCCCGATGCTGTCCCAGGGGCTCCCGATGCTGTCCCGCTGCTCCGGTGTCTTCTTCGCGATCCTCCGGCTTCTTCCGCATCTTCTCCGGGGTCCGGGCCTCGCTTTCTGGTGACTTTATTACGCTGCTGCGCCGGCGCGGCGTGCGTAGTGACGTAATAACGACGCCGGAAAGCGAGGCCCGGACCCTGGAGAAGATGCGGAAGAAGCCGGAGGATCGCGAAGAAGACACCGGAGCAGCGGGAATAGGTAAGCGAACCTGTCCGGGATGCTTACACTGCTATCCGACAGCAGCTTAAGCATTTTGCGCAGTGGGATAGCCGTTTATGCGATGGCCCCGACATATAAAAGCATCGTATGTCGATTTTATCATATGTCGGGGCCATCGCATGTCGGGGGGGTTACTGTACTCCGGGCCGTCATATCTGTATATACGATCCATAAGGAGCCATAGAACAGGCTTAGATGACATTGCACACCTTGAGAGTGCCCCCATCTGCCATTTCTTTTGTATATTCATTACGTGTATTCAACCAGGCCATGAAATTCGTGAACTCCGCCCTCGAGCCCTTCCAGGTTACCAGCACATCGTCCACGAATCTAACCTAGCTAACAAGGGACTTTCCGAAAGGGTTAATTTCTGAGAAGATAAATCTTTTTTTTTCAAGAAAGGCAACATAAATGTTAGCCAGGGTGCACGCGACCGGCGTGCCCATGGCTACACCACTCTTTTGTGTGTAAAAAACGTTGTTAACCCCTTAATGACCAAGCCCATTTTCACCTCAAGGACCAGGCCAATTTTATTTTTGCGTTTTAATTTTTTTCCTCCTCGCCTTCTAAAATCCATAACTCCTTTATATTTCCATGTACAGACCCATATAAGGGATTGTTTTTTGCGTGACCAATTGTACTTTGTAATGAAACCTCTCATTTTACCATCAAATGTACGGCGAACCCCCCCCCAAAAAAATTTTAGGGAGGAAATTTAAATGAAAACCAAAATTTTGCACATTTTGGAGGGTTTTGTTTTCACACTGTACACTTTACGGTATTAACCCCTTAAGGACTCAGCCCATTTTGGCCTTAAGGACTCAGACAATTAAATTTTTACGTTTTCATTTTTTCCTCCTCGCCTTCTAAAAATCATAACTCTTTTATATTTTCATCCACAGAATAGTATGAGGGCTTGTTTTTTGCGCGACCAGTTGTCCTTTGTAATGAAATCACTCATTATATCATAAAATGTATGGCGCAACCAAAAAACACTATTTTTGTGGGGAAATTAAAACGAAAAACGCAATTTTGCTAATTTTGGAAGGTTTTGTTTTCACGCCGTACAATTTATGGTAAAAATGACATGTGTTCTTTATTCTGAGGGTCAATACGATTAAAATGATACCCATTATTACATACTTTTATATTATTGTTGCGCTTAAAAAAAATCACAAACTTTTTAACCAAATTAGTACGTTTATAATCCCTTTATTTTGATGACCTCTAACTTTTTTATTTTTCCGTATAAGCGGCGGTATGGGGGCTCATTTTTTGCGCCATGATCTGTACTTTTTTTTGATACCACATTTGCATATAAAAAACTTTTAATACATTTTTTATAATTTTTTTTTTATAAAATGTATTAAAAAAGTAGGAATTTTGGACTTTTTTTTATTTTTTTTCGTTCACGCCGTTCACCGTACGGGATCATTAACATTTTATTTTAATAGTTCGGACATTTACGCACACGGCGATACCAAATATGTCTATAAAAAATGTTTTTTACGCTTTTTGGGGGTAAAATAGGAAAAAACGGACGTTTTACTTTTTTATTGGGGGAGGGGATTTTTCACTTTTTTTTTTACTTTGACTTTTACATTTTTTTTTTACACTTGAATAGTCCCCATAGGGGACTATTCATAGCAATACCATGATTGCTAATACTGATCTGTTCTATGTATAGGACATAGAACAGATCAGTATTATCGGTCATCTCCTGCTCTGGTCTGCTCGATCACAGACCAGAGCAGGAGACGCCGGGAGCCGGAAGGAAGAAGGTGAGGGGACCTCCGTGCGGCGTTATGAATGATCGGATCCCCGCAGCAGCGCTGCGGGCGATCCGATCGTTCATTTAAATCGCGAACTGCCGCAGATGCCGGGATCTGTATTGATCCCGGCACCTGAGGGGTTAATGGCGGACGCCCGCGAGATCGCGGGCGTCGGCCATTGCCGGCGGGTCCCTGGCTGCGATCAGCAGCCGGGATCAGCCGCGCATGACACGGGCATCGCTCCGATGCCCGCGGTTATGCTTAGGACGTAAATGAACGTCCTGGTGCGTTAAGTACCACCTCACCAGGACGTACATTTACGTCCTGCGTCCTTAAGGGGTTAATGACATGTGTTCTTTATGCTGTGGGTCAATACAATTAAAATGATACCCATGGCTAGATACTTTTATATTTTTGTACCACTTAAAAAAAATCAAAAAACTTTTTGTACAAAATCAGTAATCTAAAATCACCCTATTTTGACCACCTATAACTTTTTCATTTTTCCGTATATAGGGTGGTATGAGGGCTAATTTTTTGCGCCGTCATCTGTACTTATTTTAGATACCACAGTTGCATATATAAAACTTTTAGATCATTTTTTATAATTTTATTTATTTTTTTTATAAAATGTGACAAAAAAGCAGGATTTGTGGAATTTTTTTATTTTTTACCTTTACACCATTCACCGTACGGGATCATTAACATTATATTTTGATAGTTCGGACATTTACGCACGCAACAATACCAAATACCAAAATTACGCTTTTTGGGAGTAAAATGGGAAAAACTGACTATTTTCATTTTTATTGGGGGAGGGGATTTTTCACATTTTTTTTTTACTTTTTATTTTTACATTTTAACTTTTTTTTTTTTTTAAACACTTTTTATGTCCCCATAGGGGACTATCTATAGCAATCATTTGATTGCTAATACTGTGCAGTGCTATGCACAGGACACAGCACTGATCAGTATTATCGGTGATCTTCTGCTCTGGTCTGCTCGATCTCAGACCAGAGCAGAAGACCCCGGGAGACGGCCGGAGCCAGGTAAGGGGACCTCTGGCTGTCATGCTGGATGATCGGATCATCCAATCAAAGTGCCGCAATGCCGTGATCTGTATTGATCACGGCATCGGAGGGGTTAATGGCGGACATCCGCGCGATCGCGGATGTCGGCCATTACCGGCAGGTCCCCGGCTGCTGCTAGCAGCCGGAACCTACCGTGTATGACGTGAGCACCCTTCCGATGCTCGCGGTCATACACAGGACGTAAGTGTACGTCCTGGTGCGGGATGTCCCGCCAAACCAGGACGTACATTTACGTCCGTGGTCGTTAAGGGGTTAAACTGGAACACATTGTTGGTAAGAATTAGCGCATCACACACAAAGGAAATAAACAGCTCACTCTTCATCGAGGACACTAACAATTCCCTGACACCCTGCTATACTCTGGTCGATGTTGGTGTACAGACTTTCGATGTCAATGGCACCCAGTAAAAATTCCGGGTGCCATTCAACATCTTTGATGGTTTCCAGGAAATGGTTGGTGTCCTTGACCATATGTGGGATTTCTTTAAAGGGGACCTTTCATCAATAAAACTTGTGATATATTATAGATTAATGTATGCAGAATAACTTTCCAATAGCATGTTATTAAAAAATATGCTTCTTTCTATTGAATTTTCCACTTTGAAAAAATGACCACTAGGGGTCTCCCTACCAGTCCTTTTTTTAGATTTCAGACTCGTGCTGGAGTCCTAAATCTCAGACTGCAGCCGGAACACAGACAATTTCAGCACTGCTCACTGCCAGGGAGTGAGTGTGTGTGTATTTCGAAAGGGGTTCCATTAGAGACCCCACACCGGAGACGATCCGGGGTCTCTAATGTTTTGTGGAAAAATCTGTAACTTTCTGGAGCCAGTTGATATATAAAAAAAAAATAATAATAATTTTGTGGATAACCTCTTTAATATAACAATATTGTTTTTTATTTCCACGCTAGAGCGTCTTAACACAGCGCGCGCAGTTTGGTCATATAGCAGAGATGAGTTTGTTGAGAGGCTGCTACAGTACATGAGGTTCCGCTATGAATAGGTTGTAATAGGGTAAGAAATCTTAAAGGGATACAATTAAAATGTATCACTGCAAAATTACACAATTTTCTAATGTATCTTCTGTATCACTTTTTTCTTTAAATCATTTTCAAGATCACTGCATGCTGTCAATGAATGGGAACCTTCATTGTTCACTTCTGGAGGATGAAAATCAGTTCTGGCCCTGTAAGGCTTGTTAGGGTAAGGCTATGTTCACACGCTGGAATGTCTACATGGAGAATCTTTGTGCGGACATCCCGGAGAGTGCGGACGCCGGCGCTAGGACCGCACAGGAATGTGCTGCTCATAGACTGCTACGCATTCTGTGCGGACTCCGCACAACGAATGAACGCGGACACGGAAATCAGAATTTCTGTGCGTAAACAAGTGGAGGAATCCATCACGGAAATTATGACATGTGAACATGGCCGAAGTCAGTGTTTCCCCATCATGGTGCCTCCAGCTGTTGCAAAACTACAACTCCCAGCATGCCTGGACAGCCTTGCAAACAGGGCGGGCGGGGCATGATTGGTGCACTGCTGCTGCCTGCTATGGCGGATACTGCTGGCCTAATATGGCCCATATTATGGCAGCAGTGTCCCCCATAATAGGTAGCAGTGTCCCCCATAATAGGCAGCAGTGTCCCCCATAATAGGCAGCAGTGTCCCCCATAATAGGGGACACTGCTGCCCCTCAAAAAAAGTCCCCAAACCACCAGTAGTAATAATTTTTTCATTTAAATGCCATGAACAGTATTGATCACAGAATTTCAAGGATTAAATGGCCTAAATTATGTCCATCATTAACGGTGAGTGCCAGCCACTAACAGGACCCGACGCTCAGCAGCTATGGAGCGACCTCAGCTCATATATATATATATAAGCATCAAATTTTATTACAATACCCGAGTTCTCATATTTCCGTTCCATGTATTATATTTTTATGTTTTCTATGTCTCTTGTGTGAATTCTCATATGTTGAACAAGATGTGATTTTTCTCCAAAAGATTTCCCACATTCTGAACATGAAAATGGCTTCTCTCCTGTGTGAATTCTCTCATGAATTATAAGATTCGTTTTACTTATGAAACATTTCCCACATTCTGAACATGAATACGGCTTCTCTCCTGTGTGAATTCTCTCATGTATTATAAGATTTGATTTATTTACAAAACATTTCCCACATTCTGAACATGAATATGGTTTCTCTCCTGTGTGACTTCTCTCATGTATAATAAGATCCGATTTCTGTGTAAAACATTTCCCACATTCTGAACATGAATATGGCTTCTCTCCTGTGTGTATTCTCTCATGTTTAACACACTGTGCTTTAGTTTTAAAACATTTCTCACATTCTGAACAGGAATATGGCATCTCTCCTGTGTGACTTCTCTCATGTATAACAAGATTTGACTTAATTGTAAAACATTTCCCACATTCTGAACATGAATATGGCTTCTCTCCTGTGTGACTTCTCTCATGTATAACAAGATTTGATTTCCCTGTAAAACATTTTCCACATTCTGAACATGAATATGGATTCAACCCTTTGTGACTTTTCTCATGAACAACAAAATCTGATTTACGTGTAAAACATTTCCCACATTCTGAACATGAATATGGCCTCTCCCCTGTATGTCTTCTCTCATGTTGAACATGCTCTGCTTTAGTTTTAAAACATTTTCCACATTCTGAACATGAATACAGCTTCTTTCTTGTGTGACTTTTTCTGTGTGTAACAAGTTCTGATCTTTTTGTAAATTGTTTCCCACATTCCTCACAATATAAACCTTTCCCATGTTCCTGATCAGTCCTTGTGGTAAGAATGTGTGGTTGGTCAGGAGAAGGTTCCTCATGATCAGGTGGATTATTATAGGATAGATCTGGATGGACATTAGGGGTAAGGAGGTCTTCTCCTGAGGAGCGCTCCATCATATCTTCATCTTCTCCTTTATCATTCAGGGATAACATGAAGTTTCCCTCAGAATTCTTACTGGGATTTTCTGTTGGGATAAAAATGGATTATGGGAAATGTATAAAATATTATTAGGTTGGAAACACACATGAAGTTTTGCTGCAGTTTTTGACTCTAGGGAATGTTCACCAGAGACTGTTCTGCTTATAAATCTTCCCCCTCCCCCGTGATCATAGGAAACAATAGACTGGAAGGGACCCTAGTGACTCCTTTTCTGGGCATGCTCTGTGACCTGTGCAGATGTCATTGTACAGGGAGGAGGAGGTAACATTGTCCCCGAATTCTTATCACTAGTCCAACTTCTATATCCAGAACTGAGAACTAGAGTTAGATGTAATTTAGATGTCTCCCCTCCCCCAACCATTACACCCCCTACACTACAGGACTGTTCACACCTGACAGGAAGGGCTCATCCATTCATGCTGCTTGTGACAATTATACCCCCCCCCCCACATCAGCACGGGGCCCCAGAGATCTGGATCCATCTGATCTGGTGAGGTTTGTGCTCAGTGAGACCATTTTTGGCCCTTTTGCCTCCATATATTGTGAGGCCATATACTGTATATACAACCTCCACATATTGTGGGGCCATATACTGTATATATACAACCTCCATATATTGTGGGGCCATATACTGTATCTATACAACCTCCATATATTGTGGGGCCATATACTGTATATACAACCTCCATATATTGTGGGGCCATATACTGTATAAACACAACCTCCATATATTGTGGGGCCATATACTGTATATACAACCTCCATATATTGTGGGGCCATATACTGTATATACAACCTCCATATATTGTTGGGCCATATACTGTATATACAACCTCCACATATTGTAGGGCCATATACTGTATATATACAACCTCCATATATTGTGGGGCCATATACTGTATATACACAACCTCCATATATTGTGGGGCCATATACTGTATATATACAACCTCCATATATTGTGGGGCCATGTACTGTATATATACAACCTCCATATATTGTGGGGCCATATACTGTATATACAACCTCCATATATTGTGGGGCCATATACTGTATATATACAACCTCCATATATTGTGGGGCCATATACTGTATATACAACCTCCATATATTGTGGGGCCATATACTGTATATACAACCTCCATATATTGTGGGGCCATATACTGTATATACAACCTCCATATATTGTGGAGCCATATACTGTATATATACAACCTCCATATATTGTGGGGCCATATACTGTATATATACACAACCTCCATATATTGTGGGGCCATATACTGTATATATACAACCTCCATATATTGTGGGGCCATATACTGTATATACAACCTCCATATATTGTGGGGCCATATACTGTATATACAACCTCCATATATTGTGGGGCCATATACTGTATATACAACCTCCATATATTGTGGAGCCATATACTGTATATATACAACCTCCATATATTGTGGGGCCATATACTGTATATATACACAACCTCCATATATTGTGGGGCCATATACTGTATATATACAACCTCCATATATTGTGGGGCCATATACTGTATATACAACCTCCATATATTGTGGGGCCATATACTGTATATATACAACCTCCATATATTGTGGGGCCATATACTTTATATACAACCTCCATATATTGTGGGGCCATATACTGTATATATACAACCTCCATATATTGTGGGGCCATATACTGTATATATACAACCTCCATATATTGTGGGGCCATATACTGTATATACACAACCTCCATATATTGTGGGACAACAGCTCCTGGAATTATTATATACCTGGGACAACAGCTCCTGGAATTATTACATACCTGGGACAACACCTCCTGGAATTATTACATACCTGGGGTAACACCTCCTGGAATTTCCTCCTTCACTTCCCTCATACACGGGTGATGGCCTCTCATCCTCTCTTCTTCATCCTCCACTTTATTATTAGTCAGATCTCCCCCCTGATGTGACATATAGAACAATTCACTACAATACAGCAGTCAGGAGGAGCAACAGAGACCCCCAAAATCTACCCCCACATCTATGACTGCAGGACCCCCCTATAGAGATATAGGATCAGCCTCATCTACCTGATGCTTCTCTGGGACATTTCCCTCTGGACAGTCCTGGGAATACAGAGGGCAGGGACACCTCTCGGGTGGATTTCTATCAATGACTCCATCTGTAGGGAACACACAGGGAATGAATACATCAGTGCTGGATAGATTTCTATGTTACTAAGTAGTGAGAGTGATATCTATATATATGTCTCTTCTTACCTTGTGATGTGAGGGGCCGGTGATCCTCCATCATGACTATGTCCTGGTACAGATCCTTGTGTCCTTCTACATACTCCCACTCCTCCATGGAGAAAAAGACCGCCACATCCTGACACCTTGTAGGAACCTGACACACAATGATACCGTCATCACCAGACCCCTCCATTACTGTATAATGTCCCAGCAGTGTCACCTCTCTAATCATCACCAGACCCCTCCATTACTGTATAATGTCCCAGCAGTGTCACCTCTCTAATCATCACCAGACCCCTCCATTACTGTATAATGTCCCAGCAGTGTCACCTCTCCAGTCATCACCAGACCCCTCCATTACTGTATAATGCCCCAGCAGTGTCACCTCTCCAGTCATCACCGGACCCCTCCATTACTGTATAATGTCCCAGCAGTGTCACCTCTCCAGTCATCACCGGACCCCTCCATTACTGTATAATGTCCCAGCAGTGTCACCTCTCCAGTCATCACCAGACCCCTCCATTACTGTATAATGTCCCAGCAGTGTCACCTCTCCAGTCATCACCAGACCCCTCCATTACTGTATAATGTCCCAGCAGTGTCACCTCTCCAGTCATCACCAGACCCCTCCATTACTGTATAATGTCCCAGCAGTGTCACCTCTCCAGTCATCACCAGACCCCTCCATTACTGTATAATGCCCCAGCAGTGTCACCTCTCCAGTCATCACCGGACCCCTCCATTACTGTATAATGTCCCAGCAGTGTCACCTCTCTAATCACCAGACCCCTCCATTACTATATAATGTCCCAGCAGTGTCACCTCTCCAGTCATCACCAGACCCCTCCATTACTGTATAATGTCCCAGCAGTGTCACCTCTCCAGTCATCACCAGACCCCTCCATTACTGTATTATGTCCCAGCAGTGTCACCTCTCTAATCATCACCAGACCCCTCCATTACTGTATAACGTCCCAGCAGTGTCACCTCTCCAGTCATCACCAGACCCCTCCATTACTGTATAATGTCCCAGCAGTGTCACCTCTCCAGTCATCACCAGACCCCTCCATTACTGTATAATGTCCCAGCAGGGTCACCTCTCCAGTCATCACCAGACCCCTCCATTACTGTATAATGTCCCAGCAGCGTCACCTCTCCAGTCATCACCAGACCCCTCCATTACTGTATAATGTCCCAGCAGGGTCACCTCTCCAGTCATCACCAGACCCCTCCATTACTGTATAATGTCCCAGCAGTGTCACCTCTCCAGTCATCACCAGACCCCTCCATTACTGTATAATGTCCCAGCAGTGTCACCTCTCTAATCACCAGACCCCTCCATTACTATATAATGTCCCAGCAGTGTCACCTCTCCAGTCATCACCAGACCCCTCCATTACTGTATAATGTCCCAGCAGTGTCACCTCTCTAATCATCACCAGACCCCTCCATTACTGTATAATGTCCCAGCAGTGTCACCTCTCTAATCACCAGACCCCTCCATTACTATATAATGTCCCAGCAGTGTCACCTCTCCAGTCATCACCAGACCCCTCCATTACTGTATAATGTCCCAGCAGTGTCACCTCTCTAATCATCACCAGACCCCTCCATTACTGTATAATGTCCCAGCAGTGTCACCTCTCCAGTCATCACCAGACCCCTCCATTACTATATAATGCCCCAGCAAGGTCACCTCTCTAGTCACCAGACCCCTCCATTACTGTATAATGTCCCAGCAGTGTCACCTCTCCAGTCATCACCAGACCCCTCCATTACTGTATAATGTCCCAGCAGTGTCACCTCTCCAGTCATTACCAGACCCCTCCATTACTGTATAATGTCCCAGCAGTGTCACCTCTCTAATCATCACCAGACCCCTCCATTACTGTATAATGTCCAGCAGTGTCACCTCTCTAATCATCACCAGACCCCTCCATTACTGTATAATGTCCAGCAGTGTCACCTCTCTAATCATCACCAGACCCCTCCATTACTGTATAATATCCCAGCAGTGTCACCTCTCCAGTCATCACCAGACCCCTCTATTACTGTATAATGTCCCAGCAGGGTCACCTCTCCAGTCAGCAGCTCAGTGATCCTGTGGATGAGTTCTAGGATCTTCTCCTCATGTATCAGTGAGTGAGGTGGAGGCTCTGTGATGGGGCCCCGGGCCCTGCTCTGTCCTCCTAACTCATGGAGATGGCTGCTGGGGGCCACACACTCCCCCCATGTCTTCTTCACTATGGTGTAATCCTGTGTATGGAGAGAGACAATGAGGGGACTGACCCCAGTATTCCTCCCTCACTACAAAGAGGAGATTGTGCCCCCTGTATAGAGCTCTAGTAAGCACATCTGGAATACTGGGGTCAGTTCTGGAGACCTCACCTACAAAGAGACATCCAGAACATAGAGCGGCTCCAAAGATGGGGACAACAATGGTGGAAATGTAGATGGGGGGACAACAATGGTGGAAATGTAGATGGGGGGGACAACAATGGTGGAAATGTAGATGGGGGGGGACAACAATGGTGGAAATGTAGATGGGGGGGGACAACAATGGTGGAAATGTAGATGGGGGGACAACAATGGTGGAAATGTAGATGGGGGGGACAACAATGGTGGAAATGTAGATGGGGGGAACAACAATGGTGGAAATGTAGATGGGGGGAACAACAATGGTGGAAATGTAGATGGGGGGACAACAATGGTGGAAATGTAGATGGGGACAACAATGGTGGAAATGTAGATGGGGACAACAATGGTGGAAATGTAGATGGGGACAACAATGGTGGAAATGTAGATGGGGACAACAATGGTGGAAATGTAGATGGGGACAACAATGGTGGAAATGTAGATGGGGGGACAACAATAGTGGAAATGTAGATGGGGGGACAACAATGGTGGAAATGTAGATGGAGACAACAATGGTGGAAATGTAGATGGGGACAACAATGGAGGAAATGTAGATGGGGACAACAATGGTGGAAATGTAGATGGGGGACAACAATGGTGGAAATGTAGATGGGGGACAACACTGGTGGAAATGTAGATGGGGAGACAACAATGGAGGAAATGTAGATGGGGGGACAACAATGGTGGAAATGTAGATGGGGACAACAATGGTGGAAATGTAGATGGAGACAACAATGGAGGAAATGTAGATGGGGACAACAATGGTGGAAATGTAGATGGGGGACAACAATGGTGGAAATGTAGATGGGGGACAACGATGGTGGAAATGTAGATGGGGACAACAATGGTGGAAATGTAGATGGGGTCAACAATGGTGGAAATGTAGATGGGGACAACAATGGTGGAAATGTAGATGGGGACAACAATGGTGGAAATGTAGATGGGGACAACAATGGTGGAAATGTAGATGGGGGACAACAATGGAGGAAATGTAGATGACACAACAATGGTGGAAATGTAGATGGGGGACAACAATGGTGGAAATGTAGATGGGGACAACAATGGTGGAAATGTAGATGGGGACAACAATGGTGGAAATGTAGATGGGGACAACAATGGTGGAAATGTAGATGGGGACAACAATGGTGGAAATGTAGATGGGGGACAACAATGGAGGAAATGTAGATGACACAACAATGGTGGAAATGTAGATGGGAGACAACAATGGAAGAAAATGTGGATGACACAACAATGGTGGAAATGTAGATGGGGTCAACAATGGTGGAAATGTAGATGGGGACAACAATGGTGGAAATGTAGATGGGGACAACAATGGTGGAAATGTAGATGGGGACAACAATGGTGGAAATGTAGATGGGGACAACAATGGTGGAAATGTAGATGGGGGACAACAATGGAGGAAATGTAGATGACACAACAATGGTGGAAATGTAGATGGGGGACAACAATGGTGGAAATGTAGATGGGGACAACAATGGTGGAAATGTAGATGGGGACAACAATGGTGGAAATGTAGATGGGGGACAACAATGGTGGAAATGTAGATGGGGACAACAATGGTGGAAATGTAGATGGGGACAACAATGGTGGAAATGTAGATGGGGACAACAATGGTGGAAATGTAGATGGGGGACAACAATGGTGGAAATGTAGATGGGGACAACAATGGTGGAAATGTAGATGGGGGACAACAATGGTGGAAATGTAGATGGGGGACAACAATGGTGGAAATGTAGATGGGGGACAACAATGGTGGAAATGTAGATGGGGGACAACAATAGTGGAAATGTAGATGGGGCCAACAATGGTGGAAATGTAGATGGGGGGGACAACAATGGTGGAAATGTAGATGGGGGACAACAATGGTGGAAATGTAGATGGGGGACAACAATGGTGGAAATGTAGATGGGGGACAACAATGGTGGAAATGTAGATGGGGACAACAATGGTGGAAATGTAGATGGGGACAACAATGGTGGAAATGTAGATGGGGACAACAATGGTGGAAATGTAGATGGGGACAACAATGGTGGAAATGTAGATGGGGGACAACAATGGTGGAAATGTAGATGGGGGACAACAATGGTGGAAATGTAGATGGGGGACAACAATGGTGGAAATGTAGATGGGGGGACAACAATGGTGGAAATGTAGATGGGGGACAACAATGGTGGAAATGTAGATGGGGGACAACAATGGTGGAAATGTAGATGGGGGACAACAATGGTGGAAATGTAGATGGGGACAACAATGGTGGAAATGTAGATGAGGACAACAATGGTGGAAATGTAGATGGGGACAACAATGGTGGAAATGTAGATGGGGACAACAATGGTGGAAATGTAGATGGAGGACAACAATGGTGGAAATGTAGATGGGGGACAACAATGGTGGAAATGTAGATGGGGACAACAATGGTGGAAATGTAGATGGGGACAATAATGGTGGAAATGTAGATGGGACAACAATGGTGGAAATGTTGATGGGGGGACAACAATGGTGGAAATGTAAATGGGGGACAACAATGGTGGAAATGTAGATGGTGACAACAATGGTGGAAATGTAGATGGAGGGGACAACAATGGTGGAAATGTAGATGGGGGGACAACAATGGTAGAAATGTAGATGGGGGGACAACAATGGTGGAAATGTAGATGGGGACAACAATGGTGGAAATGTAGATGGGGGGACAACAATGGTGGAAATGTAGATGGGGACAACAATGGTGGAAATGTAGATTAGACAACAATGGTGGAAATGTAGATGGGTCACCTCACCTCTCCGGTCAGCAGGTGGAGGATCTCCAAGGTGAAGTGTAATATTCTCTTAGTCATCTCATTCCTGTCCTTGTCCATCCTTGGGGGATCATTCAGGAGAAGGAGATGATGGTTTCACCTATAAAGCTGACACAATGTAACAAACCTCATATAATCTTTCCTCAGACATTATGACACTTTTTCTAATGCTGAGCTCTTCCTGTCACATGACCATCCTCACAGGTCCTTTATCCACAGTTTCTTCTATCCTGCTGAGCTCCGCCCCCACATGTCCTGGTCACATGATTGTGATATCATCACAGGTCCTGGAGTGAGTTGTGGAGAAGGTTTTCTGTCTTTATTTGTGTAGATTTTGGCTCCTGTAGTAAAAAATCTTATATATAAAAGAAGACCTGACTCATCATCGCCCGGACTAAACACAGGTGTTGTTTTTAAGACATAGACAAGGAATAAGAAAGGATTTCCCGAAATTCCACCCGGAGCGGAGCCGGAGCCGGATGCCTGCTGAAATCGTTCAGCAGGCATCCCGACATATCGCCCAGGGGGGTCATTATGCAATTCAGTCCAGCGATCTGCTGTGATTCCGGGTCATTCGGGTCTCCAGTGACCCGATGACCCGGAATTACTGGCTGATCGGGGCCGTCTCAGTCATAGCCAGCAGGGGTGAGGTGGCACTGGTGCCACCTCACGATCGCCCTGATTCGTCGGCCGGATTACCGGCCGACCAATCAGGGCGCCTGCTGCGGGTGTCACTCCCGCACCCGCTCCGCCCCTCTTCCGGAGGACGTGAGCGGGTGCGGGAAGACGATCCCCGGCGTCCCTGTTGGGATCGGGGCCCCAGGAGCGGCGGCAGCGAGGGACAGTCCTGTGTGGATCGTTGGGGGTGAGTGACAGCCTCCTGCTGTTGCTTAGCAACAGCTCCCAGCATGCAACAAGGGCATGCTGGGAGCTGTAGTTATGCAACAGCAGGAGGCAGACCACCACAACTCCCAGCATGCCCTTATGGGCATGCTGGGACTTGTAGTTTTGCAACAGCTGGAGGCACATTCTTTCTATGTAAAAGTGTACCTTCAGCTGTTGTGTAACTACAACTCCCAGCTTGCACAATCAGCTAAAGTGCATGCTGGGAGTTGTAGTGGTGCATCTGGTGGTTGCATAACTACAACTCCCAGCATGCCCGTTGGCTGTCGGTGACTGCTGAGAGTTGTAGTTTTGCAACAGCTGAAGGCACACTGAGTTAAGTAGTAAACCAGTGTGTATCCAGCTGTTGCATAACTACAATCCCCAGCATCCCCAGCCAATGTAGTATGCCTCCAGCTGTTGCATAACTACAAGACCCAGCATGCCCTTCCGCTGTCCGTACATGCTGGGGGTTGTAGCTTTTGCAACAGCTGAAGGCACACTGGTTGCAAAACACTGAGTTTGTTACCAAACTCGGTGTTTCACAACCTGTGTGTCTCCAGCTGTTGCAAAACTACAACTCCCAGCATGCACTGATAGACCGGAGCTGTACCCTAAAAACACTACACTACCAAAAAATAAAATAAAAAGTAAAAAACACTACATATACACATACCCCTACACAGCCCCCTCCCCTCCCCTATAAAAATGAAAAACATCTGGTACGCCACTGTTTCCAAAACGGAGCCTCCAGCTGTTGCAAAACAACTACTCCCAGTATTGCCAGATAGCCGTTGACTGTCTAGGCATGCTGGGAGTTTTACAACAGCTGGAGGCACCCTGTTTGGGAATCACTGGCGTAGAATACCCCTATGTCCACCCCTATGCAATTCCTAATTTAGGCCTCAAATGCGCATGGCGCTCTCACTTTGGAGCCCTGTCGTATTTCAAGGCAACAGTTTAGGGGCACATATGGGGTATCGCTGTACTCGGGAGAAATTGGGCTTCAAATTTTGTGGGTATTTTCTGCTATTACCCTTTTTAAAAATGTAAAATTTTAGGTAAAAAAAAAATTATTTTTTTTACATATACAAAAGTCATGAAACACCTGTGGGGTATAAAGGTTCACTTAACCCCTTGTTACGTTCCCCGAGGGGTCTAGTTCCCAAAATGGTATGCCATGTGTTTTTTTTTTTTGCTGTCCTGGCACCATAGGGGCTTCCTAAATGCGGCATGCCCCCAGAGCAAAATTTGCTTTCAAAAAGCCAAATGTGACTCCTTCTCTTCTGAGACCTGTAGTGCGCCAGCAGAGCACTTTTTACCCCCATATGGGGTGTTTTCTGAATCGGGAGAAATTGGGCTTCAAATTTTGGGGGGTATTTCCTGCTATTACCCTTTTTAAAAATGTAAAAATTTTGGGAAACCAAGCATTTAGGTAAAAAATAAAAAAAATGTTTTACATATGCAAAAGTCATGAAACACCTGTAGGGTATTAAGGTTCACATTACCCCTTGTTACGTTCCCCGAGGGGTCTAGTTCCCAAAATGGTATGCCATGTGTTTTTTTTTTTGCTGTCCTGGCACCATAGGGGCTTCCTAAATGCGGCATGCCCCCAGAGCAAAATTTGCTTTCAAAAAGCCAAATGTGACTCCTTCTCTTCTGAGACCTGTAGTGCGCCAGCAGAGCAATTTTCACCCCCATATGGGGTGTTTTCTGAATCGGGAGAAATTGGGTTTCAAATTTTGGGGGGGATTTTCTGCTATTACACTTTTTAAAAATGTCTAATTTTTGGGAAACCAAGCATTTTAGGTAAAAATGTTTTTATTTTTTTTACATATGCAAAAGTCGTGAATCACCTGTGGGGTATTAAGGTTCACTTTACCCCTTGTTACGTTCCCCAAGGGGTCTAGTTTCCAAAATGGTATGCCATGTGGTTTTTTTACTGTTCTGGCACCATAGGGGCTTCCTAAAGGTGACATGCCCCCCAAAAACCATTTGACCCTCCTTCCCTTCTGAGCCCTCTACTGCGCCCGCCGAACAATTAACATAGACATATGAGGTATGTGCTTACTCGAGAAAAATTGGGTTTCAAATGCAAGTAAAAATTTTCTCCTTTTTACCCCTTGCAAAAATTCAAAAATTTGGTCTACAAGAACATGCGAGTGTAAAAAATGAAGATTTTGAATTTTCTCCTTCACTTTGCTGCTATTCCTGTGAAACACCTAAAGGGTTAACACACTTACTGATTGTCATTTTGAATACTTTGAGGGGTGCAGTTTTTATAATGGGGTCATTTATCGGGTATTTCTAATATGAAGACCCTTCAAATCCACTTCAAATGTGAACTGGTCCATGAAAAATAGCGAGTTTGAAAATTTTGTGAAAAATTTCAAAATTGCTGCTGAACTTTGAAGCCCTCTGGTGTCTCCAAAAGTAAAAACTCATCAATTTTATGATGCAAACATAAAGTAGACATATTGGAAATGTGAACCCAAAAAAATAATATTTTGAATATCCATTTTCCTTACAAGCAGAGAGCTTCAAAGTTGGAAAAATGCAAAATTTTCATTTTTTTCATAAAATTTTGGGATTTTTCAAGAAAGGATGCAAGTTACCATAAAATGTTACCACTAAGTTAAAGTAGAATATGTCACGAAAAAACAATCTCGGAATCAGAATGAAAGGTAAAAGCATCAGAGTTATTAATGTTTAGTGACAGTGGTCAGATGTGCAAAAAACGCTCCGGTCCTTAAGGTGAAAAAGGGCTCGGTCCTTAAGGGGTTAAAGGGGTACTCCGGTGCTAAGATATCTTTTCCCCTATCCAAAGGATAATAGATAAGATGCCTGATCACAGGGGTCCCGCCGCTGGGGACCCCCGTGATCTTGCACGGCGCCCCCGTTACAATCTGTCCCCGAAGCGTGTTCGCTCCAGGTCTGATTACTGTCGATCACGGGAACGGAAGATCGTGACTTCACGACTCCGCCCCCGTGTGATGTCACACCCCGCCCCCTCAATGCAAGCCTATGGGAGGGGGCGTGGCAGCTGTCACGCCCCCTCCCATAGACTCGCATTGAGGGGGCGGGGCGTGACATCACACTGGGTAGAGTCGTGATGTCACGATCTTCCGTTCCCGTGGTCGGGAGCCAGACCCTCCAGCGCTGCTGGAAGCAGATACAGGTGGGTGCTGCATGCTATATTGCGGGGGGGGGGGGGGGTCCCCAGTGGCGGGACCCCCTGCGATCAGACATCTTATCCCCTATCCAAAGGATGAGATGTCTATTGGTGGAGTACCCCTTTAATCCCTTATTCAGCCCTACTTGGAGGAAATCTAATATTCTAGGAATGTTAGGAGGGCTGTTAGGTGAAAAAGGTTGATTAAGAAATGATAAAAAGACCTTCCCAATTCTAAAATAAATTCTGTAGGGCAGTGGTCTTCAACCTGTGGACCTCCAGATGTTGCAAAACTACAACTCCCAGCATGCCCGGACAGCCAGGCCTGGCGGGGCCAGAATGGAGCTATCAGGATTACTCTCGATTTGTCCATTCTGAATTTCTTGATTATTTTCGGGATTATTTGGAGAGGTGTAAAGGCCAAGTCCAAGGCTGTGTTAGGCATCTACGGCACACGGCTTTCCTGACAGATTTAGAGAATAAAACCTTTTTACTTGCCGGTTTTCCTTTGTAGCGGAAATGTCTATTTGAGGAGTACCCCATAGCTGCCAAATCTGAAAAACTTGAGGATCCAATCTCCACTCGCCCTGCCATAGCTTGTGCCTGATAAGAAAGTCCGCTCTTGTATTTCCGTTTTTGCACTTTAGTTTTTTCCTCTTCCTACCTTAACTTAAAAACCGTAACTCTTTCAATTTTGCACCTAAAATTCCATATGATGCTTATTTTTTGCGCTACCAATTCTACTTTATAATGACATCAGTCATTTTACCCAAACATTTACGGCGCAATGGGAAAATAAATCACTGTGCGACAAAGTTGAAGAAAAAACACAATTTTTTAAATTTTGGGGGCTTCCGTTTCTACGCAGTGCATATTTCGGTAAAAATGACCCCTTATCATTATTCTGTAGGTCCATACGATTAAAATGATCCCCGACTTATATAGGTGATTTTGTCGCACTTCTGTAAAAAATCATAACTACATGCAGGAAAATGTATACGTTTAAAATTGTCATCTTCTGACCCCTATAACTTTATTTTCCGTATACGGGGCGGTATGAGGGCTCATTTTTTGCGCCGTGTTCTGAAGTTTTTATCGGTACCATTTTTGTATTGATAGGACTTATTGATAGCTTTTTATAAATTTTTTCATGATATAAAAAGTGACCAAAAATACTCTAATTTGGACTTTGGAATTTTTTTGCACGTACGCCACTGACCGTGCGGATTAATTAATAATATATTTTTCGGACATTTATGCAGGCGGTGATACCATATATGTTTATATTTATTTACACAGTTTATTATTATTTTTTTTTTTAAATGGGAAAAGGGGGGTGATTCAAACTTTTATTACGGAAGGGGTTAAATGATCTTTATTAACTTTCCCCCCCCCCCACTTTTTTAATGCAGTGTTATAGGTCCCATAGGGACCTATAACACTGCACACACTGATCTCTTATACTGATCATTGTTATCCCATAGGGACCTATAACACTGCACACACTGATCTCTTATACTGATCATTGTTATCCCATAGGGACCTATAACACTGCACACGCTGATCTCTTATACTGATCATTGTTATCCCATAGGGACCTATAACACTGCACACACTGATCTCTTATACTGATCATTGTTATCCCATAGGGACCTATAACACTGCACACACTGATCTCTTATACTGATCATTGTTATCCCATAGGGACCTATAACACTGCACACACTGATCTCTTATACTGATCATTGTTATCCCATAGGGACCTATAACACTGCACACGCTGATCTCTTATACTGATCATTGTTATCCCATAGGGACCTATAACACTGCACACACTGATCTCTTATACTGATCATTGTTATCCCATAGGGACCTATAACACTGCACACACTGATCTCTTATACTGATCATTGTTATCCCATAGGGACCTATAACACTGCACACACTGATCTCTTATACTGATCATTGTTATCCCATAGGGACCTATAACACTGCACACACTGATCTCTTATACTGATCATTATTATCCCATAGGAGACTATAACACTGCACACACTGATCTCTTATACTGATCATTGTTATCCCATAGGGACCTAGTGAGCAGTTCTGAGTTTGTCTGTGTCCCGGCTGCAGTCTGAGATTTAGGACTTCTGCATGAGTCTGAAATCTATAAAAAAAGGACTGGTAGGGAGACCCCTAGTGGTCATTTTTTCAAAGTGGAAAATTAAATAGAAAGAAGCATATTTTTTAATAATCCGTAGAAAAGAGAAAAGAAAACCAGGGCAACTCACCAAATACGTAAACTTCAAGCTTCTTTATTGATCCATGAAGGGTATAAACAGTGCAAGACACGGGTGGACAAACAACAGGGGGACGTTCGTTCGGGGCTACGGTGCCGTTTCGCAAGATATGCTTCAACTGGCCCACCTTCGTGGGCAAGTTGAAGCATATCTTGCGAAACGGCACCGTAGCCCCGAACGAACGTCCCCCTGTTGTTTGTCCACCCGTGTCTTGCACTGTTTATACCCTTCATGGATCAATAAAGAAGCTTGAAGTTTACGTATTTGGTGAGTTGCCCTGGTTTTCTTTTCTCTTTTCTACGGATTGTTTGCATTGGACTTTGCTATTACCAGTGAGCACCATCAGACGTGGTTGAGCCAGCAGAGGCATTGGATGTCAGGTGCTAATAATTAAGGAAGCAGTGCCGAGTTTGTTCTTTTCTACTACTTAATATATTTTTTAATAACATGCTATTGGAAAGTTATTCTGCATACATTAATCTATAATATATCAAAAGTTTTTTTGATGAAAGGTCCCCTTTAAGTGGTCACATTTTTTATATTTTAATATCTGTATATTTTACATTTACTATTTTACTTATTGTTATACTAGTTGGAGCGGCGTCATCACAAGGGCCCTGTGGGACACCTATCTCCACTAGTTCTATATACACATATTAATAAACAGTTATTTTATTTAAATCTATATCATATGGCCATTTGTTCAAGACCTTGAGCCCCAATTTACTTTTTATTAAGATTGAACTATTTCCATCACCTTGGGTATAGGTGATATAATTGGGTAGCCCCGGTCGTATGGTTATTTGATTGACAAGAGCCTCTCCAAACCTACATTGTAAAATTTACAAATCTGTTTAACTTTCTGGAGCCAGTTGATTTATAAAAAAAATTTTTTCCTGGATAATCCCTTTAAAAAAAGCTTTCTCCTGGAAGGAAGGATGAAAGATTTTGCCCAATTTACTATCCAACCCAATTTGTGAAGAATTTTTTAGGTATGATCCAGAAAATTTTGCACTTCTTGCACTTGACCCACTAAAAGGAAATCATCGATATATGGAACAAACGTACCTCTTCCTTCTCTTATGGGAGCGGCCATTTCTGATACAATCTTCGTAAAGACTCTGGAAGCAACTGCTAACCCGAATGGCAGAGCTTTGGACTGTATAGATGGACTAAATCTGGACGGAGACGGAGGCTTTCCTTAGGTACTTTTGATATACAAGATAGCGATTTAAAGGTTTTTAATTTATGATTGTACGGAAAGTACCATCCGTTTTTTTTTTTTTTTTTTACTAAGAAAAGGGTAGAGTAGAAACCTAGACCTATTTATTCTTGGGGGTACAGGGGTTAACACATCCTTTTCTAGAAGAGATAGAACCTCTTTTTGAAGAGTTAATAAGTCTAAAGAACCTGAGTGACTCACAGTGACCTTTAGTCGAGTCGGAGAAATTCCAGGGTTAATCCATTTTTTAGGGTATTTAGAACCCAGGAGCTATTGGAGATCTGCTCCTAAGAGGAAATTAAATTTCTCAGTCTGCCGCCGACACTGTTGATCTGTTTTTTTGGCGACAGAAGATGATCGGTTAACCCTTTAACGACACAGGACGTAAATGTACGTCCTGGTGAGCTGGTACTTAACGCACCAGGACGTACATTTACGTCCTATGCATAACCGCGAGCATCGCTCCGATGCGTGGCAGGTCCCGGCTGCTGATAGCAGCCAGGGACCCGCCCGTAATGGCGGACATCCGTGATCACACGGATGTTCGCCATTAACCCCTCAGATGCCGTGATCAATACAGATCACGGCATCTGCAGCATCGCGGTACTTTAAATGGATGGTCGGATCGCCCGCAGCAATCCGATCATCCAGCATGGCGGCCTGAGGTCCCCTCACCTCTCCCGCCGTCTCCTGGGGTCTTCTGCTCTGGTCTGAGATCGAGCCGACCAAAGCAGAAGATGACCAATAACCCTGATCAGTGCTATGTCCTATACATAGCACTGAACAGCATTAGCAATCGAATGATTGCTATGGGGACTATTAAAGTGTAAAAATAAAAGTAAAAAAAGTAAAAAAAAATTGAAAAACCCCCTCCCCCAATAAAAACATAAATTGTCCCATTTTCCCTATTTCCCCCCCCAAAAAGTGTGAAAAAAAATATTTATATACATATTTGGCATCGGCGCGTGAGTAAATACGCCAACTATAGTGTTTCTGGATTTTGCCAAAGCGTTTGATACTGTCCCTCATAGACGTCTGACAGGTAAGTTAAGGTCTTTGGGTTTGGAAACTTTAGTTTGTAACTGGATTGAACACTGATCATGGATCGTACCCAGAGAGTGGGGGGTCAATGATTCGTACTCTGGTCCCCGGTTATTAGTGGTGACCCCAAGGTTCTGTACTGGGCCCGCTGCTGTTTAATTTATTTATCAATGATATAGAGGATGGTAATAACAGCTCTGTATATAGAGGGGGGCTGTGTATATAGAGGGGGGCTGTGTATATAGAGGGGGGCTGTGTATATAGAGGGGGGGCTGTGTATATAGAGGGGGCTGTGTATATATAGAGGGGGGCTGTGTATATAGAGGGGGGGCTGTGTATATAGAGGGGGGGGCTGTGTATATAGAGGGGGGCTGTATATATAGAGGGGGGCTGTGTATATAGAGGGGGGCTGTGTATATAGAGGGGGGCTCTGTATATAGAGGGGGGGCTGTGTATATAGAGGGGGGCTGTGTATATAGAGGGGTGCTGTGTATATAGAGGGGGGCTGTGTATATAGTGGGGGGGCTGTGTATATAGAGGGGGGCTGTGTATATAGAGGGGGGGCTGTGTATATAGTGGGGGCTGTGTATATAGAGGGGGGCTGTGTATATAGAGGGGGGCTGTGTATATAGAGGGGGGCTGTGTATATAGAGGGGGGCTGTGTATATAGAGGGGGGGCTGTGTATATAGAGGGGGGCTGTGTATATAGAGGGGGGCTCTGTATATAGAGGGGGGCTGTGTATATAGAGGGGGGCTGTGGATATAGAGGGGGGCTGTGGATATAGAGGAGGGCTGTGTATATAGAGGGGGGTCTCTGTATATAGAGGGGGGACTGTGTATATAGAGGGGGGGCTGTGGATATAGAGGGGGGCGGTGGATATAGAGGGGGGGCTGTGGATATAGAGGGGGGGCTCTGTATATAGAGGGGGGACTGTGTATATAGAGGAATGGCTGTGGATATAGGGGGGGCTGTGTATATAGAGGGGGGGCTGTGTATATAGAGGGGGGGCTCTGTATATAGAGGAATGGCTGTGAATATAGAGGGGGGGCTGTGTATATAGAGGGGGCTGTGTATATAGAGGAATGGCTGTGTATATAGAGGGGGGCTGTGTATATAGAGGGGGGCTGTGTATATAGAGGGGGCTGTGTATATAGAGGGGGGGCTGTGTATATAGAGGGGGCTGTGTATATAGAGGGGGGCTGTGTATATAGAGGGGGGCTGTGTATATAGAGGGGGGCTGTATATATAGAGGGGGGGCTGTGTATATAGAGGGGGGCTGTGTATATAGAGGGGGGGCTGTGTATATAGAGGGGGGGGCTGTGTATATAGAGGGGGGCTGTGTTTATAGAGGGGGGCTGTGTATATAGAGGGGGCTGTGTATATAGAGGGGGAGCTGTGTATATAGAGGGGGGCTGTGTTTATAGAGGGGGGCTGTGTATATAGAGGGGGCTGTGTATATAGAGGGGGGGCTGTGTATATAGAGGGGGGGCTCTGTATATAGAGGGGGCTGTGTATATAGAGGGGGGGCTGTGTATATAGAGGGGGCTGTGTATATAGAGGAATGGCTGTGTATATAGTGTTTCTGAATTTTCCTAAAGCATTTGATACTGTCCCTCATAGACGTCTGACAGGTAAGTTAAGGTCTTTGGGTTTGGAAACTTTAGTTTGTAACTGGATTGAACACTGGGTCATGGATCGTACCCAGAGAGTGGGGGGTCAATGATTCGTACTCTGATTGGTCCCCGGTTATTAGTGGTGACCCCAAGGTTCAGTACTGGGACCGCTGCTGTTTAATTTATTTATCAATGATATAGAGGATGGTAATAACAGCTCTGAATATAGAGGGGGGCTGTGTATATAGAGGGGGGCTGTGTATATAGAGGGGGGGCTGTGTATATAGAGGGGGGCTGTGTATATAGTGGGGGGGGGCTGTGTATATAGAGGGGGGCTGTGTATATAGAGGGGGGGCTGTGTATATAGAGGGGGGGCTGTGTATATAGAGGGGGGGCTGTGTATATAGAGGGGGGGCTGTGTATATAGAGGGGGGGCTGTGTATATAGAGGGGGGCTGTGGATATAGAGGGGGGCTGTGTATATAGAGGGGGGCTGTGTATATAGAGGGGGGCTGTGTATATAGAGGGGGGGGCTGTGTATATAGAGGGGGGGCTGTGTATATAGAGGGGGGCTGTGGATATAGAGGGGGGCTCTGTATATAGAGGGGGGCTGTGTATATAGAGGGGGGCTGTGGATATAGAGGGGGGCTCTGTATATAGAGGGGGGCTGTGTATATAGAGGGGGGCTGTGGATATAGAGGGGGGCTCTGTATATAGAGGGGGGCTCTGTATATAGAGGGGGGTTGTGGATATAGAGGGGGGCTGTGTATATAGAGGGGGGCTGTGGATATAGAGGGGGGCTCTGTATATAGAGGGGGGCTGTGTATATAGAGGGGGGCTGTGGATATAGAGGGGGGGCTGTGGATATAGAGGGGGGGGCTGTGTATATAGAGGAATGGCTGTGTATATAGTGTTTCTGGATTTTCCTAAAGCGTTTGATACTGTCCCTCATAGACGTCTGACAGGTAAGTTAAGGTCTTTGGGTTTGGAAATTTTAGTTTGTAACTGGATTGAACACTGATCATGGATCGTACCCAGAGAGTGGGGGTCAATGATTCGTACTCTGATTGGTCCCCGGTTATTAGTGGTGACCCCAAGGTTCTGTACTGGGCCCGCTGCTGTTTAATTTATTTATCAAGGATATAGAGGATGGTAATAACAGCTCTGTATATAGAGGGGGGCTGTGTATATAGAGGGGGGCTGTGTATATAGAGGGGGGGCTGTGTATATAGAGGGGGGGCTCTGTATATAGAGGGGGCTGTGTATATAGAGGGGGGCTGTGTATATAGAGGGGGGCTGTGTATATAGAGGGGGGGCTGTGTATATAGAGGGGGGCTGTGTATATATAGAGGGGGGCTGTGTATATAGAGGGGGGGCTGTGTATATAGAGAGGGGGGTTGTGTATATAGAGGGGGGCTGTGTATATAGAGGGGGGCTGTGTATATAGAGGGGGGGGGCTGTGTATATAGAGGGGGGGCTGTGTATATAGAGGGGGGGCTGTGTATATAGAGGGGGGCTGTGTATATAGAGGGGGGGCTGTGTATATAGAGGGGGGGTTGTGTATATAGAGGGGGGGCTGTGTATATAGAGGGGGGGCTGTGTATATAGAGGGGGGCTGTGTATATAGAGGGGAGCTGTGTATATAGAGGGGGGCTGTGTATATAGAGGGGGGCTGTGTATATAGAGGGGGGCTGTGTATATAGAGGGGGGGCTGTATATATAGAGGGGGGCTGTGTATATAGAGGGGGGGCTGTGTATATAGAGGGGGCTGTGTATATAGAGGGGGGGCTGTGTATATAGAGGGGGGCTGTGTATATAGAGGGGGGGCTGTGTATATAGTGGGGGCTGTGTATATAGAGGGGGGCTGTGTATATAGAGGGGGGCTGTGTATATAGAGGGGGGCTGTGTATATAGTGGGGGCTGTGTATATAGAGGGGGGCTGTGTATATAGAGGGGGGCTGTGTATATAGAGGGGGGGCTGTGTATATAGAGGGGGGCTGTGTATATAGAGGGGGGCTGTGTATATAGAGGGGGGCTGTGTATATAGAGGGGGGCTGTGTATATAGAGGGGGGGCTGTGTATGTAGAGGGGGGCTGTGTATATAGAGGGGGGCTCTGTATATAGAGGGGGGCTGTGTATATAGAGGGGGGCTGTGGATATAGAGGGGGGCTGTGAATATAGAGGAGGGCTGTGTATATAGAGGGGGGTCTCTGTATATAGAGGGGGGACTGTGTATATAGAGGGGGGGCTGTGGATATAGAGGGGGGCTGTGGATATAGAGGGGGGGCTGGGGATATAGAGGGGGGGCTCTGTATATAGAGGGGGGACTGTGTATATAGAGGAATGGCTGTGGATATAGAGGGGGGCTGTGTATATAGAGGGGGGGCTGTGTATATAGAGGGCGGGCTCTGTATATAGAGGAATGGCTGTGGATATAGAGGGGGGGCTGTGTATATAGAGGGGGCTGTGTATATAGAGGAATGGCTGTGTATATAGTGTTTCTGGATTTTCCTAAAGCATTTGATACTGTCCCTCATAGACGTCTGACAGGTAAGTTAAGGTCTTTGGGTTTGGAAATTTTAGTTTGTAACTGGATTGAACACTGATCATGGATCGTACCCAGAGAGTGGGGGGTCAATGATTCGTACTCTGATTGGTCCCCGGTTATTAGTGGTGTACCCCAAGGTTCAGTACTGGGCCCGCTGCTGTTTAATTTATTTATCAATGATATAGAGGATGGTAATAACAGCTCTGTATATAGAGGGGGGCTGTGTATATAGAGGGGGGCTGTGTATATAGAGGGGGGGCTGTGTATATAGGGGGGGGCTGTGTATATAGAGGGGGGCTGTGTGTATATAGAGGGGGGCTGTGTATATAGAGGGGGGCTGTGTATATAGAGGGGGGCTGTGTATATAGAGGGGGGGCTGTGTATATAGAGGGGGGGCTGTATATATAGAGGGGGGCTGTGTATATAGAGGGGGGCTGTGTATATAGAGGGGGGCTGTGTATATAGAGGGGGGCTGTGTATATAGAGGGGGGGCTGTGTATATAGAGGGGGCTGTGTATATAGTGGGAGGGGGCTGTGTATATAGAGGGGGGCTGTGTATATAGAGGGAGGGCTGTGTATATAGAGGGGGGGCTGTGTATATAGAGGGGGGGCTGTGTATATAGAGGGGGGCTGTGTATATAGAGGGGGGCTGTGTATATAGAGGGGGGGCTGTGTATATATAGGGGGGGGCTGTGTATATAGAGGGGGGGCTGTGTATATAGAGGGGGGCTGTGTATATAGAGGAGGGCTGTGTATATAGAGGGGGGGCTGTGGATATAGAGGGGGGCTGTGGATATAGAGGGGGGCTCTGTATATAGAGGGGGGGCTGTGTATATAGAGGGGGGCTGTGGATATAGAGGGGGGCTGTGTATATAGAGGGGGGCTGTGTATATAGAGGGGGGCTGTGTATATAGAGGGGGGGCTGTGTATATAGAGGGGGGGCTGTATATATAGAGGGGGGGCTGTATATATAGAGGGGGGCTGTGTATATAGAGGGGGGCTGTGTATATAGAGGGGGGCTGTGTATATAGAGGGGGGGCTGTGTATATAGAGGGGGCTGTGTATATAGAGGGGGGCTGTGTATATAGAGGGGGGCTGTGTATATAGAGGGGGGCTGTGTATATAGAGGGGGGCTGTGTGTATATAGAGGGGGGCTGTGTATATAGAGGGGGGCTGTGTATATAGAGGGGGGGCTGTGTATATATAGAGGGGGGGCTGTATATATAGAGGGGGGCTGTGTATATAGAGGGGGGCTGTGTATATAGAGGGGGGGCTGTGTATATAGAGGGGGCTGTGTATATAGTGGGAGGGGGCTGTGTATATAGAGGGGGGCTGTGTATATAGAGGGGGGGCTGTGTATATAGAGGGGGGGCTGTGTATATAGAGGGGGGCTGTGTATATAGAGGGGGGGCTGTGTATATATAGGGGGGGCTGTGTATATAGAAGGGGGGCTGTGTATATAGAGGGGGGCTGTGTATATAGAGGGGGGCTGTGTATATAGAGGGGGGCTGTGGATATAGAGGGGGGCTCTGTATATAGAGGGGGGGCTGTGTATATAGAGGGGGGCTGTGGATATAGAGGGGGGCTCTGTATATAGAGGGGGGCTGTGTATATAGAGGGGGGCTGTGGATATAGAGGGGGGGCTGTGTATATAGAGGGGGGCTGTGTATATAGAGGGGCGGGCTGTGTATATAGAGGGGGGCTGTGTATATAGAGGGGGGCTGTGTATATAGAGGGGGGGCTGTGTATATAGAGGGGGGCTCTGTATGTAGAGGGGGGCTGTGTATATAGAGGGGGGGCTGTGTATATAGAGGGGGGCTCTGTATATAGAGGGGGGCTGTGTATATAGAGGGGGGCTGTGGATATAGAGGGGGGCTGTGTATATAGAGGGGGGGCTGTGTATATAGAGGGGGCTGTGTATATAGAGGAATGGCTGTGTATATAGTGTTTCTGGATTTTCCTAAAGCGTTTGATACTGTCCCTCATAGACGTCTGACAGATAAGTTAAGGTCTTTGGGTTTGGAAATTTTAGTTTGTAACTGGATTGAACACTGATCATGGATCGTACCCAGAGAGTGGGGGGTCAATGATTCGTACTCTGATTGGTCCCCGGTTATTAGTGGTGACCCCAAGGTTCTGTACTGGGCCCGCTGCTGTTTAATTTATTTATCAATGATATAGAGGATGGTAATAACAGCTCTGTATATAGAGGGGGGCTGTGTATATAGAGGGGGGCTGTGTATATAGAGGGGGGCTGTGTATATATAGAGGGGGGCTGTGTATATAGAGGGGGGGCTGTGTATATATAGAGGGGGGCTGTGTATATAGAGGGGGGGCTGTGTATATAGAGGGGGGGGCTGTGTATATAGTGGGGGGCTGTGTATATAGAGGGGGGCTGTGTATATAGAGGGGGGGCTGTGTATATAGAGGGGGGCTGTGTATATAGAGGGGGGCTGTGTATATATAGAGGGGGGCTGTGTATATAGAGGGGGGGCTGTGTATATAGAGGGGGGGCTGTGTATATAGAGGGGGGCTGTGTATATAGAGGGGGGGCTGTGTAAATAGAGGGGGGGGCTGTGTATATATAGGGGGGGCTGTGTATATAGAGGGGGGGCTGTGTATATAGAGGGGGGCTGTGTATATAGAGGGGGGGCTGTGTATATAGAGGGGGGGCTGTGTATATAGAGGGGGGGCTGTGTATATAGAGGGGGGCTGTGTATATAGAGGGGGGCTGTGTATATAGAGGGGGGCTGTGTATATAGAGGGGGGCTGTGTATATAGAGGGGGGCTGTGTATATAGAGGGGGCTGTGTATATAGAGGGGGGCTGTGTATATAGAGGGGGGGCTGTATATATAGAGGGGGGCTGTGTATATAGAGGGGGGGCTGTGTATATAGAGGGGGGGCTGTGTATATATAGAGGGGGGCTGTGTATATAGAGGGGGGGCTGTGTATATAGAGGGGGGCTGTGTATATAGAGGGGGGGCTGTGTATATAGTGGGGGCTGTGTATATAGAGGGGGGCTGTGTATATAGAGGGGGGGCTGTGTATATAGAGGGGGGGCTGTGTATATATAGAGGGGGGCTGTGTATATAGAGGGGGGGCTGTGTGTATATAGAGGGGGGGGGCTGTGTATATAGAGGGGGGGCTGTGTATATAGAGGGGGGCTGTGTATATAGAGGGGGGGCTGTGTATATAGAGGGGGGCTGTGTATATAGAGGGGGGGCTGTGTATATAGAGGGGGGGCTGTGTATATAGAGGGGGGGCTGTGTATATAGAGGGGGGCTGTGTATATAGAGGGGGGCTGTGTATATAGAGGGGGGCTGTGTATATAGAGGGGGGCTGTGTATATAGAGGGGGGCTGTGTATATAGATGGGGGGCTGTGTATATATAGAGGGGGGCTGTGTATATAGTGGGGGGCTGTGTATATAGAGGGGGCTGTGTATATAGAGGGGGGGGCTGTGTATATAGAGGGGGGCTGTGTATATAGAGGGGGGGCTCTGTATATAGAGGAGGGCTGTGTATATAGAGGGGGCTGTGTATATAGAGGGGGGCTGTGTATATAGAGGGGGCTGTGTATATAGAGGGGGCTGTGGATATAGAGGGGGGGCTGTGTATATAGAGGGGGCTGTGTATATAGTGTTTCTGGATTTTCCTAAAGCGTTTGATACTGTCCCTCATAGACGTCTGGCAGGTAAGTTAAGGTCTTTGGGTTTGGAAACTTTAGTTTGTAACTGGATTGAACACTGATCATGGATCGTACCCAGAGAGTGGGGGTCAATGATTCGTACTCTGATTGGTCCCCGGTTATTAGTGGTGACCCCAAGGTTCAGTACTGGGACCGCTGCTGTTTAATTTATTTATCAATGATATAGAGGATGGTAATAACAGCTCTGTATATAGAGGGGGGCTGTGTATATAGAGGGGGGCTGTGTATATAGAGGGGGGCTGTGTATATAGAGGGGGGGCTGTGTATATAAAGGGGGGCTGTGTATATAGTGGGGGGGGGCTGTGTATATAGAGGGGGGCTGTGTATATAGAGGGGGGGCTGTGTATATAGAGGGGGGGCTGTGTATATAGAGGGGGGGCTGTGTATATAGAGGGGGGGCTGTGTATATAGAGGGGGGCTGTGTATATAGAGGGGGGGCTGTGTATATAGAGGGGGGCTGTGTATATAGAGGGGGGCTGTGGATATAGAGGGGGGCTGTGTATATAGAGGGGGGCTGTGGATATAGAGGGGGGCTCTGTATATAGAGGGGGGCTGTGTATGTAGAGGGGGGCTGTGGATATAGAGGGGGGCTCTGTATATAGAGGGGGCTGTGTATATAGAGGGGGGCTGTGGATATAGAGGGGGGCTCTGTATATAGAGGGGGGCTGTGTATATAGAGGGGGGCTGTGGATATAGAGGGGGGGCTGTGTATATAGAGGGGGGCTGTGTATATAGAGGGGCGGGCTGTGTATATAGAGGGGGGCTGTGTATATAGAGGGGGGCTGTGTATATAGAGGGGGGGCTGTGTATATAGAGGGGGGCTGTGTATAGAGGGGGGGCTGTGTATATAGAGGGGGGCTCTGTATATAGAGGGAGGCTGTGTATATAGAGGGGGGCTGTGGATATAGAGGGGGCTGTGTATATAGAGGGGGGGCTGTGTATATAGAGGGGGCTGTGTATATAGAGGAATGGCTGTGTATATAGTGTTTCTGGATTTTCCTAAAGCATTTGATACTGTCCCTCATAGACGTCTGACAGGTAAGTTATGGTCTTTGGGTTTGGAAATTTTAGTTTGTAACTGGATTGAACACTGGGTCATGGATCGTACCCAGAGAGTGGGGGTCAATGATTCGTACTCTGATTGGTCCCCGGTTATTAGTGGTGTACCCCAAGGTTCTGTACTGGGCCCGCTGCTGTTTAATTTATTTATCAATGATATAGCGGATGGTAATAACAGCTCTGTATATAGAGGGGGGCTGTGTATATAGAGGGGGGCTGTGTATATAGAGGGGGGGCTGTGTATATAGAGGGGGGCTGTGTATATAGAGGGGGGGCTGTGTATATAGAGGGGGGGCTGTATATAGAGGGGGGCTGTGTATATAGAGGGGGCTGTGTATATATGGAGGGGGGCTGTGTATATAGAGGGGGGGCTGTGTATATAGAGGGGGCTGTGTATATATAGAGGGGGGCTGTGTATATAGAGGGGGGGCTGTGTATATAGAGGGGGGCTGTGTATATAGAGGGGGGGCTGTGTATATAGTGGGGGCTGTGTATATAGAGGGGGGCTGTGTATATAGAGGGGGGCTCTGTATATAGAGGGGGGGCTGTGTATATAGTGGGGGCTGTGTATATAGAGGGGGGCTGTGTATATAGAGGGGGGCTGTGTATATAGAGGGGGGGCTGTGTATATAGAGGGGGGGCTGTGTATATAGAGGGGGGCTGTGTATATAGAGGGGGGGCTGTGTATGTAGAGGGGGGCTGTGTATATAGAGGGGGGCTGTGGATATAGAGGGGGGCTGTGGATATAGAGGAGGGCTGTGTATATAGAGGGGGGTCTCTGTATATAGAGGGGGGACTGTGTATATAGAGGGGGGGCTGTAGATATAGAGGGGGGCTGTGGATATAGAGGGGGGGCTGTGGATATAGAGGGGGGGCTCTGTATATAGAGGGGGGACTGTGTATATAGAGGAATGGCTGTGGATATAGAGGGGGGCTGTGTATATAGAGGGGGGGCTGTGTATATAGAGGGCGGGCTCTGTATATAGAGGAATGGCTGTGGATATAGAGGGGGGGCTGTGTATATAGAGGGGGGCTCTGTATATAGAGGGGGGCTGTGTATATAGAGGGGGGGCTGTGTATATAGAGGGGGGCTCTGTATATAGAGGGGGGCTGTGTATATAGAGGGGGGCTGTGGATATAGAGGGGGGCTGTGTATATAGAGGGGGGGCTGTGTATATAGAGGGGGCTGTGTATATAGTGGGAGGGGGCTGTGTATATAGAGGGGGGCTGTGTATATAGAGGGGGGCTGTGTATATAGAGGGGGGGCTGTGTATATAGAGGGGGGCTGTGTATATAGAGGGGGGGCTGTGTATATAGAGGGGGGCTGTGTATATAGAGGGGGGCTGTGTATATAGAGGGGGGGCTGTGTATATATAGGGGGGGCTGTGTATATAGAGGGGGGCTGTGTATATAGAGGGGGGCTGTGTATATAGAGGGGGGGCTGTGGATATAGAGGGGGGCTGTGGATATAGAGGGGGGCTGTGTATATAGAGGGGGGGCTGTGTATATAGAGGGGGGCTGTGGATATAGAGGGGGGCTCTGTATATAGAGGGGGGCTGTGTATATAGAGGGGGGCTGTGGATATAGAGGGGGGGGCTGTGTATATAGAGGGGGGCTGTGTATATAGAGGGGGGGCTGTGTATATAGAGGGGGGCTGTGTATATAGAGGGGGGCTGTGTATATAGAGGGGGGGCTGTGTATATAGAGGGGGGCTCTGTATATAGAGGGGAGCTGTGTATATAGAGGGGGGGCTGTGTATATAGAGGGGGGCTCTGTATATAGAGGGGGGCTGTGTATATAGAGGGGGGCTGTGGATATAGAGGGGGGCTGTGTATATAGAGGGGGGGCTGTGTATATAGAGGGGGCTGTGTATATAGAGGAATGGCTGTGGATATAGAGGGGGGCTGTGTATATAGAGGGGGGGCTGTGTATATAGAGGGGGGGCTCTGTATATAGAGGGGGGCTGTGTATATAGAGGGGGGGCTGTGTATATAGAGGGGGCTGTGTATATAGAGGGGGGGCTGTGTATATAGAGGGGGGCTGTGTATATAGAGGGGGGCTGTGTATATAGAGGGGGGCTGTGGATATAGAGGGGGGCTCTGTATATAGAGGGGGGCTGTGTATATAGAGGGGGGGCTGTGTATATAGAGGGGGCTGTGTATATAGAGGAATGGCTGTGTATATAGTGTTTCTGGATTTTCCTAAAGCATTTGATACTGTCCCTCATAGACGTCTGACAGGTAAGTTAAGGTCTTTGGGTTTGGAAACTTTAGTTTGTAACTGGATTGAACACTGATCATGGATCGTACCCAGAGAGTGGGGGTCAATGATTCGTACTCTGATTGGTCCCCGGTTATTAGTGGTGACCCCAAGGTTCTGTACTGGGACCGCTGCTGTTTAATTTATTTATCAATGATATAGCGGATGGTAATAACAGCTCTGTATATAGAGGGGGGATGTGTATATAGAGGGGGGCTGTGTATATAGAGGGGGGCTGTGTATATAGAGGGGGGCTGTGTATATATAGAGGGGGGCTGTGTATATAGAGGGGGGGCTGTGTATATATAGAGGGGGGCTGTGTATATAGAGGGGGGGGGCTGTGTATATAGAGGGGGGGCTGTGTATATAGAGGGGGGGCTGTGTATATATAGGGGGGGCTGTGTATATAGAGGGGGGCTGTGTATATAGAGGGGGGCTGTGTATATAGAGGGGGGGCTGTGTATATAGAGGGGGGCTGTGTATATAGAGGGGGGCTGTGTATATAGAGGGGAGCTGTGTATATAGAGGGGGGCTGTGTATATAAAGGGGGGCTGTGTATATAGAGGGGGCTGTGTATATAGAGGGGGGCTGTGTATATAGAGGGGGGGCTGTATATATAGAGGGGGGCTGTGTATATAGAGGGGGGGCTGTGTATATAGAGGGGGCTGTGTATATATAGAGGGGGGCTGTGAATATAGAGGGGGGGCTGTGTATATAGAGGGGGGCTGTGTATATAGAGGGGGGCTGTGTATATAGTGGGGGCTGTGTATATAGAGGGGGGCTGTGTATATAGAGGGGGGCTGTGTATATAGAGGGGGGGCTGTGTATATAGAGGGGGGCTGTGTATATATAGAGGGGGGCTGTGTATATAGAGGGAGGGCTGTGTATATATAGAGGGGGGCTGTGTATATAGAGGGGGGGGGCTGTGTATATAGAGGGGGGGCTGTGTATATAGAGGGGGGGCTGTGTATATAGAGGGGGGGGCTGTGTATATAGAGGGGGGGGGCTGTGTATATAGAGGGGGGCTGTGTATATAGAGGGGGGGCTGTGTATATAGAGGGGGGGCTGTGTATATAGAGGGGGGCTGTGTATATAGAGGGGGGCTGTGAGGGGGGCTGTGTATATAGAGGGGGGCTGTGTATATAGAGGGGGGCTGTGTATATAGAGGGGGGCTGTGTATATAGAGGGGGGCTGTGTATATAGATGGGGGGCTGTGTATATATAGAGGGGGGCTGTGTATATAGAGGGGGGCTGTGTATATAGAGGGGGGGGCTGTGTATATAGAGGGGGGCTGTGTATATAGAGGGGGGGCTCTGTATATAGAGGAGGGCTGTGTATATAGAGGGGGGGCTGTGTAAATAGAGGGGGGCTGTGTATATAGAGGGGGCTGTGTATATAGAGGGGGGCTGTGTATATTGTGGGGGGGCTGTGTATATAGAGGGGGGCTGTGTATATAGAGGGGGGCTGTGTATATAGAGGGGGCTGTGGATATAGAGGGGGGGCTGTGTATATAGAGGGGGGCTGTGTATATAGAGGGGGGCTGTGTATATAGAGGGGGGCTCTGTATATAGAGGGGGGGCTGTGTATATAGAGGAGGGCTGTGGATATAGAGGGGGGCTGTGGATATAGAGGAGGGCTGTGGATATAGAGGAGGGCTGTGTATATAGAGGGGGGTCTCTGTATATAGAGGGGGGCTGTGGATATAGAGGGGGGCTGTGGATATAGAGGGGGGCTGTGGATATAGAGGAGGGCTGTGTATATAGAGGGGGGTCTCTGTATATAGAGGGGGGACTGTGTATATAGAGGGGGGGTTGTGGATATAGAGGGGGTCTGTGGATATAGAGGGGGGGCTGTGTATATAGAGGGGGGCTCTGTATATAGAGGGGGGACTGTGTATATAGAGGAATGGCTGTGGATATAGAGGGGGGCTGTGTATATAGAGGGGGGGCTCTGTATATAGAGGGGGGCTGTGGATATAGAGGGGGGGCTGTGTATATAGAGGGGGGCTGTGTATATAGAGGGGGGCTGTGTATATAGAGGGGGGCTGTGGATATAGAGGGGGGCTCTGTATATAGAGGGGGCTGTGTATATAGAGGGGGGGCTGTGTATATAGAGGGGGGGCTCTGTATATAGAGGGGGGCTGTGTATATAGAGGGGGCTGTGTATATAGAGGAATGGCTGTGGATATAGAGGGGGGCTGTGTATATAGAGGGGGGGCTGTGTATATAGAGGGGGGCTCTGTATATAGAGGGGGCTGTGTATATAGAGGGGGGGCTGTGTATATAGAGGGGGGCTCTGTATATAGAGGGGGGCTGTGTATACAGAGGAATGGCTGTGGATATAGAGGGGGGCTGTGTATATAGAGGGGGGCTGTGTATATAGAGGGGGGGCTGTGTATATAGAGGGGGGCTGTGTATATAGAGGAGGGGCTGTGTATATAGAGGAATGGCTGTGTATATAGTGTTTCTGGATTTTCCTAAAGCATTTGATACTGTCCCTCATAGACGTCTGACAGGTAAGTTAAGGTCTTTGGGTTTGGAAACTTTAGTTTGTAACTGGATTGAACACTGATCATGGATCGTACCCAGAGAGTGGGGGGTCAATGATTCGTACTCTGATTGGTCCCCGGTTATTAGTGGTGACCCCAAGGTTCTGTACTGGGCCCGCTGCTGTTTAATTTATTTATCAATGATATAGAGGATGGTAATAACAGCTCTGTATATAGAGGGGGGCTGTGTATATAGAGGGGGGCTGTGTATATAGAGGGGGGCTGTGTATATAGAGGGGGGCTGTGTATATAGAGGGGGGGCTGTATATATAGAGGGGGGCTGTGTATATAGAGGGGGGGCTGTGTATATAGAGGGGGCTGTGTATATATAGAGGGGGGCTGTGTATATAGAGGGGGGGCTGTGTATATAGAGGGGGGGGCTGTGTATATAGAGGGGGGCTGTATATATAGAGGGGGGCTGTGTATATAGAGGGGGGCTGTGTATATAGAGGGGGGCTCTGTATATAGAGGGGGGGCTGTGTATATAGAGGGGGGCTGTGTATATAGAGGGGGGCTGTGTATATAGAGGGGGGGCTGTGTATATAGAGGGGGGCTGTGTATATAGAGGGGGGCTCTGTATATAGAGGGGGGCTGTGTATATAGAGGGGGCTGTGTATATAGAGGGGGGGCTGTGTATATAGAGGGGGGCTGTGTATATAGTGGGGGGGGCTGTGTATATAGAGGGGGGCTGTGTATATAGAGGGGGGCTGTGTATATAGAGGGGGGGCTGTGTATATAGAGGGGGTCTGTGTATATAGAGGGGGGCTGTGTATATAGAGGGGGGATGTGTATATAGAGGGGGGGCTGTGTATATAGAGGGGGCTGTGTATATAGAGGGGGGGCTGTGTATATAGAGGGGGGGCTGTGTATATAGAGGGGGGCTGTGTATATAGAGGGGGGCTGTGTATATAGAGGGGGGCTGTGGATATAGAGGGGGCTGTGTATATAGAGGGGGGGCTGTGTATATAGAGGGGGCTGTGTATATAGAGGAATGGCTGTGTATATAGAGGGGGGCTGTGTATATATAGTGGGGGCTGTGTATATAGAGGGGGGCTGTGTATATAGAGGGGGGCTGTGTATATAGAGGGGGGGCTGTGTATATAGAGGGGGGCTGTGTATATATAGAGGGGGGGCTGTGTATATAGAGGGGGGCTGTGTATATAGAGGGGGGCTGTGTATATAGAGGGGGGGCTGTGTATATAGAGGGGGGCTGTGTATATAGAGGGGGGCTGTGGATATAGAGGGGGGCTGTATATATAGAGGGGGGCTGTGTATATAGAGGGGGGGCTGTGTATATAGAGGGGGGGCTGTGTATATAGAGGGGGCTGTGTATATAGAGGAATGGCTGTGTATATAGTGTTTCTGGATTTTCCTAAAGCATTTGATACTGTCCCTCATAGACGTCTGACAGGTAAGTTAAGGTCTTTGGGTTTGGAAACTTTAGTTTGTAACTGGATTGAACACTGGGTCATGGATCGTACCCAGAGAGTGGGGGGTCAATGATTCGTACTCTGATTGGTCCCCGGTTATTAGTGGTGACCCCAAGGTTCAGTACTGGGCCCGCTGCTGTTTAATTTATTTATCAATGATATAGAGGATGGTAATAACAGCTCTGTATATAGAGGGGGGCTGTGTATATAGAGGGGGGCTGTGTATATAGAGGGGGGCTGTGTATATAGAGGAGGGGCTGTGTATATAGAGGGGGGCTGTGTATATATAGAGGGGGGCTGTGTATATAGAGGGGGGGCTGTGTATATATAGAGGGGGGCTATGTATATAGAGGGGGGGGCTGTGTATATAGAGGGGGGGCTTTGTATATAGAGGGGGGGCTGTGTATATAGAGGGGGGGCTGTGTATATAGAGGGGGGCTGTGTATATAGAGGGGGGGCTGTGTATATAGAGGGGGGCTGTGTATATAGAGGGGGCTGTGTATATAGAGGGGGGGCTGTGTATATAGAGGGGGGCTGTGTATATAGAGGGGAGCTGTGTATATAGAGGGGGGCTGTGTATATAGAGGGGGGCTGTGTATATAGAGGGGGGCTGTGTATATAAAGGGGGGCTGTGTATATAGAGGGGGGCTGTGTATATAGATGGGGGGCTGTGTATATATAGAGGGGGGCTGTGTATATAGAGGGGGGCTGTGTATATAGAGGGGGGGCTGTGTATATAGAGGAGGGCTGTGTATATAGAGGGGGGGCTGTGTATATAGAGGGGGGCTGTGTATATAGAGGGGGGCTGTGTATATAGAGGGGGGCTGTGTATATAGTGGGGGGGCTGTTTATATAGAGGGGGGCTGTGTATATAGAGGGGGGCTGTGTATATAGAGGGGGGCTGTGGATATAAAGGGGGGCTGTGTATATAGAGGGGGGCTGTGTATATAGAGGGGGGGCTGTGTATATAGAGGGGGGCTGTGTATATAGAGGGGGGGCTGTGTATATAGAGGGGGGCTGTGTATATAGAGGGGGGCTGTGTATATATAGAGGGGGGCTGTGTATATAGAGGGGGGCTGTGTATATAGAGGGGGGCTGTGTATATAGAGGGGGGGGGGCTGTGTATATAGAGGGGGGGGCTGTGTATATAGAGGGGGGGCTGTGTATATAGAGGGGGGGCTGTGTATATATAGGGGGGGCTGTGTATATAGAGGGGGGGCTGTGTATATAGAGGGGGGCTGTGTATATAGAGGGGGGCTGTGGATATAGAGGGGGGCTGTGTATATAGAGGGGGGCTGTGTATATAGAGGGGGGGCTGTGTATATAGAGGGGGGGCTGTGTATATAGAGGGGGGCTGTGTATATAGAGGGGGGCTGTGTATATATAGAGGGGGGCTGTGTATATAGAGGGGGGCTGTGTATATAGAGGGGGGCTGTGTATATAGAGGGGGGGGCGGTGTATATAGAGGGGGGGGCTGTGTATATAGAGGGGGGGCTGTGTATATAGAGGGGGGGCTGTGTATATATAGGGGGGGCTGTGTATATAGAGGGGGGCTGTGTATATAGAGGGGGGCTGTGTATATAGAGGGGGGGCTGTGTATATAGAGGGGGGGCTGTGTATATAGAGGGGGGCTGTGTATATAGAGGGGGGCTGTGTATATAGAGGGGAGCTGTGTATATAGAGGGGGGCTGTGTATATAGAGGGGGGCTGTGTATATAGAGGGGGGCTGTGTATATAGAGGGGGGCTGTGTATATAGAGGGGGGCTGTGTATATAGAGGGGGCTGTGTATATATAGAGGGGGGCTGTGTATATAGAGGGGGGGCTGTGTATATAGAGGGGGGCTGTGTATATAGAGGGGGGGCTGTGTATATAGTGGGGGCTGTGTATATAGAGGGGGGCTGTGTATATAGAGGGGGGCTGTGTATATAGAGGGGGGCTGTGTATATATAGAGGGGGGCTGTGTATATAGAGGGGGGCTGTGTATATAGAGGGGGGGCTGTGTATATATAGAGGGGGGCTGTGTATATAGAGGGGGGGATGTGTATATAGAGGGGGGCTGTGTATATAGAGGGGGGGCTGTGTATATAGAGGGGGGGCTGTGTATATAGAGGGGGGCTGTGTATATAGAGGGGGGCTGTGTATATAGATGGGGGGCTGTGTATATAGAGGGGGGGCTGTGTATATAGAGGGGGGCTGTGTATATAGAGGGGGGCTGTGTATATAGAGGGGGGCTGTGTATATAGAGGGGGGGCTGTGTATATAGAGGGGGGCTGTGTATATAGAGGGGGGGCTGTGTATATATAGAGGGGGGCTGTGTATATAGAGGGGGGGGGCTGTGTATATAGAGGGGGGGCTGTGTATATAGAGGGGGGGCTGTGTATATAGAGGGGGGCTGTGTATATAGAGGGGGGCTGTGTATATAGAGGGGGGCTGTGTATATAGAGGGGGGGCTGTGTATATAGAGGGGGGCTGTGTATATAGAGGGGGGCTGTGTATATAGAAGGGGGCTGTGTATATAGATGGGGGGCTGTGTATATATAGAGGGGGGCTGTGTATATATAGAGGGGGGCTGTGTATATAGTGGGGGGCTGTGTATATAGAGGGGGGCTGTGTATATAGAGGGGGGGCTGTGTATATAGAGGGGGGCTCTGTATATAGAGGAGGGCTGTGTATATAGAGGGGGGGCTGTGTATATAGAGGGGGGCTGTGTATATAGAGGGGGCTGTGTATATAGAGGGGGGCTGTGTATATTGTGGGGGGCTGTGTATATAGAGGGGGGCTGTGTATATAGAGGGGGGCTGTGTATATAGAGGGGGGCTGTGGATATAGAGGGGGGGCTGTGTATATAGAGGGGGGCTGTGTATATAGAGGGGGGGCTGTGTATATAGAGGGGGGCTCTGTATATAGAGGGGGGACTGTGTATATAGAGGAATGGCTGTGGATATAGAGGGGGCTGTGTATATAGAGGGGGGGCTGTGTATATAGAGGGGGGGCTCTGTATATAGAGGGGGGGGGGCTGTGTATATATAGAGGAATGGCTGTGGATATAGAGGGGGGCTGTGTATATAGAGGGGGGGCTGTGTATATAGAGGGGGGGCTCTGTATATAGAGGGGGCTGTGGATATAGAGGGGGGGCTGTGTATATAGAGGGGGCTGTGTATATAGAGGAATGGCTGTGTATATAGAGGGGGGCTGTGTATATAGAGGGGGCTGTGTATATAGAGGAATGGCTGTGTATATAGTGTTTCTGGATTTTCCTAAAGCATTTGATACTGTCCCTCATAGACGTCTGACAGGTAAGTTAAGGTCTTTGGGTTTGGAAACTTTAGTTTGTAACTGGATTGAACACTGATCATGGATCGTACCCAGAGAGTGGGGGGTCAATGATTCGTACTCTGATTGGTCCCCGGTTATTAGTGGTGACCCCAAGGTTCAGTACTGGGCCGCTGCTGTTTAATTTATTTATCAATGATATAGAGGATGGTATTAACAGCTCTGTATATAGAGGGGGGGCTGTGTATATAGAGGGGGGCTGTGTATATAGAGGAGGGGCTGTGTATATAGAGGGGGGCTGTGTATATATAGAGGGGGGCTGTGTATATAGAGGGGGGCTGTGTATATAGAGGGGGGCTGTGTATATAGAGGGGAGCTGTGTATATAGAGGGGGGCTGTGTATATAGAGGGGGGCTGTGTATATAGAGGGGGGGCTGTGTATATAGAGGGGGGGCTGTGTATATAGAGGGGGGCTGTGTATATAGAGGGGGGGCTGTGTATATAGAGGGGGGCTGTGTATATAGAGGGGGGCTGTGTATATAGAGGGGGGGCTGTGTATATAGAGGGGGGCTGTGTATATAGAGGGGGGGGCTGTGTATATAGAGGGGGTGCTGTGTATATCGAGGGGGGGCTGTGTATATAGAGGGGGGCTGTGTATATAGAGGGGGGCTGTGTATATAGAGGGGGGGCTGTGTATATATAGAGGGGGGCTGTGTATATAGAGGGGGGCTGTGTATATAGAGGGGGGGCTGTGTATATAGAGGGGGGGCTGTGTATATAGAGAGGGGGCTGTGTATATAGAGGGGGGCTGTGTATATAGAGGGGGGCTGTTTATATAGAGGGGGGCTGTGTATATAGAGGGGGGCTGTGTATATAGAGGGGGCTGTGTATATAGAGGGGGGGCTGTGTATATAGAGGGGGGGCTGTGTATATAGAGGGGGGCTGTGTATATAGAGGGGGGCTGTGTATATAGAGGGGGGGCTGTGTATATAGAGGGGGGCTGTGTATATAGAGGGGAGCTGTGTATATAGAGGGGGGCTGTGTATATAGAGGGGGGCTGTGTATATAGAGGGGGGCTGTGTATATAGAGGGGGGCTGTGTATATAGATGGGGGGCTGTGTATATATAGAGGGGGGCTGTGTATATAGAGGGGGCTGTGTATATAGAGGGGGGCTGTGTATATAGAGGGGGGGCTGTGTATATAGAGGGGGGCTGTGTATATAGAGGGGGGCTGTGTATATAGAGGGGGGGCTGTGTATATAGAGGGGGGCTGTGTATATAGAGGGGAGCTGTGTATATAGAGGGGGGCTGTGTATATAGAGGGGGGCTGTGTATATAGAGGGGGGCTGTGTATATAGAGGGGGGCTGTGTATATAGATGGGGGGCTGTGTATATATAGAGGGGGGCTGTGTATATAGAGGGGGGCTGTGTATATAGAGGGGGGCTGTGTATATAGAGGGGGGCTGTGTATATAGAGGGGGGCTGTGGATATAGAGGGGGGCTGTGGATATAGAGGGGGGGCTGTGGATATAGAGGGGGGCTGTGTATATAGAGGGGGGCTGTGTATATAGTGGGGGGGCTGTGTATATAGAGGGGGGCTGTGTATATAGAGGGGGGCTGTGTATATAGAGGGGGGCTGTGTATATAGAGGGGGGCTGTGGATATAGAGGGGGGCTGTGGATATAGAGGGGGGCTGTGGATATAGAGGGGGCTGTGGATATAGAGGGGGGGCTGTGTATATAGAGGGGGGCTGTGTATATAGAGGGGGGCTCTGTATATAGAGGAGGGCTGTGTATATAGAGGGGGGGCTGTGTATATAGAGGGGGGCTGTGTATATAGAGGGGGCTGTGTATATAGAGGGGGGCTGTGTATATTGTGGGGGGCTGTGTATATAGAGGGGGGCTGTGTATATAGAGGGGGGCTGTGTATATAGAGGGGGGCTGTGGATATAGAGGGGGGGCTGTGTATATAGAGGGGGGCTGTGTATATAGAGGGGGGGCTGTGTATATAGAGGGGGGCTCTGTATATAGAGGGGGGACTGTGTATATAGAGGAATGGCTGTGGATATAGAGGGGGCTGTGTATATAGAGGGGGGGCTGTGTATATAGAGGGGGGGCTCTGTATATAGAGGGGGGGGGGGCTGTGTATATATAGAGGAATGGCTGTGGATATAGAGGGGGGCTGTGTATATAGAGGGGGGGCTGTGTATATAGAGGGGGGGCTCTGTATATAGAGGGGGCTGTGGATATAGAGGGGGGGCTGTGTATATAGAGGGGGCTGTGTATATAGAGGAATGGCTGTGTATATAGAGGGGGGCTGTGTATATAGAGGGGGCTGTGTATATAGAGGAATGGCTGTGTATATAGAGGGGGGCTGTGTATATAGAGGGGGGGCTGTGTATATAGAGGGGGGCTGTGTATATATAGAGGGGGGCTGTGTATCTAGAGGGGGGCTGTGTATCTAGAGGGGGGGCTGTGTATATAGAGGGGGGCTGTGTATATAGAGGGGGCTGTGTATATAGAGGAATGGCTGTGTATATAGTGTTTCTGGATTTTCCTAAAGCATTTGATACTGTCCCTCATAGACGTCTGACAGGTAAGTTAAGGTCTTTGGGTTTGGAAACTTTAGTTTGTAACTGGATTGAACACTGGGTCATGGATCGTACCCAGAGAGTGGGGGTCAATGATTCGTACTCTGATTGGTCCCCGGTTATTAGTGGTGACCCCAAGGTTCAGTACTGGGCCCGCTGCTGTTTAATTTATTTATCAATGATATAGAGGATGGTATTAACAGCTCTGTATATAGAGGGGGGGCTGTGTATATAGAGGGGGGCTGTGTATATAGAGAGGAGGGGCTGTGTATATAGAGGGGGGCTGTGTATATATAGAGGGGGGCTGTGTATATAGAGGGGGGCTGTGTATATAGAGGGGGGCTGTGTATATAGAGGGGGGCTGTGTATATAGAGGGGGGCTGTGTATATAGAGGGGGGCTGTGTATATAGAGGGGGGGCTGTGTATATAGAGGGGGGGGCTGTGTATATAGAGGGGGGCTGTGTATATAGAGGGGGGGCTGTGTATATAGAGGGGGGCTGTGTATATAGAGGGGGGCTGTGTATATAGAGGGGGGCTGTGTATATAGAGGGGGGCTGTGTATATAGAGGGGGGGCAGTGTATATAGAGGGGGGCTGTGTATATAGAGGGGGGGCTGTGTATATAGAGGGGGGGCTGTGTATATCGAGGGGGGGCTGTGTATATAGAGGGGGACTGTGTATATAGAGGGGGGCTGTGTATATAGAGGGGGGCTGTGTATATAGAGGGGGGGCTGTGTATATATAGAGGGGGGCTGTGTATATAGAGGGGGGCTGTGTATATAGAGGGGGGGCTGTGTATATAGAGGGGGGGCTGTGTATATAGAGAGGGGGATGTGTATATAGAGGGGGGCTGTGTATATAGAGGGGGGCTGTGTATACAGAGGGGGGCTGTGTATATAGAGGGGGGCTGTGTATATAGAGGGGGCTGTGTATATAGAGGGGGGGCTGTGTATATAGAGGGGGGGCTGTGTATATAGAGGGGGGCTGTGTATATAGAGGGGGGCTGTGTATATAGAGGGGGGGCTGTGTATATAGAGGGGGGCTGTGTATATAGAGGGGAGCTGTGTATATAGAGGGGGGCTGTGTATATAGAGGGGGGCTGTGTATATAGAGGGGGGCTGTGTATATAGAGGGGGGCTGTGTATATAGATGGGGGGCTGTGTATATATAGAGGGGGGCTGTGTATATAGAGGGGGGCTGTGTATATAGTGGGGGGGCTGTGTATATAGAGGAGGGCTGTGTATATAGAGGGGGGGCTGTGTATATAGAGGGGGGCTGTGTATATAGAGGGGGGCTGTGTATATAGAGGGGGGCTGTGTATATAGTGGGGGGGCTGTGTATATAGTGGGGGGGCTGTGTATATAGAGGGGGGCTGTGTATATAGAGGGGGGCTGTGGATATAGAGGGGGGCTGTGGATATAGAGGGGGGGCTGTGGATATAGAGGGGGGCTGTGTATATAGAGGGGGGCTGTGTATATAGTGGGGGGGCTGTGTATATAGAGGGGGGCTGTGTATATAGAGGGGGGCTGTGTATATAGAGGGGGGCTGTGTATATAGAGGGGGCTGTGTATATAGAGGGGGGCTGTGTATATTGTGGGGGGCTGTGTATATAGAGGGGGGCTGTGTATATAGAGGGGGGCTGTGTATATAGAGGGGGGCTGTGGATATAGAGGGGGGGCTGTGTATATAGAGGGGGGCTGTGTATATAGAGGGGGGGCTGTGTATATAGAGGGGGGCTCTGTATATAGAGGGGGGACTGTGTATATAGAGGAATGGCTGTGGATATAGAGGGGGCTGTGTATATAGAGGGGGGGCTGTGTATATAGAGGGGGGGCTCTGTATATAGAGGGGGGGGGCTGTGTATATATAGAGGAATGGCTGTGGATATAGAGGGGGGCTGTGTATATAGAGGGGGGGCTGTGTATATAGAGGGGGGGCTCTGTATATAGAGGGGGCTGTGGATATAGAGGGGGGGCTGTGTATATAGAGGGGGCTGTGTATATAGAGGAATGGCTGTGTATATAGAGGGGGGCTGTGTATATAGAGGGGGCTGTGTATATAGAGGAATGGCTGTGTATATAGAGGGGGGCTGTGTATATAGAGGGGGGGCTGTGTATATAGAGGGGGGCTGTGTATATATAGAGGGGGGCTGTGTATCTAGAGGGGGGCTGTGTATCTAGAGGGGGGGCTGTGTATATAGAGGGGGGCTGTGTATATAGAGGGGGCTGTGTATATAGAGGAATGGCTGTGTATATAGTGTTTCTGGATTTTCCTAAAGCATTTGATACTGTCCCTCATAGACGTCTGACAGGTAAGTTAAGGTCTTTGGGTTTGGAAACTTTAGTTTGTAACTGGATTGAACACTGGGTCATGGATCGTACCCAGAGAGTGGGGGTCAATGATTCGTACTCTGATTGGTCCCCGGTTATTAGTGGTGACCCCAAGGTTCAGTACTGGGCCCGCTGCTGTTTAATTTATTTATCAATGATATAGAGGATGGTATTAACAGCTCTGTATATAGAGGGGGGGCTGTGTATATAGAGGGGGGCTGTGTATATAGAGGAGGGGCTGTGTATATAGAGGGGGGCTGTGTATATATAGAGGGGGGCTGTGTATATAGAGGGGGGCTGTGTATATAGAGGGGGGCTGTGTATATAGAGGGGGGCTGTGTATATAGAGGGGGGCTGTGTATATAGAGGGGGGCTGTGTATATAGAGGGGGGCTGTGTATATAGAGGGGGGGGCTGTGTATATAGAGGGGGGCTGTGTATATAGAGGGGGGGCTGTGTATATAGAGGGGGGCTGTGTATATAGAGGGGGGCTGTGTATATAGAGGGGGGCTGTGTATATAGAGGGGGGCTGTGTATATAGAGGGGGGGCTGTGTATATAGAGGGGGGCTGTGTATATAGAGGGGGGGCTGTGTATATAGAGGGGGGGCTGTGTATATCGAGGGGGGGCTGTGTATATAGAGGGGGACTGTGTATATAGAGGGGGGCTGTGTATATAGAGGGGGGCTGTGTATATAGAGGGGGGGCTGTGTATATATAGAGGGGGGCTGTGTATATAGAGGGGGGCTGTGTATATAGAGGGGGGGCTGTGTATATAGAGGGGGGCTGTGTATATAGAGGGGGGCTGTGGATATAGAGGGGGGCTGTATATATAGAGGGGGGCTGTGTATATAGAGGGGGGGCTGTGTATATAGAGGGGGGGCTGTGTATATAGAGGGGGCTGTGTATATAGAGGAATGGCTGTGTATATAGTGTTTCTGGATTTTCCTAAAGCATTTGATACTGTCCCTCATAGACGTCTGACAGGTAAGTTAAGGTCTTTGGGTTTGGAAACTTTAGTTTGTAACTGGATTGAACACTGGGTCATGGATCGTACCCAGAGAGTGGGGGGTCAATGATTCGTACTCTGATTGGTCCCCGGTTATTAGTGGTGACCCCAAGGTTCAGTACTGGGCCCGCTGCTGTTTAATTTATTTATCAATGATATAGAGGATGGTATTAACAGCTCTGTATATAGAGGGGGGGCTGTGTATATAGAGGGGGGCTGTGTATATAGAGGAGGGGCTGTGTATATAGAGGGGGGCTGTGTATATATAGAGGGGGGCTGTGTATATAGAGGGGGGCTGTGTATATAGAGGGGGGCTGTGTATATAGAGGGGGGCTGTGTATATAGAGGGGGGCTGTGTATATAGAGGGGGGCTGTGTATATAGAGGGGGGGGCTGTGTATATAGAGGGGGGGGCTGTGTATATAGAGGGGGGCTGTGTATATAGAGGGGGGGCTGTGTATATAGAGGGGGGCTGTGTATATAGAGGGGGGCTGTGTATATAGAGGGGGGCTGTGTATATAGAGGGGGGCTGTGTATATAGAGGGGGGGCTGTGTATATAGAGGGGGGGCTGTGTATATAGAGGGGGGGCTGTGTATATAGAGGGGGGGCTGTGTATATCGAGGGGGGGCTGTGTATATAGAGGGGGACTGTGTATATAGAGGGGGGCTGTGTATATAGAGGGGGGCTGTGTATATAGAGGGGGGGCTGTGTATATATAGAGGGGGGCTGTGTATATAGAGGGGGGCTGTGTATATAGAGGGGGGGCTGTGTATATAGAGGGGGGGCTGTGTATATAGAGAGGGGGATGTGTATATAGAGGGGGGCTGTGTATATAGAGGGGGGCTGTGTATACAGAGGGGGGCTGTGTATATAGAGGGGGGCTGTGTATATAGAGGGGGCTGTGTATATAGAGGGGGGGCTGTGTATATAGAGGGGGGGCTGTGTATATAGAGGGGGGCTGTGTATATAGAGGGGGGCTGTGTATATAGAGGGGGGGCTGTGTATATAGAGGGGGGCTGTGTATATAGAGGGGAGCTGTGTATATAGAGGGGGGCTGTGTATATAGAGGGGGGCTGTGTATATAGAGGGGGGCTGTGTATATAGAGGGGGGCTGTGTATATAGATGGGGGGCTGTGTATATATAGAGGGGGGCTGTGTATATAGAGGGGGGCTGTGTATATAGTGGGGGGGCTGTGTATATAGAGGAGGGCTGTGTATATAGAGGGGGGGCTGTGTATATAGAGGGGGGCTGTGTATATAGAGGGGGGCTGTGTATATAGTGGGGGGGCTGTGTATATAGTGGGGGGGCTGTGTATATAGTGGGGGGGCTGTGTATATAGAGGGGGGCTGTGTATATAGAGGGGGGCTGTGGATATAGAGGGGGGCTGTGGATATAGAGGGGGGGCTGTGGATATAGAGGGGGGCTGTGTATATAGAGGGGGGCTGTGTATATAGTGGGGGGGCTGTGTATATAGAGGGGGGCTGTGTATATAGAGGGGGGCTGTGTATATAGAGGGGGGCTGTGTATATAGAGGGGGGCTGTGGATATAGAGGGGGGCTGTGTATATAGAGGGGGGGCTGTGTATATAGAGGGGGCTCTGTATATAGAGGGGGGCTGTGGATATAGAGGGGGGCTGTGGATATAGAGGGGGGCTGTGGATATAGAGGGGGGGCTGTGTATATAGAGGGGGGCTGTGGATATAGAGGGGGGCTGTGGATATAGAGGGGGGCTGTGGATATAGAGGGGGGGGCTGTGTATATAGAGGGGGGCTGTGTATATAGAGGGGGGGCTGTGTATATAGAGGGGGGCTGTGTATATAGAGGGGGGCTGTGTATATAGAGGGGGGGCTGTGTATATAGAGGGGGGCTCTGTATATAGAGGGGAGCTGTGTATATAGAGGGGGGGCTGTGTATATAGAGGGGGGCTCTGTATATAGAGGGGGGCTGTGTATATAGAGGGGGGCTGTGATATAGAGGGGGGCTGTGTATATAGAGGGGGGGCTGTGTATATAGAGGGGGCTGTGTATATAGAGGAATGGCTGTGGATATAGAGGGGGGCTGTGTATATAGAGGGGGGGCTGTGTATATAGAGGGGGGGCTCTGTATATAGAGGGGGGCTGTGTATATAGAGGGGGGGCTGTGTATATAGAGGGGGCTGTGTATATAGAGGGGGGGCTGTGTATATAGAGGGGGGCTGTGTATATAGAGGGGGGCTGTGTATATAGAGGGGGGCTGTGGATATAGAGGGGGGCTCTGTATATAGAGGGGGGCTGTGTATATAGAGGGGGGGGCTGTGTATATAGAGGGGGCTGTGTATATAGAGGAATGGCTGTGTATATAGTGTTTCTGGATTTTCCTAAAGCATTTGATACTGTCCCTCATAGACGTCTGACAGGTAAGTTAAGGTCTTTGGGTTTGGAAACTTTAGTTTGTAACTGGATTGAACACTGATCATGGATCGTACCCAGAGAGTGGGGGTCAATGATTCGTACTCTGATTGGTCCCCGGTTATTAGTGGTGACCCCAAGGTTCTGTACTGGGACCGCTGCTGTTTAATTTATTTATCAATGATATAGCGGATGGTAATAACAGCTCTGTATATAGAGGGGGGATGTGTATATAGAGGGGGGCTGTGTATATAGAGGGGGGCTGTGTATATAGAGGGGGGCTGTGTATATATAGAGGGGGGCTGTGTATATAGAGGGGGGGGCTGTGTATATATAGAGGGGGGCTGTGTATATAGAGGGGGGGGGCTGTGTATATAGAGGGGGGGCTGTGTATATAGAGGGGGGGCTGTGTATATATAGGGGGGGCTGTGTATATAAAGGGGGGGCTGTGTATATAGAGGGGGGCTGTGTATATAGAGGGGGGGCTGTGTATATAGAGGGGGGCTGTGTATATAGAGGGGGGCTGTGTATATAGAGGGGAGCTGTGTATATAGAGGGGGGCTGTGTATATAGAGGGGGGCTGTGTATATAGAGGGGGCTGTGTATATAGAGGGGGGCTGTGTATATAGAGGGGGGGCTGTATATATAGAGGGGGGCTGTGTATATAGAGGGGGGGCTGTGTATATAGAGGGGGCTGTGTATATATAGAGGGGGGCTGTGTATATAGAGGGGGGGCTGTGTATATAGAGGGGGGCTGTGTATATAGAGGGGGGCTGTGTATATAGTGGGGGCTGTGTATATAGAGGGGGGCTGTGTATATAGAGGGGGGCTGTGTATATAGAGGGGGGGCTGTGTATATAGAGGGGGGCTGTGTATATATAGAGGGGGGCTGTGTATATAGAGGGAGGGCTGTGTATATATAGAGGGGGGCTGTGTATATAGAGGGGGGGGCTGTGTATATAGAGGGGGGGCTGTGTATATAGAGGGGGGGCTGTGTATATAGAGGGGGGGGGCTGTGTATATAGAGGGGGGGGGCTGTGTATATAGAGGGGGGCTGTGTATATAGAGGGGGGGCTGTGTATATAGAGGGGGGCTGTGTATATAGAGGGGGGCTGTGTATATAGAGGGGGGCTGTGAGGGGGGCTGTGTATATAGAGGGGGGCTGTGTATATAGAGGGGGGCTGTGTATATAGAGGGGGGCTGTGTATATAGATGGGGGGCTGTGTATATATAGAGGGGGGCTGTGTATATAGAGGGGGCTGTGTATATAGAGGGGGGCTGTGTATATAGAGGGGGGGGCTGTGTATATAGAGGGGGGCTGTGTATATAGAGGGGGGCTCTGTATATAGAGGAGGGCTGTGTATATAGAGGGGGGGCTGTGTAAATAGAGGGGGGCTGTGTATATAGAGGGGGCTGTGTATATAGAGGGGGGCTGTGTATATTGTGGGGGGGCTGTGTATATAGAGGGGGGCTGTGTATATAGAGGGGGGCTGTGTATATAGAGGGGGCTGTGGATATAGAGGGGGGGCTGTGTATATAGAGGGGGGCTGTGTATATAGAGGGGGGCTGTGTATATAGAGGGGGGCTCTGTATATAGAGGGGGGGCTGTGTATATAGAGGAGGGCTGTGGATATAGAGGGGGGCTGTGGATATAGAGGAGGGCTGTGGATATAGAGGAGGGCTGTGTATAGAGGGGGGTCTCTGTATATAGAGGGGGGCTGTGTATATAGAGGGGGGCTGTGGATATAGAGGGGGGCTGTGGATATAGAGGAGGGCTGTGTATATAGAGGGGGGTCTCTGTATATAGAGGGGGGACTGTGTATATAGAGGGGGGGCTGTGGATATAGAGGGGGTCTGTGGATATAGAGGGGGGGCTGTGTATATAGAGGGGGGACTGTGTATATAGAGGAATGGCTGTGGATATAGAGGGGGGCTGTGTATATAGAGGGGGGGCTCTGTATATAGAGGGGGGCTGTGGATATAGAGGGGGGGCTGTGTATATAGAGGGGGGCTGTGTATATAGAGGGGGGCTGTGTATATAGAGGGGGGCTGTGGATATAGAGGGGGGCTCTGTATATAGAGGGGGCTGTGTATATAGAGGGGGGGCTGTGTATATAGAGGGGGGGCTCTGTATATAGAGGGGGGCTGTGTATATAGAGGGGGCTGTGTATATAGAGGAATGGCTGTGGATATAGAGGGGGGCTGTGTATATAGAGGGGGGGCTGTGTATATAGAGGGGGGCTCTGTATATAGAGGGGGCTGTGTATATAGAGGGGGGGCTGTGTATATAGAGGGGGGCTCTGTATATAGAGGAATGGCTGTGTATATAGTGTTTCTGGATTTCCCTAAAGCGTTTGATACTGTCCCTCATAGACGTCTGACAGGTAAGTTAAGGTCTTTGGGTTTGGAAACTTTAGTTTGTAACTGGATTGAACACTGATCATGGATTGTACCCAGAGAGTGGGGGGTCAATGATTCGTACTCTGATTGGTCCCCGGTTATTAGTGGTGACCCCAAGGTTCTGTACTGGGCCCGCTGCTGTTTAATTTATTTATCAATGATATAGAGGATGGTAATAACAGCTCTGTATATAGAGGGGGGCTGTGTATATAGAGGGGGGCTGTGTATATAGAGGGGGGCTGTGTATATAGAGGGGGGCTGTGTATATAGAGGGGGGGCTGTATATATAGAGGGGGGCTGTGTATATAGAGGGGGGGCTGTGTATATAGAGGGGGGGGCTGTGTATATAGAGGGGGGCTGTATATATAGAGGGGGGCTGTGTATATAGAGGGGGGCTGTGTATATAGAGGGGGGCTCTGTATATAGAGGGGGGGCTGTGTATATAGAGGGGGGCTGTGTATATAGAGGGGGGCTGTGTATATAGAGGGGGGGCTGTGTATATAGAGGGGGGCTGTGTATATAGAGGGGGGCTCTGTATATAGAGGGGGGCTGTGTATATAGAGGGGGCTGTGTATATAGAGGGGGGGCTGTGTATATAGAGGGGGGCTGTGTATATAGTGGGGGGGGCTGTGTATATAGAGGGGGGCTGTGTATATAGAGGGGGGGCTGTGTATATAGAGGGGGGGCTGTGTATATAGAGGGGGTCTGTGTATATAGAGGGGGGCTGTGTATATAGAGGGGGGATGTGTATATAGAGGGGGGGCTGTGTATATAGAGGGGGCTGTGTATATAGAGGGGGGGCTGTGTATATAGAGGGGGGCTGTGTATATAGAGGGGGGCTGTGTATATAGAGGGGGGCTGTGTATATAGAGGGGGGCTGTGGATATAGAGGGGGCTGTGTATATAGAGGGGGGGCTGTGTATATAGAGGGGGCTGTGTATATAGAGGAATGGCTGTGTATATAGAGGGGGGCTGTGTATATATAGTGGGGGCTGTGTATATAGAGGGGGGCTGTGTATATAGAGGGGGGCTGTGTATATAGAGGGGGGGCTGTGTATATAGAGGGGGGCTGTGTATATATAGAGGGGGGGCTGTGTATATAGAGGGGGGCTGTGTATATAGAGGGGGGCTGTGTATATAGAGGGGGGGCTGTGTATATAGAGGGGGGCTGTGTATATAGAGGGGGGCTGTGGATATAGAGGGGGGCTGTATATATAGAGGGGGGCTGTGTATATAGAGGGGGGGCTGTGTATATAGAGGGGGGGCTGTGTATATAGAGGGGGCTGTGTATATAGAGGAATGGCTGTGTATATAGAGGAATGGCTGTGTATATAGAGGGGGCTGTGTATATAGAGGAATGGCTGTGTATATAGTGTTTCTGGATTTTCCTAAAGCATTTGATACTGTCCCTCATAGACGTCTGACAGGTAAGTTAAGGTCTTTGGGTTTGGAAACTTTAGTTTGTAACTGGATTGAACACTGATCATGGATCGTACCCAGAGAGTGGGGGTCAATGATTCGTACTCTGATTGGTCCCCGGTTATTAGTGGTGACCCCAAGGTTCAGTACTGGGCCCGCTGCTGTTTAATTTATTTATCAATGATATAGAGGATGGTAATAACAGCTCTGTATATAGAGGGGGGCTGTGTATATAGAGGGGGGCTGTGTATATAGAGGGGGGCTGTGTATATAGAGGAGGGGCTGTGTATATAGAGGGGGGCTGTGTATATATAGAGGGGGGCTGTGTATATAGAGGGGGGGCTGTGTATATATAGAGGGGGGCTATGTATATAGAGGGGGGGCTGTGTATATAGAGGGGGGGCTTTGTATATAGAGGGGGGGCTGTGTATATAGAGGGGGGGCTGTGTATATAGAGGGGGGCTGTGTATATAGAGGGGGGGCTGTGTATATAGAGGGGGGCTGTGTATATAGAGGGGGGCTGTGTATATAGAGGGGGGGCTGTGTATATAGAGGGGGGCTGTGTATATAGAGGGGAGCTGTGTATATAGAGGGGGGCTGTGTATATAGAGGGGGGCTGTGTATATAGAGGGGGGCTGTGTATATAAAGGGGGGCTGTGTATATAGAGGGGGGCTGTGTATATAGATGGGGGGCTGTGTATATATAGAGGGGGGCTGTGTATATAGAGGGGGGCTGTGTATATAGAGGGGGGGCTGTGTATATAGAGGAGGGCTGTGTATATAGAGGGGGGGCTGTGTATATAGAGGGGGGCTGTGTATATAGAGGGGGGCTGTGTATATAGAGGGGGGCTGTGTATATAGTGGGGGGGCTGTTTATATAGAGGGGGGCTGTGTATATAGAGGGGGGCTGTGTATATAGAGGGGGGCTGTGGATATAGAGGGGGGCTGTGTATATAGAGGGGGGCTGTGTATATAGAGGGGGGGCTGTGTATATAGAGGGGGGGCTGTGTATATAGAGGGGGGGCTGTGTATATAGAGGGGGGCTGTGTATATAGAGGGGGGCTGTGTATATATAGAGGGGGGCTGTGTATATAGAGGGGGGCTGTGTATATAGAGGGGGGGGGGCTGTGTATATAGAGGGGGGGGCTGTGTATATAGAGGGGGGGCTGTGTATATAGAGGGGGGGCTGTGTATATATAGGGGGGGCTGTGTATATAGAGGGGGGGCTGTGTATATAGAGGGGGGCTGTGTATATAGAGGGGGGCTGTGGATATAGAGGGGGGCTGTGTATATAGAGGGGGGCTGTGTATATAGAGGGGGGGCTGTGTATATAGAGGGGGGGCTGTGTATATAGAGGGGGGCTGTGTATATAGAGGGGGGCTGTGTATATATAGAGGGGGGCTGTGTATATAGAGGGGGGCTGTGTATATAGAGGGGGGCTGTGTATATAGAGGGGGGGGCTGTGTATATAGAGGGGGGGGCTGTGTATATAGAGGGGGGGCTGTGTATATAGAGGGGGGGCTGTGTATATAGAGGGGGGGCTGTGTATATAGAGGGGGGGGCTGTGTATATAGAGGGGGGCTGTGTATATAGAGGGGGGGCTGTGTATATAGAGGGGGGGCTGTGTATATAGAGGGGGGCTGTGTATATAGAGGGGGGCTGTGTATATAGAGGGGAGCTGTGTATATAGAGGGGGGCTGTGTATATAGAGGGGGGCTGTGTATATAGAGGGGGGCTGTGTATATAGAGGGGGGCTGTGTATATAGAGGGGGCTGTGTATATATAGAGGGGGGCTGTGTATATAGAGGGGGGGCTGTGTATATAGAGGGGGGCTGTGTATATAGAGGGGGGCTGTGTATATAGTGGGGGCTGTGTATATAGAGGGGGGCTGTGTATATAGAGGGGGGCTGTGTATATAGAGGGGGGCTGTGTATATATAGAGGGGGGCTGTGTATATAGAGGGGGGCTGTGTATATAGAGGGGGGGCTGTGTATATATAGAGGGGGGCTGTGTATATAGAGGGGGGGATGTGTATATAGAGGGGGGCTGTGTATATAGAGGGGGGGCTGTGTATATAGAGGGGGGCTGTGTATATAGAGGGGGGCTGTGTATATAGAGGGGGGCTGTGTATATAGATGGGGGGCTGTGTATATAGAGGGGGGGCTGTGTATATAGAGGGGGGCTGTGTATATAGAGGGGGGCTGTGTATATAGAGGGGGGCTGTGTATATAGAGGGGGGGCTGTGTATATAGAGGGGGGCTGTGTATATAGAGGGGGGGCTGTGTATATATAGAGGGGGGCTGTGTATATAGAGGGGGGGGGGCTGTGTATATAGAGGGGGGGCTGTGTATATAGAGGGGGGGCTGTGTATATAGAGGGGGGCTGTGTATATAGAGGGGGGCTGTGTATATAGAGGGGGGCTGTGTATATAGAGGGGGGGCTGTGTATATAGAGGGGGGCTGTGTATATAGAGGGGGGCTGTGTATATAGAAGGGGGCTGTGTATATAGATGGGGGGCTGTGTATATATAGAGGGGGGCTGTGTATATATAGAGGGGGGCTGTGTATATAGTGGGGGGCTGTGTATATAGAGGGGGGCTGTGTATATAGAGGGGGGGCTGTGTATATAGAGGGGGGGTCTGTATATAGAGGAGGGCTGTGTATATAGAGGGGGGGCTGTGTATATAGAGGGGGGCTGTGTATATAGAGGGGGCTGTGTATATAGAGGGGGGCTGTGTATATTGTGGGGGGCTGTGTATATAGAGGGGGGCTGTGTATATAGAGGGGGGCTGTGTATATAGAGGGGGGCTGTGGATATAGAGGGGGGGCTGTGTATATAGAGGGGGGCTGTGTATATAGAGGGGGGGCTGTGTATATAGAGGGGGGCTCTGTATATAGAGGGGGGACTGTGTATATAGAGGAATGGCTGTGGATATAGAGGGGGCTGTGTATATAGAGGGGGGGCTGTGTATATAGAGGGGGGGCTCTGTATATAGAGGGGGGGGGCTGTGTATATATAGAGGAATGGCTGTGGATATAGAGGGGGGCTGTGTATATAGAGGGGGGGCTGTGTATATAGAGGGGGGGCTCTGTATATAGAGGGGGCTGTGGATATAGAGGGGGGGCTGTGTATATAGAGGGGGCTGTGTATATAGAGGAATGGCTGTGTATATAGAGGGGGGCTGTGTATATAGAGGGGGCTGTGTATATAGAGGAATGGCTGTGTATATAGTGTTTCTGGATTTTCCTAAAGCATTTGATACTGTCCCTCATAGACGTCTGACAGGTAAGTTAAGGTCTTTGGGTTTGGAAACTTTAGTTTGTAACTGGATTGAACACTGATCATGGATCGTACCCAGAGAGTGGGGGGTCAATGATTCGTACTCTGATTGGTCCCCGGTTATTAGTGGTGACCCCAAGGTTCAGTACTGGGCCCGCTGCTGTTTAATTTATTTATCAATGATATAGAGGATGGTATTAACAGCTCTGTATATAGAGGGGGGGCTGTGTATATAGAGGGGGGCTGTGTATATAGAGGAGGGGCTGTGTATATAGAGGGGGGCTGTGTATATATAGAGGGGGGCTGTGTATATAGAGGGGGGCTGTGTATATAGAGGGGGGCTGTGTATATAGAGGGGAGCTGTGTATATAGAGGGGGGCTGTGTATATAGAGGGGGGCTGTGTATATAGAGGGGGGGCTGTGTATATAGAGGGGGGGCTGTGTATATAGAGGGGGGCTGTGTATATAGAGGGGGGGCTGTGTATATAGAGGGGGGCTGTGTATATAGAGGGGGGCTGTGTATATAGAGGGGGGCTGTGTATATAGAGGGGGGGCTGTGTATATAGAGGGGGGCTGTGTATATAGAGGGGGGGGCTGTGTATATAGAGGGGGGGCTGTGTATATCGAGGGGGGGCTGTGTATATAGAGGGGGGGCTGTGTATATAGAGGGGGGCTGTGTATATAGAGGGGGGCTGTGTATATAGAGGGGGGGCTGTGTATATATAGAGGGGGGCTGTGTATATAGAGGGGGGCTGTGTATATAGAGGGGGGGCTGTGTATATAGAGGGGGGGCTGTGTATATAGAGAGGGGGCTGTGTATATAGAGGGGGGCTGTGTATATAGAGGGGGGCTGTGTATATAGAGGGGGGCTGTGTATATAGAGGGGGGCTGTGTATATAGAGGGGGCTGTGTATATAGAGGGGGGGCTGTGTATATAGAGGGGGGGCTGTGTATATAGAGGGGGGCTGTGTATATAGAGGGGGGCTGTGTATATAGAGGGAGGGCTGTGTATATAGAGGGGGGCTGTGTATATAGAGGGGAGCTGTGTATATAGAGGGGGGCTGTGTATATAGAGGGGGGCTGTGTATATAGAGGGGGGCTGTGTATATAGAGGGGGGCTGTGTATATAGATGGGGGGCTGTGTATATATAGAGGGGGGCTGTGTATATAGAGGGGGGCTGTGTATATAGTGGGGGGGCTGTGTATATAGAGGAGGGCTGTGTATATAGAGGGGGGGCTGTGTATATAGAGGGGGGCTGTGTATATAGAGGGGGGCTGTGTATATAGAGGGGGGCTGTGTATATAGTGGGGGGGCTGTGTATATAGTGGGGGGGCTGTGTATATAGAGGGGGGCTGTGTATATAGAGGGGGGCTGTGGATATAGAGGGGGGCTGTGGATATAGAGGGGGGGCTGTGGATATAGAGGGGGGCTGTGTATATAGAGGGGGGCTGTGTATATAGTGGGGGGGCTGTGTATATAGAGGGGGGCTGTGTATATAGAGGGGGGCTGTGTATATAGAGGGGGGCTGTGTATATAGAGGGGGGGCTGTGTATATAGAGGGGGCTCTGTATATAGAGGGGGGCTGTGGATATAGAGGGGGGCTGTGGATATAGAGGGGGGCTGTGGATATAGAGGGGGGGCTGTGTATATAGAGGGGGGCTGTGGATATAGAGGGGGGCTGTGGATATAGAGGGGGGCTGTGGATATAGAGGGGGCTGTGGATATAGAGGGGGGGCTGTGTATATAGAGGGGGGCTGTGTATATAGAGGGGGGCTCTGTATATAGAGGAGGGCTGTGTATATAGAGGGGGGGCTGTGTATATAGAGGGGGGCTGTGTATATAGAGGGGGCTGTGTATATAGAGGGGGGCTGTGTATATTGTGGGGGGCTGTGTATATAGAGGGGGGCTGTGTATATAGAGGGGGGCTGTGTATATAGAGGGGGGCTGTGGATATAGAGGGGGGGCTGTGTATATAGAGGGGGCTGTGTATATAGAGGAATGGCTGTGTATATAGTGTTTCTGGATTTTCCTAAAGCATTTGATACTGTCCCTCATAGACGTCTGACAGGTAAGTTAAGGTCTTTGGGTTTGGAAACTTTAGTTTGTAACTGAATTGAACACTGGGTCATGGATCGTACCCAGAGAGTGGGGGGTCAATGATTCGTACTCTGATTGGTCCCCGGTTATTAGTGGTGACCCCAAGGTTCAGTACTGGGCCCGCTGCTGTTTAATTTATTTATCAATGATATAGAGGATGGTATTAACAGCTCTGTATATAGAGGGGGGGCTGTGTATATAGAGGGGGGCTGTGTATATAGAGGAGGGGCTGTGTATATAGAGGGGGGCTGTGTATATATAGAGGGGGGCTGTGTATATAGAGGGGGGCTGTGTATATAGAGGGGGGCTGTGTATATAGAGGGGAGCTGTGTATATAGAGGGGGGCTGTGTATATAGAGGGGGGCTGTGTATATAGAGGGGGGGCTGTGTATATAGAGGGGGGGCTGTGTATATAGAGGGGGGCTGTGTATATAGAGGGGGGGCTGTGTATATAGAGGGGGGCTGTGTATATAGAGGGGGGCTGTGTATATAGAGGGGGGCTGTGTATATAGAGGGGGGGCTGTGTATATAGAGGGGGGCTGTGTATATAGAGGGGGGGGCTGTGTATATAGAGGGGGGGCTGTGTATATCGAGGGGGGGCTGTGTATATAGAGGGGGGGCTGTGTATATAGAGGGGGGCTGTGTATATAGAGGGGGGCTGTGTATATAGAGGGGGGGCTGTGTATATATAGAGGGGGGCTGTGTATATAGAGGGGGGCTGTGTATATAGAGGGGGGGCTGTGTATATAGAGAGGGGGCTGTGTATATAGAGGGGGGCTGTGTATATAGAGGGGGGCTGTGTATATAGAGGGGGGCTGTGTATATAGAGGGGGCTGTGTATATAGAGGGGGGGCTGTGTATATAGAGGGGGGGCTGTGTATATAGAGGGGGGCTGTGTATATAGAGGGGGGCTGTGTATATAGAGGGGGGGCTGTGTATATAGAGGGGGGCTGTGTATATAGAGGGGAGCTGTGTATATAGAGGGGGGCTGTGTATATAGAGGGGGGCTGTGTATATAGAGGGGGGCTGTGTATATAGAGGGGGGCTGTGTATATAGATGGGGGGCTGTGTATATATAGAGGGGGGCTGTGTATATAGAGGGGGGCTGTGTATATAGTGGGGGGGCTGTGTATATAGAGGAGGGCTGTGTATATAGAGGGGGGGCTGTGTATATAGAGGGGGGCTGTGTATATAGAGGGGGGCTGTGTATATAGAGGGGGGCTGTGTATATAGTGGGGGGGCTGTGTATATAGTGGGGGGGCTGTGTATATAGAGGGGGGCTGTGTATATAGAGGGGGGCTGTGGATATAGAGGGGGGCTGTGGATATAGAGGGGGGGGGCTGTGGATATAGAGGGGGGCTGTGTATATAGAGGGGGGCTGTGTATATAGTGGGGGGGCTGTGTATATAGAGGGGGGCTGTGGATATAGAGGGGGGCTGTGTATATAGAGGGGGCTGTGTATATAGAGGGGGGCTGTGGATATAGAGGGGGGCTGTGTATATAGAGGGGGGGCTGTGTATATAGAGGGGGCTCTGTATATAGAGGGGGGCTGTGGATATAGAGGGGGGCTGTGGATATAGAGGGGGGCTGTGGATATAGAGGGGGGGCTGTGTATATAGAGGGGGGCTGTGGATATAGAGGGGGGCTGTGGATATAGAGGGGGGCTGTGGATATAGAGGGGGCTGTGGATATAGAGGGGGGGCTGTGTATATAGAGGGGGGCTGTGTATATAGAGGGGGGCTGTGTATATAGAGGGGGGCTGTGTATATAGTGGGGGGGCTGTGTATATAGAGGGGGGCTGTGTATATAGAGGGGGGCTGTGTATATAGAGGGGGGCTGTGTATATAGAGGGGGGCTGTGTATATAGAGGGGGGGCTGTGTGTATATAGAGGGGGGGCTGTGTATATAGAGGGGGGCTGTGTATATAGAGGGGGGGCTGTGTATATAGAGGGGGGGCTGTGTATATAGAGGGGGGCTGTGTATATAGAGGGGGGGCTGTGTATATAGAGGGGGGCTGTGTATACTAATAACCTGCAGCGTCGTATGTCTTCGGGGGGATTAAACTGGCAGAGCCACTGGTAGAGAAGGATCTGGGGGACTTGTAGATCACAGACTACAGAATAGCACAATGTCAGGCTGCTGCTTCCAAAGCCGGCAGGATATTGTCATGTATGAAAAGAGGCCTGGACTCCAGGGACAGGGACATAATACTCCCCCTTTATAAAGCATTGGTACAGTCTATAGTCTATAATACTCCCCCTTTATAAAGCATTGGTACAGTCTATAGTCTATAATACTCCCCCTTTATAAAGCATTGGTACAGTCTATAGTCTATAATACTCCCCCTTTATAAAGCATTGGTACAGTCTATAGTCTATAATACTCCCCCTTTATAAAGCATTGGTACAGTCTATAGTCTATAATACTCCCCTTTTATAAAGCATTGGTACAGTATATAGTCTATAATACTCCCCCTTTATAAAGCATTGGTACAGTCTATAGTGTATAATACTCCCCCTTTATAAAGCATTGGTACAGTCTATAGTGTATAATACTCCCCCTTTATAAAGCATTGGTACAGTCTATAGTGTATAATACTCCCCCTTTATAAATCATTGGTACAGTCTATAGTCTATAATACTCCCCCCTTTATAAAGCATTGGTACAGTATATAGTCTATAATAATCCCCCTTTATAAAGCATTGGTACAGTATATAGTCTATAATACTCCCCCTTTATAAAGCATTGGTACAGTCTATAGTGTATAATACTCCCCCTTTATAAAGCATTGGTACAGTCTATAGTGTATAATACCCCCCTTTATAAATCATTGGTACAGTCTATAGTGTATAATACTCCCCCTTTATAAAGCATTTGTACAGTCTATAGTCTATAATACTCCCCCTTTATAAAGCATTGGTACGGCCTCACCTGGAATATGCTGTTCAGTTTTGGTCACCTGTCCATAAAAGGGACACTGCGGAGTTGGAAAGGTGCAGAGACGCGCGACTAAACTAATATGGGGCCTGGAACATCTTAGCTATGAGGAGCGATTAAAGGAGTTACAATTGTTTAGTCTTGAGAAGAGACGTATAAGGGGGGATATGATAAACGTATATAAGTATATAAATGGCCCATACAAAAAATATGGAGAAAAACTGTTCCAGGTTAAACCTCCCCAAAGGACGAGGGGGCACTCCCTCCGTCTGGAGAAGAAAAGGTTTAGTCTAAAGGGGCGGCACGCCTTCTTTACCGTGAGGACTGTGAATTTATGGAACGGTCTACCTCAGGAACTGGTCACAGCAGGAACAATTAACAGCTTTAAAACAGGATTAGATACATTCCTGGAACAAAATAACATTAATGCTTATGCAGAATTATAAAACTACATCCCTTCCCCTTATCCCCTTACATCCTTCCCTTCAATCCCCTGGTTGGACTTGATGGACGTCTGTCTTTTTTCAGCCGTACTAACTATGTTACTATTAAAATAAAATAAAAAGTCCAAAATAGATGCTATTTTATAACATTTTATTCCAAACAAAAGTATTAAAAAAAGTATTAAAAGTTTTATATAAGCAAATGTGGTATCAATAAAAAGTACAGATCATGGCGCAAAAAATGAGCCCTTATACCGCCGCTTATACGGGAAAATGAAAAAGTTATAGGTCTTCAAAATAGGGGGATTTTAAATGTACTAATTTGGTTAAAAAGTTAGCGATTTTTTTTTTAAGCGCAACAGTAATAGAAAAATATATAATCATGGGAATCATTTTAATCGTATTGACCCAAAGAATGAAGAACACGTCATTTTTACCGTAAATTGTATGGCGTGAAAATGAAACCTTCCGAAATGAGCAAAATTGCGATTTTCTTTTTAATTTCCCCACACAAAGTCTTTTTTTTGGTTGCATATACATTTTATGGTAAAGTCAGTGATAAAATTACAACGGACAACTGGTCGCGCAAAAAACAAGCCCTCATACTAGTCTGTGGATGACAATTATGGTTATGATAGAGTTATGATTTTTTTGAAGGCGAGGAGGAAAAAACAAAAACGTAAAAATAAAATTGTCTGAGTCCTTAAGGCCCAAATGAGCTGAGTTCTTAAGGGGTTAAAGGGGTACTCCGGCGCTTAGACATCTTATCCCCTATCCAAAGATGCCTGATCGCGGGGGTCCCGCCGCCGTTAAAATCAGTCCCCCGGAGCGATTACTGTCGATCACGGGGCAGGAGTGTTGTGATGTCACGGCTCCGACCCAGTGTGACGTCACGCTCCGCCCCCTCAATGCAAGCCTATGGGAGGGGGCGTGACAGATGTCACGCCCCCTCCCATAGACTTGCATTGAGGGGGCAGGGTGTGACGTCACATGGGGGCAGAGTCAGACGTCACGATCTTCCGGGAGCCAGAACCTCCAGCGCTGCCGGAAGCAGATACAGGTGGGTGCTGCATGCTATATTGCGGGGATCCCCAGCGGCAGGACCCCCTGCGATCAGACATCTTATCCCTTATCCTTTGGATAGGGGATAAGATGTCTAGGGGTGGAGTACCCCCTTTAAAAAGGTATCCTTTCACTTTTTTGCGAAAACGCCATTGAGACGACTCTCCTGATTTATGGCCCTGACCTCAGAATTTTTTATTTGCCGAAAAGGTTCTTTTAGGTCTAAAGGGAGGAGGAGTAGGGAAACTTTTCTTTCTATCCAAACAGGAGATTAACCTCACAGGGAAGTGCACATCATGCGGATCTGGCAGAAAGCCTAAGGGCGTCTGCCAGAAAAGCTGCAGATTTTTTTTTTATTATAATGGCACAGAGTTTAACAATTGTTCATGGGGGACTTCATTTTGGATGTGGACAACTGGTCTAGCCAAAGCAAGAGAGATCTAGCTACCCAGGACGCTGCTACATTGGGCTTAACCCCTTAAAGGAGTAGTCCAGTGGTGATTCAGTGGTGAGCAACTTATCCCCTATCCTAAGGATAGGGGATAAGTTGCAGATCGCGGGGGGTCCGACCGCTGGGGCACACTGCGATCTCCTGTACGGAGTCCCGACAGCCTGCGGGAAGGGGGCGTGTCGACCTCCGCACGAGGCGGTGGCCGACACGCCCCCTCAATACAACTCTATGGCAGAGCCGAAGCGCTGCCTTCGGCAATCTCCGGCTCTGCCATAGAGATGTATTGAGGGGGCGTGTCGGCCGCCGCCTCGTGCGGGGGTCGACACCTGCTATCTCGGCGGAGAGCCGGGGCCCCGTACAGAGAGATCGCAGGGGGCCCCAGCGGTCGGACCCCCCGCGATCTCAAACTTATCCCCTATCCTTAGGATAGGGGATAAGTTTTTCACCACTGGACTACCCCTTTAAGGACCAAGCCCATTTTCACCTTAAGGACCAGGCCAATTTTATTTTTGCATTTTCGTTTTTTTCCTCCTCGCCTTCTAAAATCCATAACTCCTTTATATTTCCATCTACAGACCCATATAAGGGATTGTTTTTTGCGTGACCAATTGTACTTTGTAAAGAAACCTCTTATTTTACCATAAAATGTATGGCGAACCCCCCCAAAAAAATTTTTAGGGAGGAAATTTTAATGAAAACCACAATTTTTGCACATTTTGGAGGGTTTTGTCTTCACACTTTACGGTATTAATGACGAGTTCTTTATTCTGTGGGTCAATACAATTAAAATGATCCCCATGGATAGATACTTTTATATTTTTGTACTGCTTAAAAAAAAAAAAAAATCTAAAACTTTTTGTACAAAATCGCCCTATTTTGACCACATATAACTTTTTCATTTTTCCGTATATAGGGCGGTATGAGGGCTCATTGTTTGCGCCGTCATCTGTACTTTTTTATCGATACCACATTTGCATATATAAAACTTTTAGATCACTTTTTATAATTTTTTTTTTAAATAAAATGTGACAAAAAAGCAGCATTTTTGGACTTTATTTTTTTATGTTTACGCCATTCGCCATTCGGGATCATTAACATTATACTTTGATAGTTCGGACATTTACGCACGCGGTGATACTGTGTTTATTTTTTTTTTAAATTACGCTTTTTGGGGGTAAAATGGGAAAAACTGACAATTTTCATTTTTATTGGGGGAGGGGATTTTTCCCTTTTTTTTTTTTTTTTTTACATTTTTCAACTTTTTTTTTTTACACTTTTTATGTCCCCACAGGGAACTATCAATAGCAATCATTTGATTGCTAATACTGTGCAGTGCTATGTATAGGACATAGCACTGATCAGTATTATCGGTGATCTTCTGCTCTGGTCTACTCGATCTCAGACCAGAGCAGAAGACCCCAGGAGACGGCCGGAGCCAAGTGAGGCGACCTCCAGCCGCCATGCTGGATGATTGGATCGCCGCGGCAGCACTGCGGGCGATCCAATCATCCAATCAAAGTACCGCAGATGCCGTGATCTGTATTGATCACGGCATCGGAGGGGTTAATGGTGGACATCCGCACGATCGCGGATGTCGGCCATTACGGGCAGGTCCCCGGCTGCTGCTAGAAGCCGGAACCTGCCGTGTATGACGAGAGCACCCTTCCGATGCTCGCGGTCATACACAGGACGTAAATGTACGTCCTGGTGCCGGAAGTCCCGCCAAACCAGGAGGTATATTTACGCCCGTGGTCGTTAAGGGGTTAAAGGGGTATTCCAGGAAAAAACTTTTTTTTTTATACATCAACTGGCTCCAGAAAGTTAAACAGATTTGTATATAATGTCTATTTAAAAAAAAAAATCTTAATCCTTTCAGTACTTATGAGCTTCTGAAGTTGAGCTGTTCTTTTCTGTCTAAGTGCTCTCTGATGACACGTGTCTCGGGAACTGCACACAGTAGAAGCAAATCCCCATAGCAAACCTCTTCTACTCTGTGCAGTTCCCCAGACAAGCAAAGATGTCAGTAGAGAGCACTGTTGCCAGACAGAAAAGAACAACTCAACTTCAGCAGCTGATAATTATTGAAAGGATTAAGATTTTTTAAGAGAAGTAATTTACAAATTTGTTTAACTTTCTGGAGTTTTTTTTCCTGGAATTTTATAGTGTGAAAGCAGCCGAAGTGGATCCAGACTTCCACCTACCAAACTAGGGAGGAATTTAGGGACTACAGGATACCCCAAAACTATGGGGATTTGCACCACTGCCCTCAGCCTCTTCATCTCTCTCACTCAGTCAGGCTCAGGACAGGAAACACACTGAGGCTGGAGGGGAGGGTTCTTCTTTATATCCTCAGGTTTCCTGCCCTTATTGGCGGAGTTCCTCCCTCAGGTAGGGCTGTCATGGCGATGGGGAAAAATGGCTAAAGAACGATGGAACCTGCTTGATCCATGAGCACAAAAATGTTTCTTTATATAAAACACCCAAACTGAGAAGAGGAAAATAAAAAGCTACTAATTCCCATTTACCATCCGTCTATTTTCGGACTGCGACCCCCCCCCCCCCCCCCCATCCTCATTATAAGGACTTTAACGAGTCTGTCCCGGATCTCACCCGTGCTGGGCTCCTTGGTGCCGTGGTCACTGGGATTCAAAGGACGGGTTCAGGGGTCACCCAGTGATTCCCAGTGACTGCCGCATAGGGCTGGGCGGTATGACCAAATCTGCGGATTACGGTATTTTTGCAACTTTCGGCGGTTCCTCGGTATATAACGGTATTTCCTCCCCCCCCACCAAAATTTATTATCAGCCCAGCACTGCGCTATTCTGCCCCCCCCAACAAAAATTATCAGCCCAGCGCTGCGCTATTCTGCCCCCCCAACAAAAATTATCAGCCCAGCGCTGCGCTATTCTGCCCCCCCAACAAAAATTAATTATCAGCCCAGCGCTGCGCTATTCTGCCCCCCCCCCGCCAACAAAAATTAATTATCAGCCCAGTGCTGCGCTATTCTGCCCCCCCCGCCAACAAAAATTAATTATCAGCCCAGTGCTGCGCTATTCTGCCCCCCCCAACAAAAATTAATTATCAGCCCAGAGCTGCGCTATTCTGCCCCCCCCAACAAAAATTAATTATCAGCCCAGCACTGCGCTATTCTGCCCAACCGGCCACAACATGAGGAAGAGGAGGGCAGCGCATGCGGGTGACATATCAGTATTTACCCCGATGGGGACAGCGCAGCGCTGGGCTGATGATTAATTTGGGGGGGGGCAGAACAGCGCTCGCGGGTCACATATGATTAGTTCCCCGATGTGGGGACAGCGCAGCGCTGGGCTCATTCATTCCCAAGGGGGAGGGGCCATATCGGTATTGCGGTATGGGTTAAAATTCATATTGTACAGCACAAAAATGTCGGTATTCGGTATGAACCAGTATATACCGCCCAGACCTACTTCCGCATATAGATTAGTTTACAATTTAAATAATAGGCGTAGTTAGACATTTTATTAGGGAAGGGAAATTATATTTCCAAAACTTTTTTTTTATTTTATTTACACTTTTTAGGTCTTCTTATTCTAATATATGCATTCTACATTCTTCTATACGTTTTAGGATTTTTCTGTCTCTAGTGTAAATTCTTTCATGTTTATCACAATCTGATTTCCTTAATAAAAAAAACATTTTCCACATTCTGAACATGATTACGGCCTCTCTCCTGTGTGAATTCTTTTATGTCTAGCAAGGTTTGATTTATCTGTGAAAGATTTCCCACATTCAAAACATAAATACGGCTTCTCTCCTGTGTGAATTCTCTCATGTACAACAAGAGTTGCTTTTTGGCTAAAGCATTTCCCACATTCAGAACAAAAATATGGCTTCTCACCTGTGTGAATTCTCTCATGTTTAACAAGGTCTGGTTTACTTACAAAACATTTCCCACATTCTGAACATGAATATGGCTTCTCTCCTGTATGAATTCTCTCATGTTTAACAAGGTCTGGTTTACTTGCAAAACATTTCCCACATTCTGAACATGAATATGGCTTCTCTCCTGTGTGAACTCGCTCATGCACAACAAGATTGTGTTTACACATAAAACATTTCCCACATAATGAACATGAATACGGCTTCTCCCCTGTGTGAACTCGCTGATGTTTAACAAGATTTTGTTTACGCTTAAAACTTTTCCCACATTCTGAACACATATACTGCTTATTTCTTGTGAGACCTTTTCTGAGCATAACAAGTTCTGATCTTCTTGTAAATTGTTTCCCATCTTCCTCACAATATAAACCTTTCCCATGTTCCTGCTCTGTCCTTGTGGTAACAATGTGTGGTTGGTCAGGAGAAGGTTCCTCATGATCAGGTGGATTATTATAGGATAGATCTGGATGGACATTAGGGGTAAGGAGGTCTTCTCCTGAGGAGCGCTCCATCATATCTTCATCTTCTCCTTTATCATTCAGGGATAACATGAAGTTTCCCTCAGAATTCTTACTGGGATTTTCTGTTGGGATAAAAATGGATTATGGGAAATGTATAAAATATTATTAGGTTGGAAACACACATGAAGTTTTGCTGGTCACCTGACCCCAGAAGAGAATACAGAGGAGAGGAGATGATCCCCACTTTATAGTTTCCTTATTTTTGGGGTCACTCCGGGCACTGAATCTAGGGAATGTTCACAAGGCCATATACTGTATATATACAACCTCCATACATTGTGGGGCCATATACTGTATATATACAACCTCCATATTTTGTGGGGCCATATACTGTATATATACAACCTCCATATATTGTGGGGCCATATACTGTATATATACAACCTCCATATATTGTGGGGCCATATACTGTATATATACAACATCCATATATTGTGGGGCCATATACTGTATATACACAACCTCCATATATTGTGTGGCCATATACTGTATATATACAACCTCCATACATTGTGGGGCCATATACTGTATATATACAACCTCCATATATTGTGGGGCCATATACTGTATATATACAACCTCCATATATTGTGGGGCCATATACTGTATATATACAACCTCCATATATTGTGGGGCCATATACTGTATATACACAACATCCATATATTGTGGGGCCATATACTGTATATACACAACCTCCATATATTGTGTGGCCATATACTGTATATATACAACCTCCATATATTGTGGGGCCATATACTGTATATATACAACCTCCATATATTGTGGGGCCATATACTGTATATATAAAACCTCTATATATTGTGGGACCATATACTGTATATATACAACCTCCATATATTGTGGGGCCATATACTGTATATATACAACCTCCATATATTGTGGGACCATATACTGTATATATACAACCTCCATATATTGTGGGGCCATATACTGTATATACACAACCTCCATATATTGTGGGGCCATATACTGTATATACACAACCTCCATATATTGTGTGGCCATATACTGTATATATACAACCTCCATACATTGTGAGGCCATATACTGTATATATACAACCTCCATATATTGTGGGGCCATATACTGTATATATAAAACCTCTATATATTGTGGGACCATATACTGTATATATACAACCTCCATATATTGTGGGGCCATATACTGTATATATACAACCTCCATATATTGTGGGACCATATACTGTATATATACAACCTCCATATATTGTGGGGCCATATACTGTATATACACACAACCTCCATATATTGTGTGGCCATATACTGTATATACACAACCTCCATATATTGTGTGGCCATATACTGTATATATACAACCTCCATACATTGTGAGGCCATATACTGTATATATACAACCTCCATATATTGTGGGGCCATATACTGTATATATACAACCTCCATATATTGTGGGGCCATATACTGTATATATACAACCTCCATATATTGTGGGGCCATATACTGTATATATACAACATCCATATATTGTGGGGCCATATACTGTATATACACAACCTCCATATATTGTGTGGCCATATACTGTATATATATATATATACAACCTCCATATATTGTGGGGCCATATACTGTATATATACAACCTCCATATATTGTGGGGCCATATTCTGTATATATGCAACCTCCATATATTGTGGGGCCATATACTGTATATATATACACAACCTCCATATATTGTGGGGCCATATACTGTATATACAACCTCCATATATTGTGGGGCCATATACTGTATATATACAACCTCCATATATTGTGAGGCCATATACTGTATATATACAACCTCCATATATTGTGGGGCCATATACTGTATATACACAACCTCCATATATTGTGGGGCCATATACTGTATATACAACCTCCATATATTGTGGGGCCATATACTGTATATATACAACCTCCATATATTGTGGGGCCATATACTGTATATATACACAACCTCCATATATTGTGGGGCCATATACTGTATATATATACACAACCTCCATATATTGTGGGGCCATATACTGTATATACAACCTCCATATATTGTGGGGCCATATACTGTATATATACAACCTCCATATATTGTGGGGCCATATACTGTATATATACAACCTCCATATATTGTGGGGCCATATACTGTATATACACAACCTCCATATATTGTGGGGCCATATACTGTATATACAACCTCCATATATTGTGGGGCCATATACTATATATACAACCTCCATATATTGTGGGGCCATATACTGTATATATAAAACCTCTATATATTGTGGGACCATATACTGTATATATACAACCTCCATATATTGTGGGGACATATACTGTATATATACAACCTCCATATATTGTGGGACCATATACTGTATATATACAACCTCCATATATTGTGGGGCCATATACTGTATATACACAACCTCCATATATTGTGGGGCCATATACTGTATATACACAACCTCCATATATTGTGGGGCCATATACTGTATATACAACCTCCATACATTGTGGGGCCATATACTGTATATATACAACCTCCATATATTGTGGGGCCATATACTGTATATATACAACCTCCATATATTGTGGGGCCATATACTGTATATACAACCTCCATATATTGTGGGGCCATATACTGTATGTACACAACCTCCATATATTGTGGGGCCATATACTGTATATACACAACCTCGATATATTGTGGGGCCATATACTGTATATACAACCTCCATATATTGTGGTGCCATATACTGTATATATACAACCTCCATATATTGTGGGGCCATATAATGTATATACAACCTCCATATATTGTGGGGCCATATACTGTATATACACAACCTCCATATATTGTGAGACCATATACTGTATATATACAACCTCCAAATATTGTGGGGCCATATACTGTATATATACAACCTCCATATATTGTGGGGCCATATTCTGTATATATGCAACCTCCATATATTGTGGGGCCATATACTGTATATACAACCTCCATATATTGTGGGGCTATATACTGTATATATACAACCTCCATATATTGTGAGGCCATATACTGTATATATACAACCTCCATATATTGTGGGGCCATATACTGTATATATATACACAGCCTCCATATATTGTGGGGCCATATACTGTATATACAACCTCCATATATTGTGGGGCCATATACTGTATATATACAACCTCCATATATTGTGAGGCCATATACTGTATATATACAACCTCCATATATTGTGGGGCCATATACTGTATATATACAACCTCCATATATTGTGGGGCCATATACTGTATATATACAACCTCCATATATTGTGGGGCCATATACTGTATATACACAACCTCCATATATTGTGGGGCCATATACTGTATATACACAACCTCCATATATTGTGGGGCAATATACTGTATATACAACCTCCATACATTGTGGGGCCATATACTGTATATATATAACCTCCATATATTGTGGGGCCATATACTGTATATATACAACCTCCATATATTGTGGGGCCATATACTGTATATATACAACCTCTATATATTGTGGGACCATATACTGTATATATACACAACCTCCATATATTGTGGGGCCATATACTGTATATATACAACCTCCATATATTGTGGGGCCATATACTGTATATACACAACCTCCATATATTGTGGGGCCATATACTGTATATACAACCTCCATATATTGTGGGGCCATATACTGTATATATACAACCTCCATATATTGTGGGGCCATATACTGTATATATACAACCTCCATATATTGTGGGGCCATATAATGTATATACAACCTCCATATATTGTGGGGCCATATACTGTATATACAACCTCCATATATTGTGGGGCCATATACTGTATATATACAACCTCCATATATTGTGGGGCCATATACTGTATATATACAACCTCCATATATTGTGGGGCCATACACTGTATATATACAACCTCCATATATTCTTACCTTGTGATGTGAGGGGCCGGTGATCCTCCATCATGACTATGTCCTGGTACAGATCCTTGTGTCCTTCTACATACTCCCACTCCTCCATGGAGAAATAGACCGCCACATCCTGACACCTTATAGGAACCTACACACAATGATACCGTCACCACCAGACCCCTCCATTACTGTAAAATGTTCCAGCAGTGTCACCTCTCTAATCATCACCAGACCCCTCCATTACTGTATAATGTCCCTGCAGTGTCACCTCTCTAATCATCACCAGACCCCTCCATTACTGTATAATGTCCCAGCAGTGTCACCTCTCTGATCATCACCAGACCCCTCCATTACTGTATAATGTCCCAGCAGTGTCACCTCTCTAATCATCACCAGACCCCTCCATTACTGTATAATGTCCTAGCAGTGTCACCTCTCCAGTCATCACCAGACCCCTCCATTACTATATAATGTCTCAGCAGTGTCACCTCCAGACCCCTCCATTACTATATAATGTCCCAGCAGTGTCACCTCTCCAGTCATCACCAGACCCCTCCATTACTATATAATGTCTCAGCAGTGTCACCTCTCCAGTCACCACCAGATCCCTCCATTACTGTATAATGTCCCAGCAGTGTCACCTCTCCAGTCCTCACCAGATCCCTCCATTACTGTATAATGTCCCAGCAGTGTCACCTCTCTAATCATCACCAGACCCCTCCATTACTGTATAATGTCCCAGCAGTGTCACCTCTCTAATCATCACCAGACCCCTCCATTACTGTATAATGTCCCAGCAGTGTCACCTCTCTAATCATCACCAGACTCCTCCATTACTGTATAATGTCCCAGCAGTGTCACCTATCCAGTCATGAACAGACCCCTCCATTACTGTATAATGTCCCAGCAGTGTCACCTCTCCAGTCATCACCAGACCCCTCCATTACTGTATAATATCCCAGCAGTGTCACCTCTCCAGTCATCACCAGACCCCTCCATTACTGTATAATATCCCAGCAGTGTCACCTCTCCAGTCATCACCAGACCCCTCCATTACTGTATAATATCCCAGCAGTGTCACCTCTCCAGTCATCACCAGACCCTCCATTACTGTATAATGTCCCAGCAGTGTCACCTCTCCAGTCATCACCAGACCCCTCCATTACTGTATAATATCCCAGCAGTGTCACCTCTCCAGTCATCACCAGACCCCTCCATTACTGTATAATGTCCCAGCAGTGTCACCTCTCTAATCATCACCAGACCCCTCCATTACTGTATAATGTCCCAGCAGTGTCACCTCTCCAGTCATAACCAGACCCCTCCATTACTGTATAATGTCCCAGCAGTGTCATCTCTCTAATCATCACCAGACCCCTCCATTACTGTATAATGTCCCAGCAGTGTCACCTCTCCAGTCATCACCAGACCCCTCCATTACTGTATAATGTCCCAGCAGTGTCACCTCTCCAGTCATCACCAGACCCCTCCATTACTGTATAATGCCCCAGCAGTGTCACCTCTCCAGTCATCACCAGACCCCTCCATTACTGTATAATGTCCCAGCAGTGTCACCTCTCCAGTCATAACCAGACCCCTCCATTACTGTATAATGTCCCAGCAGGGTCACCTCTCCAGTCATCACCAGACCCCTCCATTACTGTATAATGTCCCAGCAATGTCATCTCTCTAATCATCACCAGACCCCTCCATTACTGTATAATGTCCCAGCAATGTCATCTCTCTAATCATCACCAGACCCCTCCATTACTGTATAATGTCCCAGCAGTGTCACCTCTCCAGTCATCACCAGACCCCTCCATTACTGTATAATGTCCCAGCAGTGTCACCTCTCTAGTCATCACCAGACCCCTCCATTACTGTATAATGTCCCAGCAGTGTCACCTCTCCAGTCATCACCGGACCCCTCCATTACTGTATAATGTCCCAGCAGTGTCACCTCTCTAGTCATAACCAGACCCCTCCATTACTGTATAATGTCCCAGCAGTGTCACCTCTCTAATCATCACCAGACCCCCTCCATTACTGTATAATGTCCCAGCAGTGTCACCTCTCTAATCATCACCAGACCCCCTCCATTACTTTATAATGTCCCAGCAGTGTCACCTCTCCAGTCATCCCCAGACCCCTCCATTACTGTATAATGTGCCAGCAGTGTCATCTCTCCAGTCATCACCAGACCCCTCCATTACTGTATAATGTCCCAGCAGTGTCACCTCTCTAATCATCACCAGACCCCTCCATTACTGTATAATGTCCCAGCAGTGTCACCTCTCCAGTCATCACCAGACCCCTCCATTACTGTATAATGTCCCAGCAGTGTCACCTCTCCAGTCATCACCAGACCCCTCCATTACTGTATAATGTCCCAGCAGGGTCACCTCTCCAGTCATCACCAGACCCCTCCATTACTGTATAATGTCCCAGCAGGGTCACCTCTCCAGTCATCACCAGACCCCTCCATTACTGTATAATGTCCCAGCAATGTCATCTCTCTAATCATCACCAGACCCCTCCATTACTGTATAATGTCCCAGCAATGTCATCTCTCTAATCATCACCAGACCCCTCCATTACTGTATAATGTCCCAGCAGTGTCACCTCTCCAGTCATCACCGGACCCCTCCATTACTGTATAATGTCCCAGCAGTGTCACCTCTCTAGTCATAACCAGACCCCTCCATTACTGTATAATGTCCCAGCAGTGTCACCTCTCTAATCATCACCAGACCCCCTCCATTACTGTATAATGTCCCAGCAGTGTCACCTCTCTAATCATCACCAGACCCCCTCCATTACTTTATAATGTCCCAGCAGTGTCACCTCTCCAGTCATCCCCAGACCCCTCCATTACTGTATAATGTGCCAGCAGTGTCATCTCTCCAGTCATCACCAGACCCCTCCATTACTGTATAATGTCCCAGCAGTGTCACCTCTCTAATCATCACCAGACCCCTCCATTACTGTATAATGTCCCAGCAGTGTCACCTCTCCAGTCATCACCAGACCCCTCCATTACTGTATAATGTCCCAGCAGTGTCACCTCTCCAGTCATCACCAGACCCCTCCATTACTGTATAATGTCCCAGCAGGGTCACCTCTCCAGTCATCACCAGACCCCTCCATTACTGTATAATGTCCCAGCAGTGTCACCTCTCTAATCATCACCAGACCCCTCCATTACTGTATACTGTCCCAGCAGTGTCACCTCTCCAGTCATCACCAGACCCCTCCATTACTGTATAATGTCCCAGCAGTGTCACCTCTCTAATCATCACCAGACCCCTCCATTACTGTATAATGTTCCAGCAGTGTCACCTCTCCAGTCATCAGACCCCTCCATTACTGTATAATGTCCCAGCAGTGTCACCTCTCCAGTCATTACCAGACCCCTCCATTACTGTATAATGTCCCAGCAGTGTCACCTCTCCAGTCATCACCAGACCCCTCCATTACTGTATAATGTCCCAGCAGTGTCACCTCTCCAGTCATTACCAGACCCCTCCATTACTGTATAATGTCCCAGCAGTGTCACCTCTCTAATCATCACCAGACCCCTCCATTACTGTATAATGTCCCAACAGTGTCACCTCTCCAGTCATCACCAGACCCCTCCATTACTGTATAATGTCCCAGCAGTGTCACCTCTCCAGTCATCCCCAGACCCCTCCATTACTGTATAATTTCCCAGCAGTGTCACCTCTCCAGTCATCACCAGACCCCTCCATTACTGTATAATGTCCCAGCAGTGTCACCTCTCCAGTCATCACCAGACCCCTCCATTACTGTATAATGTCCCAGCAGTGTCACCTCTCCAGTCATCACCAGACCCCTCCATTACTGTATAATGTCCCAGCAGTGTCACCTCTCCAGTCATCACCAGACCCCTCCATTACTGTATAATGTCCCAGCAGGGTCACCTGTCCAGTCAGCAGCTCAGTGATCCTGTGGGTGAGTTCTAGGATCTTCTTCTCATGTGTCAGTGAGTGAGGTGGAGGCTCTGTATTAGGGCCCGGGGCCCTGCTCCGTCCTCCTGACTCATGGAGATGGCTGCTGGGGGCCACACACTCCCCCCATGTCTTCTTCACTATGGTGTAATCCTGTGTATGGAGAGAGACAATGAGGGGACTGACCCCAGTATTCCTCCCTCACTACAAAGAGGAGATTGTGCCCCCTGTATAGAGCTCTAGTGGGCACATCTGGAATACTGGGGTAAGTTCTGGAGACCTCACCTACAAAGAAACATCCAGAACATAGAGCGGGTCCAAAGATGGGGACAACAATGGCGGAAATGTAGATGGTGGGCAACAATGGTGGAAATGTAGATGGGGGACAACAATGGTGGAAATGTAGATGGGGGGACAACAATGGTGGAAATGTAGATGGGGGGACAACAATGGTGGAAATGTAGATGGGGGGACAACAATGGTGGAAATGTAGATGGGGGACAACAATGGTGGAAATGTAGATGGGGGGACAACAATGGTGGAAATGTAGATGGGGGGACAACAATGGTGGAAATGTAGATGGGGACAACAATGGTGGAAATGTAGATGGGGGGACAACAATGGTGGAAATGTAGATGGGGGACAACAATGATGGAAATGTAGATGGGGGGACAACAATGGTGGAAATGTAGATGGGGGACAACAATGGTGGAAATGTAGATGGGGGGGACAACAATGGTGGAAATGTAGATGGGGGACAACAATAGTGTAAATGTAGATGGGGACAACAATGGTGGAAATGTAGATGGGGGGACAACAATGGTGGAAATGTAGATGGGGGGACAACAATGGTGGAAATGTAGATGACTGGGACAACAATGGTGGAAATGTAGATGGGGGGACAACAATGGTGGAAATGTAGATGGGGGGGGACAACAATGGTGGAAATGTAGATGGAGACAACAATGGTGGAAATGTAGATGGGACAACAATGGTGGAAATGTAGATGGGGACAACAATGGTGGAAATGTAGATGGGGGACAACAATGGTGGAAATGTAGATGGGGGACAACAATGGTGGAAATGTAGATGGGGACAACAATGGTGGAAATGTAGATGGGGACAACAATGGTGGAAATGTAGATGGGGACAACAATGGTGGAAATGTAGATGGGGGGACAACAATGGTGGAAATGTAGATGGGGACAACAATGGTGGAAATGTAGATGGGGACAACAATGGTGGAAATGTAGATGGGGACAACAATGGTGGAAATGTAGATGGGGACAACAATGGTGTAAATGTAGATGGGGACAACAATGGTGGAAATGTAGATGGGGACAACAATGGTGGAAATGTAGATGGAGACAACAATGGTGGAAATGTAGATGGGGACAAAAATGGTGGAAATGTAGATGGGGACAACAATGGTGGAAATGTAGATGGGGACAACAATGGTGGAAATGTAGATGGGGACAACAATGGTGGAAATGTAGATGGGGACAACAATGGTGGAAATGTAGATGGGGACAACAATGGTGGAAATGTAGATGGGGACAACAATGGTGGAAATGTAGATGGGGACAACAATGGTGGAAATGTAGATGGGGACAACAATGGTGGAAATGTAGATGGGGACAACAATGGTGGAAATGTAGATGGAGGGACAACAATGGTGGAAATGTAGATGGGGACAACAATGGTGGAAATGTAGATGGGGACAACAATGGTGGAAATGTAGATGGGGGACAACAATGGTGGAAATGTAGATGGAGGGACAACAATGGTGGAAATGTAGATGGGGGGGACAACAATGGTGGAAATGTAGATGGGGACAACAATGGTGGAAATGTAGATGGGGACAACAATGGTGGAAATGTAGATGGGGACAACAATGGTGGAAATGTAGATGGGTCACCTCACCTCTCCGGTCAGCAGGTGGAGGATCTCCAAGGTGAAGTGTAATATTCTCTTAGTCATCTCATTCCTGTCCTTGTCCATCCTTGGGGGATCATTCAGGAGAAGAGGAGACAACTGGGTCAGCTGGAGGGGAAGAGGAGGAGCCAGAATCACAGAACCAGCGACACAATGTAACAAACCCCCTCCTCATGTAATCTCCTTACTACTGGGGTGACACACTGTAAAAAAAAACCCTCCTCATGTAATCTTCTTACTACTGGGGTGACACACTGTAACAAACCTCCTCCTCATGTAATCTCCTTACTACTGGGGTGACACACTGTAAAAAAAAACCCTCCTCATGTAATCTTCTTACTACTGGGGTGACACACTGTAACAAACCTCCTCCTCATGTAATCTCCTTCCTACTGGGGTGACACACTGTAACAAACCTCCTCCTCATGTAATCTCCTTACTACTGGGGTGACACACTGTAACAAACCTCCTCCTCATGTAATCTCCTTACTACTGGGGTGACACACTGTAACAAACCTCCTCCTCATGTAATCTCCTTACTACTGGGGTGACACACTGTAACAAACCTCCTCCTCATTTAATCTCCTTCCTACTGGGGTGACACAATGTAACAAACCTCCTCCTCATTTAATCTCCTTCCTACTGGGGTGACACACTGTAACAAACCTCCTCCCCATGTAATCTATATACGACCAGGACCTTCTCTGTATCTGCTGGATGCTGGAGGAGTAGGACCTGTGATGATGTCACAATCATGTGACCAGTACATGTGGGGGCGGAGCTCAGCAGGATAGAAGAGATTTTGGATGAAGGACCTGTGGGGATGGTCATGTGACAGGAGTGGGCGGGGCTCAGCAGTAGTAGAGGACATGTGACCAGAAGGGGAGGAGCTCAGTGAAGAGGAGACGTAGTGTGAGGTGAGTTTCTATGCAGAGGGTTTGTTACATTGTGTTGTCAGTGTTCCTCTCTTCTTCCTCCTGTCACAATGTAATAGTTCACACTGCCCGCCCGCCACCCAGCTTTATTTCACTATTCGTCTTACTCTCCTGATATCACTATTCCTCCTCCTCCTCTTCTCCTGATATCACTATTCCTCCTCCTCCTCTTCTCCTGATATCACTATTCCTCCTCCTCCTCCCCTGATATCACTATTCCTCCTCCTCTTCTCCTGATATCACTATTCCCCCTCCTCCTCCTCCTGATATCACTATTCCTCCTCCTCCTCCTCCCCTGATATCACTATTCCTCCTCCTCCTCCTCCTCTCCTGATATCACTATTCCTGCTCCTCCTCTTCTTCTCCTGATATCAATATTCCTCCTCCTCTCCTGGTATCACTATTCCTCCTCCTCCTCTCCTGATATCACTATTCCTCCTCCTCCTCTTCTCCTGATATCACTATTCCTCCTCTTCTTCTCCTGATATCACTATTCCTCCTCCTCCTCTCCTGATATCACTATTCCTCCTCCTGCCCTTCTCCTGATATCACTATTCCTCCTCCTCTCCTGATATCACTATTCCTCCTCCTCCTCTCCTGATATCACTATTCCTCCTCCTCTCCTGATATCACTATTCCTCCGCCTCCTCTCCTGATATCACTATTCCTCCTCCTCCTCTCCTGATATCACTATTCCTCCTCCTCCTCTCCTGATATCACTATTCCTCCTCCTCCTCCTCTCCTGATATCACTATTCCTCCTCGTCCTCCTCTCCTGATGTCACTATTCCTCCTCCTCCTCTCCTGATGTCACTATTCCTCCTCCTCCTCTCCTGATATCACTATTCCTCCTCCTCCTCTCCTGATATCACTATTCCTCCTCCTCCTCTCCTGATATCACTATTCCTCCTCCTCCTCCTCTCCTGATATCACTATTCCTCCTCTCCTGATATCACTATTCCTCCTCCTCCTCCCCTGATATCCCTATTCGCCCTCCTCCTCTGCTGATATCACTATTCCTCCTCCTCCTCTCCTGATATCACTATTCCTCCTCTCCTGATATCACTATTCCTCCTCCTCCTCCCCTGATATCACTATTCCTCCTCCTCCTCCCCTGATATCCCTATTCGCCCTCCTCTCTTGATATCACTATTCCTCCTCTCCTGATATCACTATTCCTCCTCCTCCTCTGCTGATATCACTATTCCTCCTCCTCCTCTCCTGATATCACTATTCCTCCTCTCCTGATATCACTATTCCTCCTCCTCCTCTCCTGATATCACTATTCCTCCTCCTCCTCTCCTGATATCACAATTCCTCCTTTTTCTCCTGATATCACTATTCCTCCTCCTCCTCCTCTCCTGATATCACTATTCCTCCTCCTCCTCTCCTGATATCACAATTCCTCCTCCTCTTCTCCTGATATCACTATTCCTCCTCTCCTGATATCACTATTCCTCCTCCTCCTCTCCTGATATCACTATTCCTCCTCCTCCTCTCCTGATATCACTATTCCTCCTCCTCCTCTCCTGATATCACAATTCCTCCTTTTTCTCCTGATATCACTCCTCCTCTCCTGATATCACTATTCCTCCTCCTCCTCTCCTGATATCACAATTCCTCCTCCTCTTCTCCTGATATCACTATTCCTCCTCTCCTGATATCACTATTCCTCCTCCTCTCCTGATATCCCTATTCCTCCTCCTCTCCTGATATCACTATTCCTCCTCCTCCTCTCCTGATTTCACAATTCCTCCTCCTCCTCTCCTGATATCACTATTCCTCCTCTCCTGATATCACTATTCCTCCTCCTCCTCCCCTGATATCCCTATTCGCCCTCCTCTCCTGATATCACTATTCCTCCTCTCCTGATATCACTATTCCTCCTCTCCTGATATCACTATTCCTCCTCTCCTGATATCACTATTCCTCCTCCTCTCCTGATATCACTATTCCTCCTCCTCTTCTCCTGATATCACTATTCCTCCTCCTCCTCTCCTGATATCACTATTCCTCCTCCTCTCCTGATATCACTATTCCTCCTCTCCTGATATCACTATTCCTCCTCTCCTGATATCACTATTCCTCCTCCTCCTCCCCTGATATCCCTATTCGCCCTCCTCCTCTCCTGATATCACAATTCCTCCTCTCCTGATATCACTATTCCTCCTCCTCCTCCCCTGATATCCCTATTCGCCCTCCTCTCCTGATATCACTATTCCTCCTCCTCCTCTCCTGATATCACTATTCCTCCTCTCCTGATATCACTATTCCTCCTCTCCTGATATCACTATTCCTCCTCCTCCTCTCCTGATATCACTATTCCTCCTCCTCCTCTCCTGATATCACAAATCCTCCTTTTTCTCCTGATATCACTCCTCCTCCTCTCCTGATATCACTATTCCTCCTCCTCCTCTCCTGATATCACTATTCCTCCTCCTCCTCTCCTGATATCACTATTCCTCCTCCTCTTCTCCTGATATCACTATTCCTCCTCCTCTTCTCCTGATATCACTATTCCTCCTCCTCTTCTCCTGATATCACTATTCCTCCTCCTCTTCTCCTGATATCACCATTCCTCCTCCTCTTCTCCTGATATCACCATTCCTCCTCCTCTTCTCCTGATATCACCATTCCTCCTCCTCTTCTCCTGATATCACCATTCCTCCTCCTCTTCTCCTGATATCACTATTCCTCCTCCTCTTCTCCTGATATCACTATTCCTCCTCCTCCTCCTCTCCTGATATCACTATTCCTCCTCCTTCTCCTCTCCTGATATCACTATTCCTCCTCCTTCTCTTCTCCTGATATCACTATTCCTCCTCCTCCTCCTCTGATATCACTATTCCTCCTCCTTCTCCACTGATATCACTATTCCTCCTCCTTCTCTTCTCCTGATATCACTATTCCTCCTCCTCCTCCTCTGATATCACTATTCCTACTCCTCTGATATCACTATTCCTCCTCCTTCCCTTCTCCTGATATCACTATTCCTCCTCCTCCCCTGATATCACTATTCCTCCTTTTCTTCTCCTGATATCACTATTCCTCCTCCTCCCCTGATATCACTATTCCTCCTCCTCCTCTCCTGATATCACTATTCCTCCTCCTTCCCTTCTCCTGATATCACTATTCCTCCTCCTCCCCTGATATCACTATTCCTCCTTTTCTTCTCCTGATATCACTATTCCTCCTCCTCCCCTGATATCACTATTCCTCCTCCTCCTCCCCTGATATCACTATTCCTCCTCCTCCTCTCCTGATATCACTATTCCTCCTCCTTCTCTTCCCCTGATATCACTATTCCTCCTCCTCCTCCTCCCCTGATATCACTATTCCTACTCTTCCTCTCCTGATATCACTATTCCTCCCCTGTTATCACTATTCCTCCTCCTCCTCCTCCCCTGATATCACTATTCCTCCTCCTCCTCCTCCCCTGATATCACTATTCCTCCTCCTTTGTTGTCCTGTCGTCTTCTCTTGGTTCTTCTGTTCTCAGATTTACACCGACCTTCTAGTAAAGGTGTTGTTACACTACGTTTGTAGTGTACAGGTGCTGAATCCGGCTGGGATACGGGAGCGGATGGTTTTTGCCCCCCCGACCCGCCGCACCACCCCTGCCCGGCCCCATTGCCTCCCCCATCCCCGGTTTTATAATTACCTGTTCCCGGGGTCCACTCTACATCTGGCTCCGGTGGCGTCCTCCTGAACTGTCAACTGTGCGCACTGACGTCACGTCGCGCACGTCACTGCGCACAGCGTAACGCAGGACGCAGCAGGAGCAAGAAGAAGCGTGGGCCCCGGGAACAGGTAATTATAAAACCGGGGATGGGGGGAAGCAATGGGGCGGGGGCGGTGCGGTGGGGGGGGTGCGACGCGGTGGGGCGGGTCGGGGGGGGGGGCAATCGCGGTGCGGTGGGGGGCATTATCGGCAAGGTAATTGCCGATACCGATAATGCCCAAAATCGTGATTATCGGCCGATTAATATCGGCCATACCGATAATCGGTCGATCCCTAGTGTGAATCCACCCTAATTTATAATGTTATCTGCCTACAAAGCTCTTTATTGTGTCCTCCATTCACTTATTATTCTTATTCATCCAAATCACGTGGGGGAGGGGTTCAATAGCTAAAATATTCTGGGGGATAATGGGCAGCGCTGCCCGGGACAGGTTCAGGTCACATCTACTGGAGATTATCTCATCTCTATTCTTTATGTCTTCCCTGATGAGTTTTGTTCTTTAGACCTTTCACCATTGTTGTCCCCATCTACATTTCCACCATTGTTGTCCCCATCTACATTTCCACCATTGTTGTCCCCATCTACATTTCCACCATTGTTGTCCCCCATCTACATTTCCACCATTGTTGTCCCCCATCTACATTTCCACCATTGTTGTCCCCATCTACATTTCCACCATTGTTGTCCCCATCTACATTTCCACCATTGTTGTCCCCCATCTACATTTCCACCATTGTTGTCCCCCATCTACATTTCCACCATTGTTGTCCCCCCATCTACATTTCCACCATTGTTGTCCCCCCATCTACATTTCCACCATTGTTGTCCCCCCATCTACATTTCCACCATTGTTGTCCCCATCTACATTTCCACCATTGTTGTCCCTCCATCTACATTTCCACCATTGTTGTCCCCCATCTACATTTCCACCATTGTTGTCCCCCCATCTACATTTCCACCATTGTTGTCCCCCATCTACATTTCCACCATTGTTGTCCCACATCTACATTTCCACCATTGTTGTCCCCCATCTACATTTCCACCATTGTTGTCCCCCATCTACATTTCCACCATTGTTGTCCCCCATCTACATTTCCACCATTGTTGTCCCCCATCTACATTTCCACCATTGTTGTCCCCCATCTACATTTCCACCATTGTTGTCCCCCCCATATACATTTCCACCATTGTTGTCCCCCCCATATACATTTCCACCATTGTTGTCCCCCATCTACATTTCCACCATTGTTGTCCCCCCATCTACATTTCCACCATTGTTGTCCCGCCATCTACATTTCCACCATTGTTGTCCCCCCATCTACATTTCCACCATTGTTGTCCCCCCATCTACATTTCCACCATTGTTGTCCCCCCATCTACATTTCCACCATTGTTGTCCCCCATCTACATTTCCACCATTGTTGTCCCCCATCTACATTTCCACCATTGTTGTCCCCCCATCTACATTTCCACCATTGTTGTCCCCCCATCTACATTTCCACCATTGTTGTCCCCCCATCTACATTTCCACCATTGTTGTCCCCCCATCTACATTTCCACCATTGTTGTCCCCCCATCTACATTTCCACCATTGTTGTCCCCCATCTACATTTCCACCATTGTTGTCCCCCCCATCTACATTTCCACCATTGTTGTCCCCCCCCATCTACATTTCCACCATTGTTGTCCCCCCATCTACATTTCCACCATTGTTGTCCCCCCATCTACATTTCCACCATTGTTGTCCCCCATCTACATTTCCACCATTGTTGTCCCCCATCTACATTTCCACCATTGTTGTCCCCCCATCTACATTTCCACCATTGTTGTCCCCCCATCTACATTTCCACCATTGTTGTCCCCATCTACATTTCCACCATTGTTGTCCCCATCTACATTTCCACCATTGTTGTCCCCCCCCCATCTACATTTTCACCATTGTTGGTCCCCATCTACATTTCCACCATTGTTGTCCCCCCATCTACATTTCCACCATTGTTGTCCCCCCCCCCTACATTTCCACCATTGTTGTCCCCCCCCATCTACATTTCCGCCATTGTTGTCCCCCATCTTTGGCGCCGCTCCATGTTATCGATGTCTTTTTGTAGGTGAGGTCTCCAGAACTGACCCCATTAGGACATCGCTGTCTATTATTCAGTGGAGGAGTTGGAGGACACAAGGATCTGTACCAGGACATAGTCATGATGGAGGATCACCGGCCCCTCACATCACAAGGTAAGAGGAGACATATATATAGATATCACTCTCACTACCTAGTAACATAGAAATCTATCCAGCACTGATGTATTCATTCCCTGTGTGTTCCCTACAGATGGAGTCATTGATAGAAATCCACCCGAGAGGTGTCCCCGCCCTCTGTATTCCCAGGACTGTCCAGAGGGAAATGTCCCAGAGAACCATCAGGTAGATGAGGCCGATCCTATATCTCTATAGGGGGGTCCTTATAGTCTCCCCATAATATGACCATAAAGGGACCGAACTAAAGTAAAAAAAAAATTATTTTGTTTGTTCAGGTTGAAGATCAGATTAATATTAAGGTTGAGGTTAAAGATGAACCAGAAGAGGAGACGGGTTTCTGCGCCAATCACCCTTGTACCAGGGAAGTGAAGGAGGAAATTCCAGGAGGTGTTACCCCAGGTGTGTAATTATTCCAGGAGGTGTTGTCCCAGGTATCTAATAATTCCAGGAGGTGTTACCCCAGGTATGTAATAATTCCAGGAGGTGTTATCCCAGGTATGTAATAATTCCAGGAGGTGTTACCCCAGGTATGTAATTATTCCAGGAGGTGTTGTCCCAGGTGTGTAATAATTCCAGGAGGTGTTACCCCAGGTATGTAATAATTCCAGGAGGTGTTGTCCCAGGTATGTAATAATTCCAGGAGGTGTTGTCCCAGGTATGTAATAATTCCAGGAGGTGTTGTCCCAGGTATGTAATAATGGATTTATTATCATTATTATAAAATAATCCAGAAATCTTGCAGTTTTTAGGCCTAACACTAAGCAGAGAATTCCTGTTCTGTCCTTGATGATAAGGAGGAGACTGCTGGAAAGGGATCTGTACATTATTACTGTGAGAGATGACCCCAATAGGTAGAGAAGACAATAGGACCTCGGTATCCTTCTCCCTTTATATGGAGAACACAATAGGAGCTCAGCCTCCCTCTCCCTGTATATATAGAAGACAATAGGATCTCAGCCTCCCCCTCCCTGTAGATAGAGATGACAATAGGAGCTCAGCCTCCCCCTCCCTGTAGAATGACCTCTGCACAGAGCATTGTAGGCGACACATTTTCTTTATGGAGAAGAAACTATAAACCACAGAAGAATAAAGTCCTGTAGGGAGTGTGTCATGTGATCATGTGACGGCCGGGGAATGTTCTAGGATAAAACATTAGGAGGATCATGTACAGGAATGATGGGGGTCATTGTCCTCTGAGATGAATCTGACGCTGATTGTATGAGATGGTTTGTAGTAATGTCCGCCATGGACGTGGGGTCTAGTCAGGGCCCCGTATTATATTGTGTTGTCAGATCATAGTTTGGAGTCTGCTGTTAACCCTTTACATTCTATATAGATTGATAAATGACGATCACATAGGAGATGACCTTGTCCAGGTTATGTATACAGCAGAAGGGTGAACCCGGCCAAGAGGGAGGACAAAAAGTAACCAAAACTGAGGGAAGAAGGGAATGGAGGATAAAGAAGAGTCTGGTGTAAAGAGAGAGAAGAGAGATCGGGTCCAGACAGATCCGTCAGGACTCTACCCCCAGAATCATCAGCTAGAACAGCAAATCACTATCAGACAAGAGATAAAAGGGCGGATTACATGGAGAAGATCACCCAGTGCTTCCTTTAAGGCCATGTTCACACCGCAGAATATCTGATATTCCCCTCACATTCCGCTCAGCAAAACCAGACGCAAGATTATTCACAGTTTTGTGATTTTTGTGCTTTCATTTGAGACCTATTAACTCCAAAAACTCCATAAAATAGAAGATATTGTGTAAACAACTCGGGGTAATAGACCTGGATCACATCACAGAACAGTCATAAAATGCCCCGTATATGGTATTATATTCACAATATGTACCTCAATAATTATACAGACCCCAAAACCAAACACAGGTAATGATGGGAAATCTATCGCACTGACGTCTCTGTAGTGTAGAATTGTGTGGACAGGCCGGCTGCCATATTGCCATATCTTTTTCGACTCGGGGTGCCCCTCAGAAAATTGTTTTTTTGCAGGGCACCCCAACTGAAGAGCAAAAAAATAAAAATAAATTATATAATGTAGATCAGAGTGTAGCATCGTTCCCTTTTCTTCTCCATCTGGTTCGGGCCATCATGACTATTTCTTCCAGCCACAATTCTTCACTGTGTTAAACCTGCAAAACAAACCTATTAGGCTCCGCACTTTACCTGCATCCACCACATTCCAGCATGAAGAGGAATACAGGGGTGTAAAGGGGTAACAGGAGTGTAGAAAGGTGTCAGAGGGGTGTAGAGCAGTGTACATGGGTGTCAGAGGGGTGTACATGGGTGACAAAGGGGTGTAGAGGAGTGTACATGGGTGACAGAGGGGTGTAGAGGAGTGTACATGGATGACAGAGGGGTGTAGAGGGGTGTACATGGGTGACAAAGGGGTGTAGAGGAGTGTACATGGGTGACAGAGGGGTGTAGAGGAGTGTACATGGGTGACAGAGGGGTGTAGAGGAGTGTACATGGGTTTAGAGGTATGTACTTGGGTGACGGAGGGGTGTAGAGGAGTTTACATGAGTGACGGAGGAGTGTACATGAGTGACGGAGGGGTGTAGAGGAGTGTACATGAGTGACGGAGGGGTGTAGAGGAGTGTACACGGGTGACGGAGGGGTGTAGAGGAGTGTACATGAGTGACGGAGGGGTGTAGAGGAGTGTACACGGGTGACAGGGGGGTGTAGAGGAGTGTGCATGGGTGACAGAGGGGTGTAGAGGAGTGTACACGGGTGACGGAGGGGTGTAGAGGAGTGTACACGGGTGACGGAGGGGTGTAGAGGAGTGTACATGGGTGACAGAGGGGTGTAGAGGAGTGTACACGGGTGACGGAGGGGTGTAGAGGAGTGTACACGGGTGACGGAGGGGTGTAGAGGAGTGTACACGGGTGACGGAGGGGTGTAGAGGAGTGTACACGGGTGACGGAGGGGGTAGAGGAGTGTACACGGGTGACAGAGGGGGTAGAGGAGGGTATATGGGTGGCAGAGGGGAGTAGAGGAGTGTACATGGGTGACAGAGGGGTGTAGGGGAGTGTACATGGGTGTAGAGGAGTGTACATGGGTGGCAGAGGGGAGTAGAGGAGTGTACATGGGTGGCAGAGGGGAGTAGAGGAGTGTATATGGGTGACAGAGGGGTGTACATGGGTGACAGAGGGGTGTAGAGGAGTGTACATGGGTGACAGAGGGGTGTAGAGGAGTGTACATGGGTGACAGAGGGGTGTAGAGGAGTGTACATGGGTGACAGAGGGGTGTAGAGGAGTGTGCATGGGTGACAGAGGGGTGTAGAGGAGTGTACATGGGTGACAGAGGGGTGTAGAGGAGTGTGCATGGGTGACAGAGGGGTGTAGAGGAGTGTACATGGGTGACAGAGGAGTGTACATGGGTGACAGATGGGTGTAGAGGAGTGTGCATGGGTGACAGAGGGGTGTAGAGGAGTGTACATGGGTGACAGGGATGTGATCAGAGGGGTGAACAATGAGGGGTGAATATGGAGAACAGGAGGGTGGACATGGGAGAGGGGTGGATAGGGGGTGGCCAAATTGGATATGGGAGATGGGGGGGGTTACAAGGGGTCAGAGGGGTGAATAGGGGGTGGACATGGGTTACAGGGGGTAGACTGGGGGCTGGACAGTGGGTTGAACATGGGTGACGGGGGGAGGGGTGGACAGGGTTGAGAAGAGGTAATAGAGGGGTGGAAAGGGTACAGTACCTTAAGCAGGGGAATCCGGCGCAGTGTCGCGCATGCGTAAAGTCCATGCAGGCTTCCCTTCCCCCCTGAGGCGCCGTCACAGTCGCGCAGGCCGGCGGGAAATAAAAATTAAAAAATAAATAAGTGACAGCAAAATCCCCCGGCACCCCGATTGGGAATCACTGACACATAGAATCCTGTAATAAGGGATCAGAGACCAGATTTCTACCCCAGATGACCCATTTATTACCGAAATGTCTGTGTCTCCTCCCCCTGCTGACAATGGATTCCCCTGAGGAAGGAGTGACAGCCGAGTCTCTGTAGGGACCAGCAGCTCCGGGCCTGGGATTTCACTGCGGGTCTGACTGGATTATCTGATGTTTTATCAGAAAGTGGGGGAGGGGCAGAACATTGTTATTGAGGCCTGATAAATAACCTAGAGGTGAGAAGTGTATGATATATATAGATGGATATACAGGAGCTGATGTATTCATTCCCTGTGTGTTCCCTACAGATGGAGTCATTGATAGAAATCCACTCGAGAGGTGTCCCCGCCCTCTGTATTCCCAGGACTGTCCAGAGGGAAATGTCCCAGAGAAGCGTCAGGTAGATGAGGCTGATCCTATATCTCTATAGGGGGGTCCTTATAGTCTCCCCATAATATGACCAGAAAGGGAGCGAACTAAAGTTCTTTTTAACATTTTTTTTTTTCTTGTTCGTTCAGGTTGAAGATCAGATTAATATTAAAGTTGAGGTTAAAGATGAACCAGAAGAGGAGACGGATTGTTGGTCCGATCAGCAGTGTATGAGGGAAGTGAAGGAGGAAATTCCAGGAGGTGTTACCCCAGGTATGTAATAATTCCAGGAGGTGTTGTCCCAGGTATGTAATAATTCCAGGAGGTGTTGTCCCAGGTATGTAATAATTCCAGGAGGTGTTGTCCCAGGTATGTAATATTTCCAGGAGGTGTTGTCCCAGGTATGTAACAATTCCAGGAGGTGTTTTCCCAGCTATGTAATAATTCCAGGAGGTGTTGTCCCGGGTATGTAATAATTCCAGGAGGTGTTGTCCCGGGTATGTAATAATTCCAGGAGGTGTTGTCCCAGGTATGTAATTATGGATAATTATCTCTGAAGAAATATCACCTGATCAGATGGATCCAGATCTCTGTGGCCCCGTGCTGGGGGGGGGGGGGGGGGGGGGTATAATTGGGCACAAGCAGTATGAATGGATGAGCCCTTCCTGTCAGGTGTGAACAGTCCTGTAGTGTAGGGGGTGTAATTGTTGGGGGAGGGGAGACATCTAAATTGCGCCTAACTCTAGTTCTCAGTTCTGGATATAGAAGTTGGACTAGTGATAAGAATTCGGGGCCAATGTTACCTCCTCCTCCCTGTACAATGACCTCTACACAGGTCACAGAGCATGCCCAGAAAAGAAGTCACTAGGTATTCTCTTCTGGGGTCAGGTGACCATCAAAAACTGCAGCAAAACTTCATGTGTGTTTCCAACCTAATAATATTTTATACATTTCCCATAATCCATTTTTATCCCAACAGAAAATCCCAGTAAGAATTCTGAGGGAAACTTCATGTTATCCCTGAATGATAAAGGAGAAGATGAAGATATGATGGAGCGCTCCTCAGGAGAAGACCTCCTTACCCCTAATGTCCATCCAGATCTATCCTATAATAATCCACCTGATCATGAGGAACCTTCTCCTGACCAACCACACATTGTTACCACAAGGACAGATCATGGGAAAGGTTTATATTGTGAGGAATGTGGGAAACAATTTACAAAAAGATCAGAATTTATTAGACACAGAAAAAGTAATATAGGAAAGAAGCTGTATGTGTGTTCAGAATGTGGGAAATACTGTAAAAGTCAATCAGATCTTGTTAAACATGAGAGAATTCACACGGGAGAGAAGCCATATTCATGTCCAGAATGTGGGAAATGTTTTATACAAAAATCAAATCTTTCAAAACATGTGAGAATTCATACAGGAGAAAAGCCACATTCATGTTCAGACTGTGGGAAATGTTTTACAAATAAAGTGAATCTTTCAATACATAAAAGAATTCACACAGGAGAGAAGCCATATTCATGTTCAGAATGTGGTAACTCTTTTATAAGTAAATTACAACTTTCTAGACATAAGAGAAGTCATACAGGAGAGAAGCCATATTCATGTTTAGATTGTGGTAAATCATTTATAAGTAAATCACAACTTTCTAGACATGAGAGAAATCACACAGGAGAGAAGCCATATTCATGTTCAATATGTGATAAATGTTTTATAAGTAAGTCAGAGCTTGTGTTACATGAAAGAATTCATACGGGAGAGAAACCATACTCATGCTCAGAATGTGGTACATGTTTTGCACATAAATCACATCTTGTTATACATCAGAGAATTCACACAGGAGAGAAGCCGTATTCATGTTCAGAATGTGGGAAATGTTTTATAAATAAAACACAACTTACTGAACATGGGAGAAGTCACACAGGAGAGAAGCCATATTCATGTTCAGAATGTGGAAAATCTTTTACAAGTAAAAGAAACCTTATTAAGCATGAGAGAAGTCACACAGGAGAGAAGCCATATTCATGTTCAGAATGTGGTAAATGCTTTACAAATATATCACATCTTTCGGTACATGAGAATTCACACAGGAGAGATGTCCTATTCATGCTCAGAATGTGGGAAATGTTTTGCATATAAATCACATCTTCTAAAACATGAGGTAATTCACACAGGAGAGAAGCCATATTCATGTTCAGAATGTGGGAAATGTTTTTCGCAAAAATCAACCCTTGTTGGACATGAGAGAATTCACACAGGAGAGAAGCCATATTCATGTTCAGAATGTGGGAAATGTTTTATAAGTAAATTACAACTTTCCAGACATGAGAGAAGTCACCCTGGAGACTGATAGATGAAATAATAAATATAATAATATGGAGAATGGAAATCTGAGATCTCAGGTAACGGTAAAATGTGATGTTTCTAAGTTTTGTTGTGAGAATTAACCCTCAAATAAACTTCATAATGAAACCTAAGCAGAAGCTAAAGTTGTGTAAATAAAAAGTGATCACCCCTCCCTGCTTCCAGCTTGTGGTCCAAAGAAGGCGAATATACGAAAATTCAGGAATATCAGAGGACACTGATCCCTCCCCTTCTTTTAGCTTGTGGGCCAATGAGAAGGAAGGAAATACCGTTGTCAGAGGTTAGCAACATCCCTAGCAACCAATAGGAAAGTAGTTAGTCGAAATATATAATCGCGCGTGCGCATTTTGGGAATTTCAATATGAATTTTACTTGGGGGGGGGGAAAAAAAGGGAACGAATATGCGAAAATTGCGAATATAGGAGGAATATTCGTCCATATATTCACGAAATATCGTTAATTCAAATATGGCCGACGCCGTTCATCACTAATCAGGAGACTTCTGTATTGTCACCAATAAGTAAAATCCCGTGTGTGAACCGGTCCCCATAACAAGAGGTTGTCCCTGTGATGGGGGGGGGGGGGGGGGGGGTTATTGCTTTTATTAATTTTTTATAACAAAAAAAAAAACAGATCACATATAGTTATGTCAAAAGGTAAAACAGGGTGAGTTAAAGGGGTATTCCAGGCAAAAACTTTTTTTTTTTTAAATATATCAACTGGCTCCGGCGGAAAGTTAAACAGATTTGTAAATTACTTCTATTAAAAAAATCTTAATCCTTCCAATAGTTATTAGCTTCTGAGGTTTTCTGTCTAACTGCTCAATGATGATGTCACATCCCGGGAGCTGTGCATGATGGGAGAATATCCCCATAGGAGCTGCACAGCTCCCGGGACGTGAGTCATCAGAGAGCAGTTAGACAGAAAACAGCAACTCAACTTCAGAAGCTAATAACTATTGGAAGGATTAAGATTTTTTTAATAGAAGTAATTTACAAATCTGTTTAACTTTCCGGAGCCAGTTGATATACGATGGTAATCCGTTCCAAATGGACCATCGTTTGTTGAAACCATTGTATGTTGAGGGATCGGTGCAATGTAAAGTATAGGACAGTGGTCTACAACCTGCGGACCTCCAGATGTTGCAAAACTACAACACCCAGCATGCCCGGACAGCCAACGGCTGTCCGGGCATGCTGGGAGTTGTAGTTTTGCAACATCTGGAGGTCCGCAGGTTGAAGACCACTGTTAGAGGAAGTTGTACTCACCTGTCCTAGCCGCTCCGGACCGTCACCACTTTTTTTTTTTTTACTAAAAATCCCACAATGCCATTTTCCTCCCTCTCACACATCAGCCAGCCCACCCATTGAAACAAAAGACCTGTGGTTTTCAATCAGGGTGCCTACAGCTGTTGCATTAGTTGCAGATTGATCTCTCTCCCTCCAAGTGATTGCTCCACCCATTGAAGCAGACAGGCTCCCTGTCATCAGCTGACTAGTGATGTAATGTCTCGGCCACATTGCAACCTGGGAAAAATCTGAGACAACAGTCATTTTGTATGCTGTTAAAAATACATATTGGGGTGAAAATCACAGAAGAATTGTGAGAAAACCGTCGCACACAGGTACAGACACTATATTATGGTCTACACTAACTTTACAGCCCCTGTAGCATAGTCAAATAAAAAAAAATCCTGGAATACCCCTTTAATCTCCCTCTTAATTTAAGTGATCGATGGCACCCTTTCATATCTCCAATTTTTAGTTTATAATATGTCTGGCTGCAATCGGAGAATGCATAATAATGGTTTTATGGAAGTGAGAATAGACGTGCAGATCTATACTTAGTAGGGCTAGAGTGGGGTTAAAGGGGTACTCCGGCGCTAAGACCTCTTATCCTCTATCCAAAGGATAGGGGGATAAGATACCTGATTGCGGGGGGGCCCGCCGTTAGGGACCCCTGTGATCTTTCACACAGCACCCCATTAGAATTAGTCCCCGGAGCATGTTCGCTCCAGGTCTGATGAGTGGCGATCACGGGGACGGAGCATTGTGACGTCACAGCTCCGCCCCCTGTGTGACGTCACCCCCCCCGCCCCTGCTATGCAAGTCTATGGGAGGGGGCGTGACGGCCGTCACGCCCCCTCCCATAGACTTGCAAAGCGGGGGCGAGGGGGGTGACGTCACGCGGGGGCGGAGCAGTGACGTCACAATGCTCCGGCCTCGTGATCGGCAGTCATCAGCTGACAGCTGTTACGCCCCCTCCCATAAGCTTGCATTGAGGGGGCGGAGCGTGAAGTCAAACGGGGGCGGAGCCGTGACATCACAATGCTCCGTCTCCGTGATCGCCAGTAATCAGACCCGGAGCGAACATGTAAGGGGGTGCTGCGTGCAAGATCATGGGAATCCCTGGCATCTTATTTGGATAGGGGATAAGATGTCTAAACGCCGGAGTACCCCTTTAAGGATTATTGGGAATCCACATAAATGTGAAAGTAATCTGCCTAGTTTTCTCCAAAAGGAGAGTATTCTTTAGGGCATTCCCACCAAATATGAAGGAATGTACCAGTGTCAGGGCAACGCCAGCATTTGTCAGGTTAGTCAGAGAAATGAGCCAACCTGGAAGGGGTGAGGAACCAGTGGAAGAAAAGGTTCTTTGAGGTTTTTACGTGACTGACGCATTTAGTGAGTTTGCCAACTACTGAATGAGCTTGGTCCCATTGGTGGTCCGTAAAATTAATTTGGAGTTCAAGTTCTCACTTAGATACATGGTGGTTAGGAGCAGAGGAGGAAGAAGCTACCAGGAACGCATTATAGCTCCAAGTGATTCCTTTGTTTAAGGGGGAAAATCGGGAAAGCCAGTTCATCAACTCAGAACTAATACCAGTGTGTTTACATTTTAAGGAATCAAGGGCATGGCGGACTTGGAGGTACTAGTAAAAGTCTTAGTTACTTATAGACCTATTTTAAAGGTCCAAAATCTAGAAAAAAAAGATTCTGAACCCAACAGTGATCTTCAACCTGCGGACCTCCAGATGTTGCAAAATTACAACTCCCTGGGGGTCTGCAGGTTGAAGACCACTGGTATAGGAGGTAATACTCACGTGTCCCCACCGCTCCGGACCCGTCACCGCTGCCCTGGATGTCGCCCTCCATCGCTGTCGCCACGTCCCCGGGGTTTCCCCGACGGTCCAGACGTCTTCTTCCCCGGGATCCACGCTCTCAGTCATCACGTCGCTACACACGGCGCTCCTATTGGATGACGGGACGGCGTGCGCGACGACGTGATGACGACGAAGGAGAGCGTCGGCCATGCAGGGGATCCTTGCACGGAGCAGACACCGAGGAGGCAGGTAAGGTCCCTCCCGGTGTCCTGTAAGCTGTTCGGGACGCCGTGATTTCACCGCGGCGGTCCCGAACAGCCCGACTGAGCAGCTGGGTTAGTGTTATTTTCGCTTCAGACGCGGCGGTCAGCTTTGATCGCTGCATCTGAAGGGTTAATACAGGGCATCACAGCAATGGGTGATGTCCTGTATTAGCGGCGGGTCCCAGCCGTTGAGGCCGCAGGTATTCGCCGTATAAGACGCACCAACTTTCCCCCTCCCAGTTTTGGGGAAGAAAAAGTGCATCTTATACGGCAAAAAATACGTTACCTAGTGTGTAACTCCTCAAAAGCCAGACAAGTCTTGCCGTCCCAAAAGTCAGACAGCACAAAAATACCCCCGTCAGACCCATGAGAGATACGGAGGTCAGAAATGGAAGCCTCCATTATACAGATGGGTAATAAAGGAAGATTAATGTGGCAAAGGTTATTAGGGCAGGTATAGGAGTGCCACAAGTGAAATATCGCTTTTATCGTTGGATGGGAACTGGAAATCGCAGTATTAAATATAAAGTAAATAACAAAATATTTTTAATCGGAAAATTTTTCAAGAGAGAGGTCTCAATCGACACCCAAAGTTTGGTATCGTCTTGAATCCACAACGATCTGAGTTGATTCAGCACTACTGCTCTGTAATATTGAACAATGGAGGGGCACCCAATGCCTCCTGTGACGGATCCATCTGCTGGTTACCCTCTTGGCCCCAATTAGAACGTTGTGGATAACTGCAGACACCTCTCCATTCCATTCGTACGGGTGGTGGTCTTTCGCCGACCACGAGGCGGCGGACGTTTTTGGGACCCGAGGAAAAATCAGCAGCATTCGGTACAAATCCTATGGAACTAAAAACGGACCCTTTATCTACCAAACACCGCTGGAAGCTGCCACCCGCCTTCTATTTCGTCCTTTATATGTTTCAGTGTGTTTTCTTGTTGTGTTCTGGGATGGCGATTGTCTCTGTCCTGGGAGATAATTGGATTTCTTCGTCCTGGGAGATAATTGGATTTCTTCGTCCTGGGAGATAATTGGATTTCTTCCCAGTTGTCTGAGTTGAGAGGAGGGAGGTATGGGTAAAGTGGGAAGGGCTTATGTTGAAGCCACTGCGATTGGCCACTGTCCACTATGTTTTACAGTCTTCCATCAGGTCCCCTAGGGGAGTGTCCACCTGGTGGAGACCTGCATAAATACCAGGCAGGTAGCCCCATTAAATTCATTCCTGTTTGACCCTCAAGACGGAGCTGGTTTTGTTTGTCGGGGGTATTACTATTGGGACAGCGATTTTGTTATTTCTAGCTATGGAAGGAGTTCGACTGATTTGCTGATCGGGAGCGGCCGCTATCGTATCCTCCGGTCGGGAGTTGGACGGTCGGCTGGAACCAACCTGCGTTCCTGGAGAAGGGGATCATTCGAAGCAGCGGCTTCCTCTACCTGTCGGGGAGTGTCGTAGCAATTGGAGGCAAACGGCGGCACGAATCCCATCACCCAGAAGGCCAGCTACACATCCCAGGATGGAAATGTTTCTAGCTATGGAAGGAGTTCGACTGATTTGCTGATCGGGAGCGGCTGCGTTTGTATTCTCCGGTCGTGAGTTGGACCGTCGGCTGGAACCAACCTGCGTTCCTGGAGAAGGGGATCATTCCAAGCAGCGGCTTCCTCTACCTGTCGGGGAGTGTCGTAACACCTCCCTTTTTTAATGGTGGGAACAGAGACATTGCTTTAATTCTTGGTTTCCTATTGTTCCATATATATTTCATAATAACTGATTGCAGTTTTTGATAGGGCGGAGTGGTGGGGGTAGACGTAGAGAAGGGGAGCAGAGAGTAATGGAGAAATGAAAGGAGGAAAGAAATAAGTAGAAGAATGAGGAGGTTCAATCAGGACAACGTCTTCCCCAGAGGCAGATTACTTCCGATCAGATGAAAGTAGAGCTGAGCAGTCATCTAGAGGTATTCTAGGCCCATCAGGTCGGAGATCTTGATTGATGTTGAGATCCACTTGTACTTTGAGTGGAGGATCTTTGCAAATTGGCTCCTACAGTTGCCCATTCTTGGTGCAGGGTGGCAGGTCGTTTGTTTTTGGGTGAGTCCAGCATAGAAGACGTGACTAAGTCAGGGAACCACTTGCTGATTGCATGAAGAGCTTCTTTAGGCGTAAGAAAAGCAGGAGTGGTTCCATTTTTGGTCACTAACAATTTGACTGGAAAGCCCCATCTGTAAGGAATCCCTTCTTCTCTTAGAATTCCAGTGGATGTAGAAAATGCCTTTCGCCTCCGTAGGGTAGCAGCTGACCAGCACTCATCAGCACAGAGGGTTATGTTAGAAAACCCTTCGGGAAGCTATGGTGTTTTTTGTTTTTTTGTTGCTACTCGGAGGATGTCGTCTTTAAAGTGGTGAAAGTGAAGCCTTGCTAGGACATCTCTAGGAACCTCACAGGGGAGTTGAGATGCTTTGGGGAGTCTGTGGGCTCTGTCTATTAGCAAGTGAAGTGAAATAATCCATGAGGAACTCTCTAAGGTCTGAATTACTTACCGATTCGGGTATGCCTCTGAAACGAATGTTATTCCTTCCGGACCTCTCCTCCAGATCCGCCAGCTTCAATTGAATAGAGCACAGGTCATCAATGGTTTCATTCTGGCTGTCTACTAGAGCGTTGTGTGCCACCGTGAACTTCTCCATTTTGTCCTCTAAGTGGGCTGGTCGTTCGCCAATCTGAGTCACCTCTTTGGTTAATGCGCTCCTGGAATTGTTACATACCAGGGACAACACCTCCTGGAATTGTTACATACCTGGGACAACACCTCCTGGAATTGTTACATACCTGGGACAACACCTCCTGGAATTGTTACATACCTGGGACAACACCTCCTGGAATTGTTACATACCTGGGACAACACAACACCTCCTGGAATTGTTACATACCTGGGGTAACACCTCCTGGAATTATTACATACCTGGGGTAACACCTCCTGGAATTTCCTCCTTCAATTCCCTCATACACGGGTGATGGCCCCTCATCCTCTCTTCTTCATCCTCCACTTTATTATTAGTCAGATCTCCCCCCTGATGTGACATATAGAACAATTCACTACAATACAGCAGACAGGAGGAGCAACAGAGACCCCCAAAATCTACCCCCACATCTATGACTGCAGGACCCCCCTATAGAGATATAGGATCAGCCTCATCTACCTGATGCTTCTCTGGGACATTTCCCTCTGAACAGTCCTGGGAATACAGAGGGCGGGGACACCTCTCGGGTGGATTTCTATCAATGACTCCATCTGTAGGGAACACACAGGGAATGAATACATCCCCTCCTGTATATCCATCTATATATATATATATATATATATATATATATATATATATATATATATATATCTCATCTCTCAGCACCTTCACTTATAGGTTAGAATACAAAGATTGAAGACGTCACTCCAGAGAAACATGAAGGTGAAGAAAAAACAGTTTATTCCCCCATTCGGTACATAAAGGATGCAACATTTCAACTTCACGATGAAGTTTTTTGTCAAGCACAGTGACAATAGTGATCAGCGCACAATTCATAAGGACATCAATCAATTACATCATAGATAGGTGGAGTTTCAATTAAATCACAATTGATATATAAACAAACCAAATATACAATTTCCAGTAAGTGTCTACATAATAAAACCATGTTGTATAGTGACTAGAGGTGAACACAAGAGGTGACATCACGGCTCCGCCCCCATGTGATGTCACGCTCCGCCCCCTCAATGCAAGCCTATGGGAGGGGGCGTGACAGCTGTCACGCCCCCCCTAGGCTTGCAATGAGGGGGCGGAGCATGACATCACACAGGGGCGGGGCCGTGATGTCACAATGCTCTGGCCCCGTGATCGCCAGTCATCAGCTGACAGCTGTCACGCCCCCTTCCATAGGCTTGCATTGAGGGGGCGGAGTGTGACATTACACGGGGGCGGAGTCGTGACATCACAATGCTCCGGCCCCGTAATCAGTCCCAGAGCGAACATGCTCCGGGGGCTGATTTTAATGGGGTGCTGCGTGCAAGATCACTGGGGTCCCCAGCAGCGGGACCCCCGCGATCAGGCATCTTATGCCCTATCCTTTGGATAGGGTATAAGATGTCTAAGCACCGAAGTACCCCTTTAATAACCAAGGCAGAATATCCAAATGGAGAACTTAAATAACGCCACATTCACACGCAAAAAGGTAATGAGACACTCACATATACATAATGTGGAGAATAAATATTTAATTGACATTGGCACACCCCAATACCTGACACCGTGCAGACCCGCCGCATTACCTGAGCCTGCCGGAGCGTGGCCACTTTAAATCAGTGACCAGAACACTTATAGGCAATTCATAATCCCCGTCGCCTGGAGCTCTGATTGGTGAATAGCTATTCACCAATCAGAGCTCCAGTCTGCCGGCGGCGGGGATTATGAATAGTGAAGGCTGTATACAGTAGCCCGGAGCCGGCGGGATGCGCAGTAGTGCCGCCGGCATGTAAAGTTGATAAATGCGGATCTCTGGAGAATGACCTTCTGCGATCTGCCCCTCAGCCCCTGGACTATAACTCCCATCATGGAAGTAGTAGTCCTAAAAGTCCCAAAAGAGTCCCGCAGCCGGGGAATGTGCAAGTGCCGTCCCTCAGCAATGCGGTATTACTCTGTCTTTGTCCTATGATGGGAGTAGGAGTAGTAGTTTAGCATCCCCCGGCTGTCTTGGTAAGACCCTTTCCTACGTGTCCTTTTAGGTCGTGTATTTTTGCGCAAAAAAAAAAAAAACACTTCTAATTTTTTTGTGCAAATAATAACTAAGCTCCACTGCAAAAATTGGTATAAGCTGCACCAAACAGTAGACCACTTCGAAATATTTTCTACCAAAAAATGCACAAAATAAAATGCAGTAGAAAACGCAATTGCGTAAAATTTGCAGGGACTTTTAGAACATGAAAGAGGTGTAAAACCAATGATATATTCCCCCCAATGGCTCTATCATCAATCCATGGGACTGTTCACAATGATTCCTGGATATTACTACAGTGGGGAGAAAAAGTATTTGATACACGTCCGATTTTGTAGAGATCTGTAATTTTTATGATATTTACTTTTCAACTGTGAGAGACGGAATCTAAAACAAAAATCCAGAAAATCACATTGTAGGATTCGTACATAATAAATTAGCATTTTATTGCATGACATCAGTATTTGATACATCAGAAAAGCATAACAATATTTGGTCCACAAACCTTTGTTTGCACTTACAGAGATGAGACGTTTTTCTGTAGTTCTTGACCTGGTTTGCACACACTGCAGCAGGGATTTTGGCGCACTCCTCCATACAGACCTTCTCCAGATCCTTCAGGTTTTGGGGCTGTTGCTGGGCAATACAGACTTTCAGCTCCCTCCAAAGATTTTCTACTGGGTTCAGGTGTGGAGACTGGCTAGGCCACTCCAGGACCTTGAGATGCTTCTTACGGAGCCACTCCTTAGTTGCCCTGGCTGTGTGTTTCGGGTCGTTGTCCTGCTAGAAGACCCAGCCACAACTCTTCAATGCTCTTACTGAGGGAAGGAGGTTGTTGGCCAAGATCTCGTGATACATGGCCCCATCCATCCTCCCCTCAATACGGTGAAGTCATCCTGTCCCCTTTGCAGAAAAGAAGCCCCATAGAATGATTCAATCTCCAATGCTTCATAGTTGGGATGGTGTTCTTGGGGTTGTACTCATCCTTCTTCTTCCTTTAAACACGAGTGGAGTTTAGACCAAAAAGCCCTATTTTTGTCTCATCAGACCACATGACCTTCTTCCATTCCTCTTCTGGATCATACAGATGGTCAATGGGAAACTTCAGACAGGCCTGGACATGCGCTGGCTTGAGAAGGGGAACCTTGTGTGCATGGATTTTAATCCATGACGGTGTAGTGTGTTACTAATGGTTTTCATGGAGACAGTGGTCCCAGCTCTCTTCAGGTCACTGATCAGGTCCTGATGTGTAGTTCTGGACGGATCTCTCACCTTCCTCATGATCATTGTTGCCCCACAAGGTGAGATCTTGCATGGAGGCCCAGCACCCCGTTACAATCAGTCCCCAGAGCATGTTCGCTTTGGGTCTGATTACAGGCGATCGCAGGGCTGGAGCATTGCGACGTCACGGCTCCGACCCGTGTGGCATCACGCTTCGCCCCCTCAATGCAAGCCTATGGGAGGGGGCGTGTGTCACCAGTAATCAGACCCGGAGCGAAGATGCTCCGGGGACTGATTGTAACGGGGTGCTGCATGCAAGATCACAGGGGTCCCCAGCAGTGGGACCCACGCAATGAGGCAACTTATCCCCTATCCTTTGGATAGGGGATAAGATGTCTTAGCGCCGGAGTACCCCTTTAACCCCTTAAGGACTCAGGGTTTTTCCGTTTTTGCACTTTCGTTTTTTCCTCCTTACCTTTTAAAAATCATAACCCTTTCAATTTTCCACCTAAAAATCCATATTATGGCTTATTTTTTGCGTCGCCAATTCTACTTTGCAGTGACAGTCATTTTACCCAAAAATGCACGGCGAAACGGAAAAAAAAATCATTGTGCGACAAAATCGAAAAAAAAACGCCATTTTGTAACTTTTGGGGGCTTCCGTTTCTACGCAGTGCATATTTCGGTAAAAATGACACCTTATCATTATTCTGTAGGTCCATACGGTTAAAATGATCCCCTACTTATATAGGTTTGATTTTGTCGCACTTCTGGAAAAAATCATAACTACATGCAGGAAAATGTATACGTTTAAAAATGTCATTTCTGACCCCTATAACTTTTTTATTTTTCCACGTACAGGGCGGTATGACGACTCATTTTTTGCGGCGTGATCTGAAGTTTTTATCGGTATGATTTTTGTTTTGATCGGACTTTTTGATCACTTTTTAATGTTATAAAAAGTGACCAAAATACGCTTTTTTGGACTTTGGAATTTTTTTGCGCGTACGCCATTGACCGTACGGCTTAATTAATGATATATTTTTATAGTTCGGACATTTACGCACGCGGCGATACCACATATGTTTATTTATTTATTTTTTTTACACTGTTTTATTTTTTTTTATGGGAAAAGGGGGGTGATTCAAACTTTTATTAGGGACCTTTATTAAAACTTTTTTTTTGCAGTGTTATAGGTCCCATAGGGACCTATAACACTGCACACACTGATCTCTTATACTGATCATTATTATCCCATATAACACTGCACACACTGATCTCTCATCCTGATCACAGGCGTGTATTAACACGCCTGTGATCAGCATTATCGGCGCTTGACTGCTCCTGCCTGGATCTCAGGCACGGAGCAGTCATTCGTCGATCGGACACCGAGGAGGCAGGTAAGGTCCCTCCCGGTGTCCGGTCAGCTGTTCGGGACGCCGCGATTTCACCGCGGCGGTCCCGAACAGCCCGACTGAGCAGCCGGGATACTTTCAGTTTCACTTTAGAAGCGGCGGTCAGCTTTGACCGCCGCTTCTAAAGGGTTAATACCGCACATCGCCACGATCGGTGTGGTATTAGCCGCGGGTCCCGGCCGTTGATTAGCGTCGGGACCGACGCGATATGATGCGGGATCGCGGCGCAATCCCGCTTCATATCGCGGGAGCCGGTGCAGGACGTAAATATACGTCTTGCGTCGTTAAGGGGTTAAGTACGAAAACCTGCAAAATTGGCCGTGTGTCAAATACTTGTTCTCCCCACTGGATGTGTCACTGGTCTGATAAGATTTCTAGGGGATAATATTGGAAGAATAAATGGGGGGTCCAGTGATCACTAGACATTAGGAAGAAGCAACAATATGAGGAGAGAATAAGGGAACAATGGGGTTTATTTATCATTGTGTTCTATTGCTTTTTGTTAGTCTACATTTGCAAATTTTTGTTATTCTTGCGCTCATTACAGTTTTTTTATTTTTATTCTTAAATCCGTCATTTTGACCTTTTGATGTTGCTAGATTATTTTTTGCAGTGGTCACAAATTATCTGCGTGTTTTTGATTTTTGCACAAAAACCCCCACAAATCTAGACCACCTCCTTACCAGGTGTAAAAAAAAAAAAAAAAATTACTACTCCTGTCTTCTTATCAAAAATAAAAAAATCATCAGCCAGAGTGAAAAAGAGAGACAGAGAGAGAGAGAGACAGAGAGAGAGACAGAGAGAGAGAGAATAGGATGTTTAAATACATAAAAAGTAAAAATAAATTAAATCTGAAACAATCATATATATTTTTTAAAACTTACAAAAAAATAAATAAAAGAATGGTAAAGATGTAAGAAACAATAAGATGGTAACAATGGCCGACATCTTACAATTTCATGTGCCCAAGTTTAAAAAAAATATACGACAAAGTGATAACAAAATAAATAAATAAATAAATAAAGGTGAAAGGTAAACGGAAAAAAAAAAAAACCTGTTCAACTAAAACCTCCATCTCTTGAACAATAAAGTTTCTTTTTCCTGGCCTGCGGCAAGGTAAGCCACTATTCAAATGTGAGAGAGAATCTCTTTGCGACCTTCTTTTAGGTATTAATGTGCCTAAGAAAAAAAAAAGAGGGGTAGACGTGATCTGAAAGCGGCGGGAGAACATGATCTAGGTGCAGATCCGCGCATAATTTATCATGTTCACTGCGACAATATGATAAATTTGTAGCAACACCGCCCCCCCCCAAAAAATTAAACGCATTTCCCACATTTAGGCAATAAGAGGCGTGAGTATAGATATCCAGTAACCCCCTGATAAAGTCATGGATACTGTTCTATAGGACTTACAGTGGGGTAAAAAAGTATTTAGTCAGCCACCAATTGTACAAGTTCTCCCCCTTATAAAGATGAGGCTGTAATTATCATCATAGGTTATAACCTCAACTATGAGACAGAATGAGAAAAAATCCATAAAATCACATTGTCTGACTTTTTAAGAATTTATTTGCAAATTATGGTGGAAAATAAGTATTTGGTCACCTACAAACAAGTAAGATTTCTGCCTCTCACAGACCTGTAACTTCTTCTTTAAGAGTCTCCTCTGTCCTCCACTTGTTACCTGTATTAATGGCTCCTGTTTGAACTTGTTATCAGTATAAAAGACACCTGTCCACAACCTCAAACAGTCACACTCCAAACTCCACTATGGCGAAGACCAAAGAGCTGGCGAAGGACACCAGAAACAAAATTGTAGACCTGCACCAGGCTGGGAAGACTGAATCTGCAATAGGCAAGCAGCTTGGTGTGAAGAAATCAACTGTGGGAGCAATTATTAGAAAATGGAAGACATGAAAGACACTGATAATCTCCCTCGATCTGGGACTCCACGCAAGATCTCACCCCATGGTGTCAAAATGATCACATGAACGGAGATCAAAAATCCCAGAACCACACGGAGGACCTAGTGAATGACCTGCAGAGAGCTGGGACCAAAGTAACAAAGGCTACCATCAGTAACACACTACGCCGCCAGGGACTCAAATCATGCAGTGCCAGACATGTCCCCCTGCTTAAGCCAGTACATGTCCGGGCCTGTCTGAAGTTTGATAGAGAGCATTTGGGTGATCCAGAAGAGGACTGGGAGAATGTCATATGGTCAGATGAAACCAAAGAAACTTTTTGGTAAAAACTCAACTCGTCTTGTTTGGAGGAGAAAGAATGCCGAGTTGCATCCAAAGAACACCAGACCTACTGTGAAGCAGGGGGGTGGAAACATCAGGCTTTGGGGCTGTGTATCTGCAAAGGGACCAGGACGACTGATCTGTGTAAAGGAAGAATGAATGGGGCCATGTATCGTGAGATTTTGAGTGAAATCCTCCTTCCATCAGCAAGGGCATTGAAGATGAAACGTGGCTGGGTCTTTCAGCATGACAATGATCCCAAACACACCGCCCGGGCAACGAAGGAGTGGCTTCGTAAAAGCATTTCAAGGTCCTGGAGTAGCCTTCCCAGTCTCTAGATCTCAATCTAGAGATCTAGAGGAGATCTGCATGGAGGAATGGGCCAAAATACCAGCAACAATGTGTGAAAACCTTGTGAAGACTTACAGAAAATGTTTGACCTCTGTCATTGCCAACAAAGGGGATATAACAGAGTATTGAGATGAACTTTTGTTATTGACCAAATACTTATTATCCACCATAATTTGCAAATAAATTCTTTAAAAAAATCAGACAATGTGATTTTATAGATTTTTTTTCTCATTATGTCTCATAGTTGAGGTTATAACCTATGATGAATATTACAGCCTCTCATCTTTATAAGTGGGAGAACTTGCCCAATTGGTGGCTGACTAAATACTTTTTTGCTCCACTGCAGGTCACATTTCATTTCTATCAGGGACAATCAGGACTGACGTTTGGAGATGTTCATATTCCGCTCATTGGACTCTGTTACTATTTCGTAAATTTTTTATTTTATTTTATGTCCATTAGAATCCATTATACTCCAACAACTAACTGGAAGGTTTGACTGGTGAGACTTCTCTCTCGTGTGAATTCTATCATGACAAACAAGAGCTGATTGATTTGTAAAACATTTTCCACATTCTGAACATGAATACGGTTTCTCTCTGGTGTGAATTCTTAAATGTCTAACAAGATCTGATTTTTGTATAAAACATTTACCACATTCTGAACATAGATATGGCTTCTCTCCTGTGTGAATTCTCTCATGTCTAATAAGAGGTGATTTTCTTATAAAAGATTTCCCACATTCTGAACATGAATAGGGCTTATTTCCTGTGTGGATTCTCTCATGTATAACAAGCTGTGCTTTACTTGTATAGCGTTTCCCACATTCAGAACATGAATATGGCTTCTCTCCTGTGTAAATTACTTTATATTTAACCAGCTGTGTTTTACTTGTAAAGCATTTTCCACATTCTGAGCATGAAAATGTCTTCCCTCCTACGTGAATTCTTCTGGGAGTAAAAATATCTGATCCTCTTGTAAACTCTTTCCCACATTCATCACATTGAATCCTTTTCCCCCCTTCCTGATCTGTCCTTGTGGTAACAATGTGTGGTTGGTCAGGAGAAGGTTCCTCATGATCAGGTGGATTATTATAGGATAGATCTGGATGGACATTAGGGGTAAGGAGGTCTTCTCCTGAGGAGCGCTCCATCATATCTTCATCTTCTCCTTTATCATTCAGGGATAACATGAAGTTTCCCTCAGAATTCTTACTGGGATTTCCTATAAGGAATAAAGTCGATGTTATTGTTGTGGAGACATTTATAACATTTCTATTGGTCTGTAGTTTTGATTTGAGGGTTTTTTAGTCAGATGTGGAGCCAACAGGAAGTAGACATCTTTGTGTCCGACCATTAAGACCATTTATAAGATCACATTACACATAAAATTAGAGTAAATCCACCATCTTGTCGGTCACATAAAGGTCAGAGATTATCTTCTATCACACTTAGGGGAAAAACACCCAAAAATGTCCCACCCCACGAGGTCCTTAGGGCAGAAGAAGGGACAGGAGAGGACAGAAGTCTCTATTTACAGTCAGGGCCGGCTCCACCTATAGGCAAAATAGGCAGCTGCCTAGGGCACCCGCTTTCTATTTACAGTCCCATAGGTTATGTGGGGGACGACTACGGTCACCAGGACTGGACTCCGACTACCGACCAAATCCACATCTCTAATAAGTCAGGAGATCCCGAAACTGAGGGTCGTTCTACATTCCCACACTTGGCCCCAAACAAGGACATTGAGGGGGAACATTATCACCATTATATAATAATGAAGGTTCCACAAGGGTTCGGTGGGTTCTTCAGACCCCAGGAAACAAAATTGTCTAAGTCCAGGGAAACGTCTCGTTTCTGGGTTTTTCCCCTAAGTGCGATATGAGAATCTAATGTGGCTCCAATTCTGACAACTGAACAATGGTGTAAATGGTTCTGTCACCGAGCTCAACTTCTATACAGTATCATCGACAGGTGTCCATGTCAGGCAATTATCTGTGTATAAGGACCATTAATGTGTCCCCCCAAAATATTACTGCCTCGCCTGATCTGACTGCATGTGTGGGGCAATTCATGTGTATCCTGGGCAGTACAGTTGTCATGGCAACCATGTGACCCCCCCCATTGGGAATATTGTGATTGACTCCACATGGGACAACATATAAGTGTCTGCAGGGAGGGGGGGATGGACGGGACTTCTAGAATCTGGATTCTCCTTTAAAAATGTCATTGGTGATTTTGCGACTCTATGTTGGAGTTCCCGGCCCTGATGGTGACTCTCAGTGTTCACCGTGTCCGTCCATCTCGTGCTATCCGTCTCCGGGGTCTTTCAGAAAATGTGGTATCAGAAAGAGGGGTCCAGTTTGTAGTAAATTCCGGAGAACTTCCTGCAGCAAACTGAACATTTTCTGTCCTTCTTCTTGTCCTTCCATCCAGGGACCAACGCTCATACAGAACGTCTAAATCAGTCCCTGGAACAATACTCAAGGTGCTTCATGTCTGATCATTAACCAGACTGGGTGGATTATCAGTCCCTGAGCTCTGACCTAACATGACTCTCGTTTGTGTACTGCGCTGCTCTCTAGAGTTTGACTTTCTGACTTGTCCCTGATTAACCTCTTGTCTGCTGAGTTGTTACCTATTCTGCCCCGGTGTTCCTGACCTGGCCTGTCTGACCTCCCCTGATTCCCCATACACATAGCAAAGTGTAGGGACTATCAACGACTTGACCAGAGAATTGTATGGAGACCAGACCGCAGAGCCTATTAGGGCACAGAAGTCAATCTCCTATGAGGTTATAGGGGAGATTTATCAAAACCTGTGGAGAGGCAACGTTGCCCATAGCAACCAAACAGATCGCTTCTTTCATTTTTCATAGTCTTTGTTAAGAATGAAAGATGCGATCTGATTGGTTGCTATGGGTAAATGGGCAACTTTTCCTCTCCACAGGTTTTGATAAATATCTCCCATGGAAAACGACTAAACAAAATAGAAGAAAAATAATCCCACATACTTGGTATGGCCCAGTCTATAATGATCTAAAGTCCATTCATTATGTTTAGAGATGAGCGAACTTACAGTAAATTCGATTCGTCATGAACTTCTCGGCTCGGCAGTTGGTGACTTTTCCTGCATAAATTAGTTCAGCCTTCAGGTGCTCCTGTGGGCTGGAAAAGGTGGATACAGTCCTAAGAGAATCTTTCCTAGGACTGTATCCACCTTTTTCAGCCCACCGGAGCACCAGAAAGCTGAACTAATTTATGCAGGAAAAGTCATCAACTGCCGAGCCGAGAAGTTCGTGACGAATCGAATTTATTGTAAGTTCGCTCATCTCTAAATATGTTCTTTACCCTGGAAAAGGATAATACTGCCCGACCACTCACCATCACTAGAAAGAGTGACCCAGAGCTGCTGGATAGATTTCTATGTTACTAGGTAGTGAGAGTGATCTCTATATATATGTCTCTTCTTACCTTGTGATGTGAGGGGCCGGTGATCCTCCATCATGACTATGTCCTGGTACAGATCCTTGTGTCCTTCTACATACTCCCACTCCTCCATGGAGAAAAAGACCGCCACATCCAGACACCTTATAGGAACCTGACACACAATGATACAGTCATCACCAGATCCCTCCATTACTGTATAATGTCCCAGCAGTGTCACCTCTTTAATCATCACCAGACCCCTCCATTACTGTATAATGTCCCAGCAGTGTCACCTCTCCAGTCATCACCAGACCCCTCCATTACTGTATAATGTCCCAGCAGTATCACCTCTCCAGTCATCACCAGACCCCTCCATTACTGTATAATGTCCCAGCAGTGTCACCTCTCTAATCATCACCAGACCCCTCCATTACTGTATAATGTCCCAGCAGTGTCACCTCTCTAATCATCACCAGACCCCTCCATTACTGTATAATGTCCCAGCAGTGTCACCTCTCTAATCATCACCAGACCCCTCCATTACTGTATAATGTCCCAGCAGTGTCACCTCTCCAGTCATCACCAGACCCCTCCATTACTGTATAATGTCCCAGCAGTGTCACCTCTCTAGTCATCACCAGACCCCTCCATTACTATATAATGTCCCAGCAGTGTCACCTCTCCAGTCATCACCAGACCCCTCCATTACTGTATAATGTCCCAGCAGGGTCACCTCTCCAGTCATCACCAGACCCCTCCATTACTGTATAATGTCCCAGCAGTGTCACCTCTCCAGTCATCACCAGACCCCTCCATTACTGTATAATGTCCCAGCAGTGTCACCTCTCTAATCATCACCAGATCCCTCCATTACTGTATAATGTCCCAGCAGTGTCACCTCTCCAGTCATCACCAGACACCTCCATTACTGTATAATGTCCCAGCAGTGTCACCTCTCCAGTCATCACCAGACCCCTCCATTACTGTATAATGTCCCAGCAGTGTCACCTCTCCAGTCATCACCAGACCCCTCCATTACTGTATAATGTCCCAGCAGGGTCACCTCTCCAGTCATCACCAGACCCCTCCATTACTGTATAATGTCCCAGCAGGGTCACCTCTCCAGTCATCACCAGACCCCTCCATTACTGTATAATGTCCCAGCAGTGTCACCTCTCCAGTCATCACCAGACCCCTCCATTACTGTATAATGTCCCAGCAGTGTCACCTCTCTAATCATCACCAGACCCCTCCATTACTGTATAATGTCCCAGCAGTGTCACCTCTCCAGTCATCACCAGACCCCTCCATTACTGTATAATGTCCCAGCAGTGTCACCTCTCTAATCATCACCAGACCCCTCCATTACTGTATAATGTCCCAGCAGTGTCACCTCTCCAGTCATCACCAGACCCTCCATTACTGTATAATGTCCCAGCAGTGTCACCTCTCCAGTCATCACCAGACCCCTCCATTACTATATAATGTCCCAGCAGTGTCACCTCTCCAGTCATCACCAGACCCCTCCATTACTGTATAATGTCCCAGCAGTGTCACCTCTCCAGTCATCACCAGACCCCTCCATTACTGTATAATGTCCCAGCAGTGTCACCTCTCTAATCATCACCAGACCCCTCCATTACTGTATAATGTCCCAGCAGTGTCACCTCTCCAGTCATCACCAGACCCTCCATTACTGTATAATGTCCCAGCAGTGTCACCTCTCCAGTCATCACCAGACCCCTCCATTACTATATAATGTCCCAGCAGTGTCACCTCTCCAGTCATCACCAGACCCCTCCATTACTGTATAATGTCCCAGCAGTGTCACCTCTCTAATCATCACCAGACCCCTCCATTACTGTATAATGTCCCAGCAGTGTCACCTCTCCAGTCATCACCAGATCCCTCCATTACTGTATAATGTCCCAGCAGTGTCACCTCTCTAATCATCACCAGACCCCTCCATTACTGTATAATGTCCCAGCAGTGTCACCTCTCTAATCATCACCAGATCCCTCCATTACTGTATAATGTCCCAGCAGTGTCACCTCTCCAGTCATCACCAGACCCCTCCATTACTGTATAATGTCCCAGCAGTGTCACCTCTCCAGTCATCACCAGACCCCTCCATTACTGTATAATGTCCCAGCAGTGTCACCTCTCCAGTCATCACCAGACCCTTCTATTACTGTATAATGTCCCAGCAGTGTCACCTCTCCAGTCATCATCAGACCCCTCCATTACTGTATAATGTCCCAGCAGTGTCACCTCTCCAGTCATCACCAGACCCCTCCATTACTGTATAATGTCCCAGCAGTGTCACCTCTCCAGTCATCACCAGACCCATCCATTACTGTATAATGTCCCAGCAGGGTCACCTCTCCAATCATCACCAGACCCCTCCATTACTGTATAATGTCCCAGCAGTGTCACCTCTCCATTCATCACCAGACCCCTCCATTACTGTATAATGTCCCAGCAGTGTCACCTCTCCAGTCATCACCAGACCTCTCCATTACTGTATAATGTCCCAGCAGTGTCACCTCTCCAGTCATCACCAGACCCCTCCATTACTGTATAATGTCCCAGCAGGGTCACCTCTCCAGTCATCACCAGACCCCTCCATTACTGTATAATGTCCCAGCAGTGTCACCTCTCCAGTCATCACCAGACCCCTCCATTACTGTATAATGTCCCAGCAGTGTCACCTCTCCAGTCATCACCAGACCCCTCCATTACTGTATAATGTCCCAGCAGTGTCACCTCTCCAGTCATCACCAGACCCCTCCATTACTATATAATGTCCCAGCAGTGTCACCTCTCCAGTCATCACCAGACCCCTCCATTACTGTATAATGTCCCAGCAGTGTCACCTCTCCAGTCATCACCAGCCCCCTCCATTATTGTATAATGTCCCAGCAGTGTCACCTCTCCAGTCATCACCAGACCCCTCCATTACTGTATAATGTCCCAGCAGTGTCACCTCTCTAATCATCACCAGACCCCTCCATTACTGTATAATGTCCTGCAGTGTTACCTCTCCAGTCATCACCAGACCCCTCCATTACTGTATAATGTCCCAGCAGTGTCACCTCTCCAGTCATCACCAGACCCCTCCATTACTGTATAATGTCCCAGCAGTGTAACCTCTCCAGTCATCACCAGACCCCTCCATTACTGTATAATGTCCCAGCAGTGTCACCTCTCCAGTCATCACCAGACCCTCCATTACTGTATAATGTCCCAGCAGGGTCACCTCTCCAGTCATCACCAGACCCCTCCATTACTGTATAATGTCCCAGCAGTGTCACCTCTCCAGTCATCACCAGACACCTCCATTACTGTATAATGTCCCAGCAGGGTCACCTCTCCAGTCAGCAGCTCAGTGATCCTGTGGATGAGTTCTAGGATCTTCTTCTCATGTATCAGTGAGTGAAGTGGAGGCTCCATGATGGGGCCCCGGGCCCTGCTCTGTCCTCCTGACTCATGGAGATGGCTGCTGGGGGCCACACACTCCCCCCATGTCTTCTTCACTATGGTGTAATCCTGTGTATGGAGAGAGACAATGAGGGGACTGACCCCAGTATTCCTCCCTCACTACAAAGAGGAGATTGTGCCCCCTGTATAGAGCTCTAGTGAGCACATCTGGAATACTGGGGTCAGTTCTGGAGACCTCACCTATAAAGAGACATCCAGAACATAGAGCGGCTCCAAAGATGGGGGACAACAATGGTGGAAATGTAGATGGAGGGACAACAATGGTGGAAATGTAGATGGAGGGACAACAATGGTGGAAATGTAGATGGGGGGACAACAATGGTGGAAATGTAGATGGGGACAACAATGGTGGAAATGTAGATGGGGACAACAATGGTGGAAATGTAGATGGGGGGACAACAATGGTGGAAATGTAGATGGGGGACAACAATGGTGGAAATGTAGATGGGGGACAACAATGGTGGAAATGTAGATGGGGGACAACAATGGTGGAAATGTAGATGGGGGACAACAATGGTGGAAATGTAGATGGGGGGACAACAATGGTGGAAATGTAGATGGGGGGACAACAATGGTGGAAATGTAGATGGGGGGACAACAATGGTGGAAATGTAGATGGGGGGACAACAAATGGTGGAAATGTAGATGGGGACAACAATGGTGGAAATGTAGATGGGGGGACAACATTGGTGGAAATGTAGATGGGGGGACAACATTGGTGGAAATGTAGATTGGGGGACAACATTGGTGGAAATGTAGATGGGGGGGACAACATTGGTGGAAATGTAGATGGGGGGACAACATTGGTGGAAATGTAGATGGGGGGACAACATTGGTGGAAATGTAGATGGGGGGACAACAATGGTGGAAATGTAGATGGGGGGACAACAATGGTGGAAATGTAGATGGGGGGACAACAATGGTGGAAATGTAGATGGGGGGACAACAATGGTGGAAATGTAGATGGGGGGACAACAATGGTGGAAATGTAGATGGGGGGACAACAATGGTGGAAATGTAGATGGGGGACAACAATGGTGGAAATGTAGATGGAGGGACAACAATGGTGGAAATGTAGATGGGGGGACAACAATGGTGGAAATGTAGATGGGGACACAACAATGGTGGAAATGTAGATGGGGGGACACAACAATGGTGGAAATGTAGATGGGGGACACAACAATGGTGGAAATGTAGATGGGGGACAACAATGGTGGAAATGTAGATGGGGGACAACAATGGTGGAAATGTAGATGGGGGACAACAATGGTGGAAATGTAGATGGGGGACACAACAATGGTGGAAATGTAGATGGGGGACACAACAATGGTGGAAATGTAGATGGGGGACACAACAATGGTGGAAATGTAGATGGGGACACAACAATGGTGGAAATGTAGATGGGACAACAATGGTGGAAATGTAGATGGGACAACAATGGTGGAAATGTAGATGGGACAACAATGGTGGAAATGTAGATGGGACGACAATGGTGGAAATGTAGATGGGGGGACAACAATGGTGGAAATGTAGATGGGGGGACAACAATGGTGGAAATGTAGATGGGGGGACAACAATGGTGGAAATGTAGATGGGGGGACAACAATGGTGGAAATGCAGATGGGGACAACAATGGTGGAAATGTAGATGTGGGGACAACAATGGTGGAAATGTAGATGGGACAACAATGGTGGAAATGTAGATGGGACAACAATGGTGGAAATGTAGATGGGACAACAATGGTGGAAATGTAGATGGGACAACAATGGTGGAAATGTAGATGGGACAACAATGGTGGAAATGTAGATGGGACGACAATGGTGGAAATGTAGATGGGGGGACAACAATGGTGGAAATGTAGATGGGGGGACAACAATGGTGGAAATGTAGATGGGGGGACAACAATGGTGGAAATGTAGATGGGGGGACAACAATGGTGGAAATGTAGATGGGGGGACAACAATGGTGGAAATGTAGATGGGGGGACAACAATGGTATAAATGTAGATGTGGGGACAACAATGGTGGAAATGCAGATGGGGACAATGGTGGAAATGTAGATGGGGGACAACAATGGTGGAAATGTAGATGTGGGGACAACAATGGTGGAAATGTAGATGGGGACAACAATGGTGGAAATGTAGATGGGGACAACAATGGTGGAAATGTAGATGGAGACAACAATGGTGGAAATGTAGATGGGGACACAACAATGGTGGAAATGTAGATGGGGACACAACAATGGTGGAAATGTAGATGGGACAACAATGGTGGAAATGTAGATGGGGGGACACAACAATGGTGGAAATGTAGATGGGACAACAATGGTGGAAATGTAGATGGGACAACAATGGTGGAAATGTAGATGGGACAACAATGGTGGAAATGTAGATGGGACAACAATGGTGGAAATGTAGATGGGACAACAATGGTGGAAATGTAGATGGGACAACAATGGTGGAAATGTAGATGGGACAACAATGGTGGAAATGTAGATGGGACAACAATGGTGGAAATGTAGATGGGACAACAATGGTGGAAATGTAGATGGGACAACAATGGTGGAAATGTAGATGGGACAACAATGGTGGAAATGTAGATGGGACAACAATGGTGGAAATGTAGATGGGACAACAATGGTGGAAATGTAGATGGGACAACAATGGTGGAAATGTAGATGGGACAACAATGGTGGAAATGTAGATGGGACAACAATGGTGGAAATGTAGATGGGACAACAATGGTGGAAATGTAGATGGGACAACAATGGTGGAAATGTAGATGGGACAACAATGGTGGAAATGAAGATGGGACAACAATGGTGGAAATGTAGATGGGACAACAATGGTGGAAATGTAGATGGGACAACAATGGTGGAAATGTAGATGGGACAACAATGGTGGAAATGTAGATGGGACAACAATGGTGGAAATGTAGATGGGACAACAATGGTGGAAATTAGATGGGGACAACAATGGTGGAAATTTAGATGGGGACAACTATGGTGTAAATGTAGATGTGGGGACAACAATGGTGAAAATGTAGATGGGGGACAACAATGGTGGAAATGTAGATGGGGACAACAATGGTGGAAATGTAGATGGGGACAACAATGATGGAAATGTAGATGGGGGACAACAATGGTGGAAATGTAGATGGGGACAACAATGATGGAAATGTAGATGGGGACAACAATGGTGGAAATGTAGATGGGGACAACAATGGTGGAAATGTAGATGGGGGACAACAATGGTGGAAATGTAGATGGGGGACAACAATGGTGGAAATGTAGATGGGGGACAACAATGGTGGAAATGTAGATGGGGGACAACAATGATGGAAATGTAGATGGGGGACAACAATGGTGGAAATGTAGATGGGGGACAACAATGGTGGAAATGTAGATGGGGACAACAATGGTGGAAATGTAGACGGGGACAACAATGGTGGAAATGTAGACGGGGACAACAATGGCGGAAATGTAGATGGGGACAACAATGGTGGAAATGCAGATGAGGACAACAATGGTGGAAATGTAGATGGGGGGACAACAATGGTGGAAATGTAGACGGGGACAACAATGGTGGAAATGTAGATGGGGGACAACAATGGTGGAAATGTAGATGGGGGACAACAATGGTGGAAATGTAGATGGGGGACAACAATGGTGGAAATGTAGATGGGGACAACAATGGTGGAAATGTAGACGGGGACAACAATGGTGGAAATGTAGATGGGGGACAACAATGATGGAAATGTAGATGGGGGACAACAATGATGGAAATGTAGATGGGGGACAACAATGATGGAAATGTAGATGGGGGACAACAATGGTGGAAATGTAGATGGGGGACAACAATGGTGGAAATGTAGATGGGGACAACAATGGTGGAAATGTAGACGGGGACAACAATGGTGGAAATGTAGATGGGGACAACAATGGCGGAAATGTAGATGGGGACAACAATGGTGGAAATGCAGATGAGGACAACAATGGTGGAAATGTAGATGGGGGACAACAATGGTGGAAATGTAGATGGGGACAACAATGGTGGAAATGTAGATGGAGACAACAATGGTGGAAATGTAGATGGGGGACAACAATGGTGGAAATGTAGATGGGTCACCTCACCTCTCCGGTCAGCAGGTGGAGGATCTCCAAGGTGAAGTGTAATATTCTCTTAGTCGTCTCATTCCTGTCCTTGTCCATCCTTGGGGGATCATTCAGGAGAAGAGGAGACAACTGGGTCAGCTGGAGGGGAAGAGGAGGAGCCTGAATCACAGAACCAGCGACACAATGTAACAAACCTCCTCCTCATGTAATCTCCTTACTACTGGGGTGACACACTGTAACAAACCTCCTCCTCATGTAATCTCCTTACTACTGGGGTGACACACTGTAACAAACCTCCTCCTCATGTAATCTCCTTACTACTGGGGTGACACACTGTAACAATCCTCCTCCTTATGTAATCTCCTTACTACTGGGGTGACAAACTGTAACAAACCTCCCCCTCATGTAATCTCCTTACTACTGGGGTGACACACTGTAACAAACCTCCTCCTCATGTAATCTCCTTACTACTGGGGTGACACACTGTAACAAACCTCCTCCTCATGTAATCTCCTTACTACTGGGGTGACACACTGTAACAAACCTCCTCCTCATGTAATCTCCTTACTACTGGGGTGACACACTGTAACAAACCTCCTCCTCATGTAATCTCCTTACTACTGGGGTGACACACTGTAACAAACCTCCTCCTCATGTAATCTCCTTACTACTGGGGTGACACACTGTAACAAACCTCCTCCTCATGTAACCTCCTTACTACTGTGTGGTGACACACTGTAACAAACCTCCTCCTCATGTAACCTCCTTACTACTGTGTGGTGACACACTGTAACAAACCTCCTCCTCATGTAATCTCCTTACTACTGGGGTGACACACTGTAACAAACCTCCTCCTCATGTAATCTCCTTACTACTGGGGTGACACACTGTAACAAACATCCTCCTCATGTAATCTCCTTACTACTGGGGTGACACACTGTAACAAACCTTCTCCCTATGTAATCTCTTTACCACGATATGCTCGTCCAGGACCTGCTCTGTATCTGCTGGAGGTGTAGGACCTGTGATGATGTCACAATCATGTGACCAGTACATGTGGGGGCGGAGCTTAGCAGGATAGGAGAGATTGTGGATGAAGGACCTGTGAGGATGGTCATGTGACAGGAGTGGGCGGGGCTCAGCAGTTGTAGAGAACATGTGACCAGAAGGGGAGGAGCTCAGTGAAGAGGAGACGCGGTGTGAGGTGAGTTTCTATGCAGAGGGTTTGTTACATTGTGTTGTTCCTCTCTTCTTCCTCCTGTCACAATGTAATAGTTCACACTGGTTCTTACTGTAATAAATAAAGAGATATAATAACTATGTGCCACCCAGCTTTATATACTGCCCGCCACCCAGCTTTATACACTGCTTGCCACCCAGCTTTATATACTGCCCGCCACCCAGCTTTATATACTGCCTGCCACCCAGCTTTATATACTGCCCGCCACCCAGCTTTATATACTGCCCGCCACCCAGCTTTATATACTGCCTGCCACCCAGCTTTATTTAATGCCTGCCACCCAGCTTTATGTAATACATGCTACCCAACTTTCTCAGTGTCCTGAAGAGAATATCTCTCTGGTGTTGCAGCCATATTTGAGATATGAAGTTAAATACCAGATGTCATTCTGCTCTACAGGAATCTTAGTGCAGCTCACAGGACCTCCCCAGCTTTCTAAGACTCCTGAAGGGCAGGATACTATAGTGACATCTGGTTCTCACCTGATCTGTGGAGATAAAATAAGAATTTTGGGGGAAGTGGAGGAGGTGCAGATCTGTAGTTCATTACCTGTCACATGACTCGTGATGGATCTGCTGCTGATCACATTGTCACATGACTCGTGATGGATCTGCTGCTGATCATATTGTCACATGACACACATGATGGATCTGCTGCTGATCATATTGTCACATGACACATGACGGATCTGCTGCTGATCACATTGTCACATGACACACATGATGGATCTGCTGCTGATCATATTGTCACATGAGACGTGATGGATCTGCTGCTGATCATATTGTCACATGACACGTGATGGATCTGCTGCTGATCATATTGTCACATGACACGTGATGGATCTGCTGCTGATCACATTGTCACATGAGACGTGATGGATCTGCTGCTGATCACATTGTCACATGACACAGGTGATGGATCTGCTGCTGATCACATTGTCACATGACACACGTGATGGATCTGCTGCTGATCACATTGTCACATGACACACGTGATGGATCTGCTGCTGATCACATTGTCACATGACACACGTGATGGATCTGCTGCTGATCACATTGTCACATGACACGTGATGGATCTGCTGCTGATCACATTGTCACAACACACGTGATGGATCTGCTGCTGATCATATTGTCACATGACACGTGATGGATCTGCTGCTGATCATATTGTCACATGACACGTGATGGATCTGCTGCTGATCACATTGTCACATGACACGTGATGGATCTGCTGCTGATCATATTGTCACATGACACGTGATGGATCTGCTGCTGATCACATTGTCACATGACACGTGATGGATCTGCTGCTGATCATATTGTCACATGACACACGTGATGGATCTGCTGCTGATCACATTGTCACATGACACACGTGATGGATCTGCTGCTGATTACATTGTCACATGACACACGTGATGGATCTGCTGCTGATCACATTGTCACATGACACGTGATGGATCTGCTGCTGATCACATTGTCACATGACACGTGATGGATCTGCTGCTGATCACACTGTCACATGACACGTGATGGATCTGCTGCTGATCACATTGTCACATGACACGTGATGGATCCGCTGCTGATCACATTGTCACATGACACGTGATGGATCTGCTGCTGATCACACTGTCACATGACACGTGATGGATCTGCTGCTGATCACACTGTCACATGACACGTGATGGATCTGCTGCTGATCACATTGTCACATGACACGTGATGGATCTGCTGCTGATCACACTGTCACATGACACGTGATGGATCTGCTGCTGATCATATTGTCACATGACACGTGATGGATCTGCTGCTGATCACATTGTCACAACACACGTGATGGATCTGCTGCTGATCACATTGTCACATGACACGTGATGGATCTGCTGCTGATCACATTGTCACAACACACGTGATGGATCTGCTGCTGATCATATTGTCACATGACACGTGATGGATCTGCTGCTGATCACATTGTCAGATGACACACGTGATGGATCTGCTGCTGATCACATTGTCACATGACACGTGATGGATCTGCTGCTGATCACATTGTCACATGACACGTGATGGATCTGCTGCTGATCAAATTGTCACATGACACGTGACGGATCTGCTGCTGATCACATTGTCACATGACACATGATGGATCTGCTGCTGATCACATTGTCACATGACACATGATGGATCTGCTGCTGATCACATTGTCACATGACACACGTGATGGATCTGCTGCTGATCATATTATCACATGACACGTGATGGATCTGCTGCTGATCATATTGTCACATGACACGTGATGGATCTGCTGCTGATCATATTGTCACATGACACGTGATGGATCTGCTGCTGATCACATTGTCGCATGACACACTTGATGGATCTGCTGATCATATTGTCACATGACACGTGATGGATCTGCTGCTGATCACGTTGTCACATGACACGTGATGGATCTGCTGCTGATCACATTGTCACATGACACACGTGATGGATCTGCTGCTGATCACATTGTCACATGACACGTGATGGATCCGCTGCTGATCATATTGTCACATGACACGTGATGGATCTGATGCTGATCACATTGTCACATGACATGTGATGGATCTGCTGCTGATCACATTTCTCTGCCGCTTATAATAATGTGCACAGTCAGTGTCTAAGGCGTCAGGACTGGTGTAGAATTGCGCCTCAATAAGGGGAGTTGCACCAAATATGCGACAAACTGAAAAGTCCCAAATATCAACTGAAATCACGACCAATGTCACTTTGTCTCTAAAAGCAACTGGGCCAAAAAATGGAAACTACAGCCAAAATAATGGAGTAGATTTTATAAAGACCCCTAAATGTCTTTTAGGAAAAGAAGGAAAACGAGAACGTAAAAATGGAAATTGGCCTCAAGGGGTTAATCTTCTCACATAACGAAATATTAATATTACACAAGACTCTATGGTACAATTACACAGGAGGTCTCCTCTCTCCTCTCCTCTTCTCTCCTCTCCTCTTCTCTTCCCTCCTCTTCTCTTCTCTCCTCTCTCCTCTCCTCTTCTCTCCTCTCCTCTTCTCTTCCCTCCTCTTCTCTTCTCTCCTCTCCTCTCCTCTCTTCTCTCCTCTTCTCTCCTCTTCTCTCCTCTTCTCTCCTCTTCTCTCCTCTTCTCTCCTCTCCTCTTCTCTTCTCTCCTCTCCTCTTCTCTCCTCTTCTCTCCTCTTCTCTTCTCTCCTCTTCTCTTCTCTCCTCTCCTCTCTCCTCTCCTCTTCTCTCCTCTCTTCTCTCCTCTTCTCTCCTCTTCTCTCCTCTTCTCTCCTCTCCTCTTCTCTCCTCTTCTCTCCTCTTCTCTTCTCTCCTCTTCTCTTCTCTCCTCTCCTCTCTCCTCTCCTCTTCTCTCCTCTCTTCTCTCCTCTTCTCTCCTCTCCTCTCTTCTCTCCTCTTCTCTTCTCTCCTCTCCTCTTCTCTCCTCTTCTCTCCTCTTCTCTCCTCTCCTCTCCTCTTCTCTCCTCTCCTCTTCTCTCTTCTCTCTCTCTTCTCTCTTCTCTCCTCTTCTCTCCTCTTCTCTCCTCTTCTCTCCTCTCTCTCCTCTTCTCTCCTCTTCTTCTCTCCTCTTCTCTCTTCTCTCCTCTTCTCTCTCTCCTCTTCTCTTCCTCTTCCTCTCCCTCTCTCTCTCTCTCTTCTCTCTCTCTCCTCTCCTCTCCCTCTCTCTCTCCTCTCTCTCTCCTCTTCTCTCTCCTCTTCTCTCTCTCTCTCTCCTCTCTTCTCTCCTCTCCTTCTCTTCTCTCTCCTCTTCTCTCTCTCTTCCTCTCCTCTCTCTCTCCTCTTCTCTCTCTCTCTCTCCTCTCTCTCTCTCTTCTCTCCTCTTCTCTCCTCTTCTCTCTCCTCTTCTCTCCTCTTCTCTCTCCTCTTCTCTCTCTCTCTCTCTCTCTCCTCTTCTCTCCTCTTCTCTCCTCTTCTCTCCTCTTCTCTCCTCTTCTCTCCTCTTCTCTCCTCTTCTCTCCTCTTCTCTCCTCTTCTCTCCTCTTCTCTCCTCTTCTCTCCTCTTCTCTCCTCTTCTCTCCTCTTCTCTCCTCTCCTCTCCTCTCCTCTCCTCTTCTCTCTCCTCTTCTCTCTCCTCTTCTCCCCCCTTCTCTCTCTCTCTCTTCTCCTCTTCTCCTCTTCTCCTCTTCTCCTCTTCTCCTCTTCTCCTCTCTCCTCTTCTTCCCTCTCCTCTTCTTCTTCTCTTCTCTCCTCTTCTTATTCTCTTCTTCTCTTCTCTCCTCTTCTTCTTCTCTTCTTCTTCTTCTTCTCTTCTTCTTCTCTCCTCTTCTTCTTCTTCTCTTCTTCTTCTCTCCTCTTCTTCTTTTTCTTCTCCTCTCCTCTTTTTCTCCTCTCCTCTTCTTCTTCTCTCCTCTTCTGTCCTCTTCCCTATTGACATCTCCTCCTATCTTCTCTCCTCTCCCCTCGTCCTCCTTTGTTCTTCGGACATCTTCTCTTGGTTCTTCTGTTCCCAGATTTCCGCCGCCTTTCTAGTAAGTTCTCGTATCTGGTGAATTGGGGGAGAGGTTTATAATGTCATCGGCTACAAAGCTCATTTCTTGTGTCCACCAATCACATCCATTCCCTTATTATTCTTATTCCTCCAAATCACGTGGGGGAGGGGTTCAATAGCTACAATATTATGGGGGATAATGGGCAGCGCTGCCCGGGACAGGTTCAGGTCACATCTACTGGAGATTATCTCATCTCTATTCTTTATGTCTTTCCTAATGAGTTTTGTTCTTTAGACCTTTCACCATTGTTGTCCCCATCTACATTTCCACCATTGTTGGCCCCCCCATCTACATTTCCACCATTGTTGTTCCCCCATCTACATTTCCACCATTGTTGTCCCCCCATCTACATTTCCACCATTGTTGTCCCCCCATCTACATTTCCACCATTGTTGTTCCCCCATCTACATTTCCACCATTGTTGTTCCCCCATCTACATTTCCACCATTGTTGTCCCCATCTACATTTCCACCATTGTTGTCCCCATCTACATTTCCACCATTGTTGTCCCCCATCTACATTTCCACCATTGTTGTCCCCATCTACATTTCCACCATTGTTGTCCCCATCTACATTTCCACCATTGTTGTCCCCATCTACATTTCCACCATTGTTGTCCCCATCTACATTTCCACCATTGTTGTCCCCATCTACATTTCCACCATTGTTGTCCCCATCTACATTTCCACCATTGTTGTCCCCATCTACATTTCCACCATTGTTGTCTCCATCTACATGTCCACCATTGTTGTCCCCATCTACATGTCCACCATTGTTGTCCCCATCTACATGTCCACCATTGTTGTCCCCCCCATCTACATGTCCACCGTTGTTGTCCCCCATCTACATGTCCACCGTTGTTGTCCCCCATCTACATGTCCACCGTTGTTGTCCCCCATCTACATGTCCACCGTTGTTGTCCCCCATCTACATGTCCACCGTTGTTGTCCCCCATCTACATGTCCACCGTTGTTGTCCCCCCCATCTACATTTTCCACCATTGTTGTCCCCCCATCTACATTTCCACCATTGTTGTCCCCCCATCTACATTTCCACCATTGTTGTCCCCCCATCTACATTTCCACCATTGTTGTCCCCCCATCTACATTTCCACCATTGTTGTCCCCCCATCTACATTTCCACCATTGTTGTCCCCCCATCTACCTTTTCATCATTGTTGTCCCCCATCTACGTTTTCATCATTGTTGTCCCCCATCTACGTTTCCACCATTGTTGTCCCCATCTACGTTTCCACCATTGTTGTCCCCATCTACGTTTCCACCATTGTTGTCCCCATCTACGTTTCCACCATTGTTGTCCCCATCTACGTTTCCACCATTGTTGTCCCCATCTACGTTTCCACCATTGTTGTCCCCCATCTACATTTCCACCATTGTTGTCCCCCATCTACATTTCCCACCATTGTTGTCCCCCATCTACATTTCCACCATTGTTGTCCTTCCATCTACATTTCCACCATTGTTGTCCTTCCATCTACATTTCCACCATTGTTGTCCTTCCATCTACATTTCCACCATTGTTGTCCCCATCTACATTTCCACCATTGTTGTCCCCATCTACATTTCCACCATTGTTGTCCCCCATCTACATTTCCACCATTGTTGTCCCCATCTACATTTCCACCATTGTTGTCCCCCCATCTACATATCCACCATTGTTGTCCCCCCGTCTACATTTCCACCATTGTTGTCCCCCCCGTCTACATTTCCACCATTGTTGTCCCCCATCTACATTTCCACCATTGTTGTCCCCCATCTACATTTCCACCATTGTTGTCCCCATCTACATTTCCACCATTGTTGTCCTTCCATCTACATTTCCACCATTGTTGTCCTTCCATCTACATTTCCACCATTGTTGTCCTTCCATCTACATTTCCACCATTGTTGTCCCCATCTACATTTCCACCATTGTTGTCCCCATCTACATTTCCACCATTGTTGTCCCCCATCTACATTTCCACCATTGTTGTCCCCATCTACATTTCCACCATTGTTGTCCCCCCATCTACATATCCACCATTGTTGTCCCCCCGTCTACATTTCCACCATTGTTGTCCCCCCGTCTACATTTCCACCATTGTTGTCCCCCGTCTACATTTCCACCATTGTTGTCCCCCCGTCTACATTTCCACCATTGTTGTCCCCGTCTACATTTCCACCATTGTTGTCCCCCCGTCTACATTTCCACCATTGTTGTCCCCCCGTCTACATTTCCACCATTGTTGTCCCCCCGTCTACATTTCCACCATTGTTGTCCCCCCGTCTACATTTCCACCATTGTTGTCCCCCATCTTTGGCGCCGCTCTATGTTATCGATGTCTTTTTGTAGGTGAGGTCTCCAGAACTGACCCCATTAGGACATCGCTGTCTATTATTCAGTGGAGGAGTTGGAGGACACAAGGATCTGTACCAGGACATAGTCATGATGGAGGATCACCGGCCCCTCACATCACAAGGTAAGAAGACACATATATATAGATATCACTCTCACTACCTAGTAACCTAGAAATCTATCCAGCACTGATGTATTCATTCCCTGTGTGTTCCCTACAGATGAAGTCATTGATAGAAATCCACCCGAGAGGTGTCCCCGTCCTCTGTATTCCCAGGACTGTCCAGAGGGAAATGTCCCAGAGAAGCATCAGGTAGATGAGGCTGATCCTATATCTCTATAGGGGGGTCCTTATAGTCTCCCCATAATATGAACTTAAAGGGATCGAACTAAAGTTCTTTTCGAACATTTTTTTCTTGTTCGTTCAGGTTGAAGATCAGATTAATATTAAAGTTGAAGTTAGAGATGAACCCGAAAAGAAGGCGGATTTCTGGGCCGATCACCCGTGTATGAGGGAAGTGAAGGAGGAAATTCCAGGAGGTGTTACCCCAGGTATGTAATAATTCCAGGAGGTGTTGTCCCAGGTATGTAATAATTCCAGGAGGTGTTGTCCCAGGTATGTAATAATTCCAAGAGGTGTTGTCCCAGGTATGTAATAATTCCAGGAGATGTTACCCCAGGTATGTAATAATTCCAGGAGGTGTTGTCCCAGGTATGTAATAATTCCAGGAGGTGTTACCCCAGGTATGTAATAATTCCAGGAGGTGTTACCCCAGGTATGTAATAATTCCAGGAGGTGTTGTCCCAGGTATGTAATAATTCCAGGAGGTGTTACCCCAGGTATGTAATAATTCCAGGAGGTGTTACCCCAGGTATGTAATAATTCCAGGAGGTGTTGTCCCAGGTATGTAATCATGGATTTACTATGAATATTATAACATAATCCTGACATGTTGCCTGTTGTGTAACCAGTAATACAATGTGGGCCATTTTTGGAATGAATCTCCCTGGGCTGCGGGTGGATCTCCCTGGGCTGCGGGTGGATCTCCCTGGGCTGCGGGTGGATCTCCCTGGGCTGCGGGTGGATCTCCCTGGGCTGCGGGTGGATCTCCCTGGGCTGCGGGTGGATCTCCCTGGGCTGCGGGTGGATCTCCCTGGGCTGCGGGTGGATCTCCCTGGGCTGCGGGTGGATCTCCCTGCGGCTCTTTTAAGGCTCTAACCAACATGGAGTGTAGACGGCTCTGCTGTTGTCTTTCCTAATAGCTCAGCACACAATATGAAGTGGTAGCAGTATTCATTGAATAAATGGTGAGTGCTATTTTTTAAGGCTTTGTTCACACGTGAAATTTCTGCTATTCCACTCAAGATGAGACCTTTTTTACATTTTTTTTTTAAATTTAACCCCTTAAGGACCACAGGTTTTTCTGTTTTTGCACTTTGTTTTTTTTCCTAATCACCTTCTCAAAATCATAAAACCCTCTCAATTTTGCTCCTAAAATCCATATGATTCTTATTTTTTGTGCCTCCAATTGTACTTTGTAATGACATCAATCATTTTACCTAAAAATTTAAGACAAAACCCAGAAAAAAAATATTTGAGGGGCAAAATTGGGGAAAAAAAAAAAAAAAGTCATTTTGTAACTTCTGGGGTCTTCCGATTCTATGCAGTGCACTTTTCGTTAAAAACGACACCATATATTTATTTTTTAGGTCCATACGGTTACAATGATACCCAATTTATATAGGTTTTTCTTTATTTCACTACATTCTCCAAAATGTATAAAATTGTCCTCTTCTGACCCCTATAACTTTTTTTATTTTTCCGTATACGGGGCGGTATGAGGGCTCATTTTTAGCGCTATGATCAGAAGTTTTCATCGGTACCATTTTTGTTTTGATGGAACTTTTTGATGGGTTTTTATACATTTTTTTTTTTTTTTTAGAGTATACAAAGTTTCCAAAAATACGCAATTTTGGACTTTGGTATTTTTTTTACGTATACGCCATTGACCATGTGGTTTAATTAACGGGATTAGATTAGATTCCTCATACAGATCAATGTGGTTTCATAGAACCACAATTGATCTGTGTGATCTGCGCTCCATTGATAACTGCACCACCAGGGAGTGTTCACGGCTTCCTTTAAATGTCGCTGTCAACTTTGACAGCGGCGATCTAAAGGGTTAATAGCTGGCCGCATGTCGGCTATTAACGCCGGCCCTCAGCTACAAGAATCAGCTGAGGGTCGGCCGGTATGACGCGGGCTCGAGTCGGGAGCCTGCGCCATACTCGGTTAACAACACATGGACGATTATACACGTCCATGGTCGTTAACCAGTTAAGCGGAATGCAATCGGAATTTCTTTGTTTGCAAATTCAAAGCCCTATAAACTTCAGTGGCGCTCTGAATAGAATTCTGCAAAATTTTAAAACAGGTCTTATAATTTTGCGGAATTTCGCAGTGTGAATGGGACAGTGGAATCTCCGTTAAAGACAATGGGGGTCATTTACTAACGTGATCCCGGCTTTTATTCCTCTGTTCTTCTGCCTAAACTCTGTCGTAAACTCCTTGCACCAGAATTTGGGACCAAAATAAAATTTAAAAAAACAACCATTTGTTCTTTTTTACTGAGAGAACCCAAAGGTGCGACTGCCAGGAAAAAGGGGGTGTGGTCATCAAAAAGGGGCAGGGATTAGGTAAATTTGAACTTTTAGAAAAGCGAAGTGTAGGAATAAGTGCCAAATCAGTAAATACAATGGAAAAATACCTGTTGGGGAAGAAAACAGCAATAAAACTACCCTCCACTCTTAGTAAATCAGGGCCAATGTGCACTAAAATTTGCATGCAGAGTTTTCGGCAGAATTCTGCCATGTGAACATATCCTAATAATGACCATCTGATAAATATACGTCGGCACCATGTCCCAGTTAGTCGTGACATAAGGACAGGACCAGAGGCTGCGCCATAGATCGATGGCTGGGGCTTTACATTTGGGGTGGGGGCTGGGGCTTTACAATGGGTGTAACTGTCAGGACACAAGAGCTTCCCCCCCCCCATTGCCTCCAGAATTTTTTGCTGACTTTTTTAAGGATAAAAATGTTATTAAAGTCAGATGGGCGAGCTTCAATGTCTACATCTCTAAGGCGGCCAGTGAAAAAGAACAAACTTGCGAAAGGGATGAAAATGGCGTCACCCGGCCCATATGTAGACTTCATTTCAGAGGCAGTCACCAATGTCCTTCAGCAGGATAAGGTCACCAGTCACCGTTATACCCTCTTCTCACCAGACCTGAAATTCACAACTCCCACCCTGTCAGTAGTTAGAGTGGTCCCAGAGGGGCATTCATTTACGACCCCACCCTGTCAGTAGTTGGAGTGGTCCCAGAGGGGCATTCATTTACGACCCCACCCTGTCGGTAGTTAGAGGGGTCCCAGGGGGGCATTCATTTACGACCCCACCCTGTCAGTAGTTGGAGGGGTCCCAGGGGGGCATTCATTTACGACCCCACCCTGTCGGTAGTTAGAGGGGTCCCAGGGGGGCATTCATTTACGACCCCACCCTATCAGTAGTTAGAGTGGTCCCAGAGGGGCATTCATTTACACACCAGCACCGGACACACATGGGGGTCAGGGGGAGGTAGCACATGCTAAATACACACTGGGGTCTGGTCTGGGCCAACGCTGACATCCAGATGCCGGGTAATAATAGAAGGTTTTTGCGGGTATGTAATCGTGAGCGGATAACATCGTGATTCAATTGTTTTTGGGATAAAAGGTTTGAGCTGTAGATAAAACTGAATGGATGTCACTACTTGTCCGTCTCCTCCTCCCTGGTGACTCTTTCCTGTCCTGTAATTATATCCGGGAGTTCTGTGTCTTTATTAGATAAAACACTGATTGTCTCTTATCTGTCTCCATGTGAGAACATTACAGTGGGTGTCCAGAGAAAATGTCTTAGAATAGGAAATAAGTATCTGATCCTAAAGCTGGGCCCCCCCCCCCCCCCCCCCCCCATGATCTCCACAACGGGCCCCGACTATTAGAGAGAGCTCGTGCTGTAGACGACTTCTGCTTCATTCATTTGTATTCGACGCTGGAGAGGACTGTACTGGGGACCAACAAAGTCTTTTCTTATACACTATATGCAGTGTACAGGGAAATAACAGCGAAAAGGGAATCATTGCTTCAGACAGTCTTCTCTCGTTTCTCGGTCTTCTCTCGTTTCTCGGTCTTCTCTCGTTTCTCGGTCTTCTCTCGTTTCTCGGTCTTCTCTCGTTTCTCGGTCTTCTCTCGTTTCTCGGTCTTCTCTCGTTTCTCGGTCTTCTCTCGTTTCTCGGTCTTCTCTCGTTTCTCGGTCTTCTCTCGTTTCTCGGCCTTCTCTCGTTTCTCGGCCTTCTCTCGTTTCTCGGCCTTCTCTCGTTTCTCGGCCTTCTCTCGTTTCTCGGCCTTCTCTCGTTTCTCGGCCTTCTCTCGTTTCTCGGCCTTCTCTCGTTTCTCGGCCTTCTCTCGTTTCTCCGGCCTTCTCTCGTTTCTCCGGCCTTCTCTCGTTTCTCCGGCCTTCTCTCGTTTCTCCGGCCTTCTCTCGTTTCTCCGGCCTTCTCTCGTTTCTCCGGCCTTCTCTCGTTTCTCCGGCCTTCTCTCGTTTCTCCGGCCTTCTCTCGTTTCTCCGTCTTTTCCTCGTTTCTCCGTCTTTTCCTCGTTTCTCCGTCTTTTTCTCGTTTCTCCGTCTTTTTCTCATTTCCCAGGGCTGCCTGGAGGTAGAATTTTTTTTAAGGGAACTTTGTGAGCTCTTTTTATTTCAAATAATGGGGAAAATATTTGAGGCCGAAGGCGTCCATTAGCCTTATAATACAGGTACCTCTGATGTCACCCTTCCGAGGAGTTACTTCTCCCTGCTGTGTCCCCCGTATCTGGACCTTTATCTCTCAGAGCCCCCTATTCTTTTTGTAATCTCTCTCTTATTTACTTTTAAGCACCCCCAACTTTTTGGAGATTAGGAATCATTTCCTCCATCTCCCCCATTCCGTCACACATTTTATTGAGATCGTCGCCCATTATAATCTCCCCACATGAAGGATCAGATCTCTGGGGGATTTATTACAGGTCTTAACTTCCCTCAATATTTTCTCTAATACTTACAGATTATTAGGCCCAGTCCCCTCCTCCCCCCATTTCTACCTCTTCCTTTAGAACTGAATGGCCGGTTGTATCTGTAGTCGTGTTCTATGGTGAGGATGGGTCATGTGTCCGCCCTCCACTGGGGGGGGCTCATATATATTTCTCAATTTATTATAAAGCAAAATACGGGCAGCCGGGGTAACCTCTCCTCCAGCCTGAAGAGGCGTACATTGTCTGTCTGTGTACTGTCATGGCCCCACAGATATTTAACCCCTCATTCACCTCTGAGAGAGGAATAGTCGTCACATGACAGAAAACTTGGGGTTATATAGACATAGAGCCTTATCCCACATGGTCCCTGGTGGAGGAGACTTTGGAGCAGTCGTTTTCCTACCACAGAAAGTTTGATAGAAGACGGAGCCGCAACTGTGTGTTCCCTCTGTGGACATATAGCAGTGTTTCCCAACCTTTTTCGGCTTGGGCGCCCCTCGGAAAAATTTTTTTATTTCCCGGGCCACCCCAACCGAAGTGGACGAGCAAAAAAAAAAAAAGTAAACATTTTTTTTTTTTTTTATGTAGCTTACAGTGCTGCTAGTCACAAATGACTTCTTCTGTAATCAGCGTTGTTCCCTTTTCTTCTCCATCTGGTTCGGGCCATCATGACTATTTCTTCCAGTCACAATTCTTCACCGTTAAACCTGCAAAACAAATCTATTAGGCTCCGCACTTTTCCATCTACTTTTACAAGTGAAGGTGGAATACAGGGGCGTATAGGTGTAAAGGGGTAACAGAGGGGTGTAGAGGAGTATACATGGGTGTCAGAGGGGTGTAGAGGAGTGTACATGGGTGACAGAGGGGTGTAGAGGAGTGTACATGGGTGTCAGAGGGGTGTAGAGGAGTGTACATGGGTGACAGAGAGGTGTAGAGGAGTGTACATGGGTGACAGAGGGGTGTAGAGGAGTGTACATGGGTGACGGGTGTAGGGAAGTACACATGGGTGTCAGGGGTGTAGAGGAGTGTACATGGGTGACGGGTGTAGAGGAGTGTACATGGGTGTCAGAGGGGGGTAGAGGGGTTTACATGGGTGTCAGAGGGGTGTAGAAGAGTGTGCATAGGTGGCAGTGGGGTGTAGAGTAGTGTACATGGGTGACAGGTGTGTAAAGAAGTGTACATGGGTGACAGTGGTGTAGAGGAGTGTACATGGGTGACAGAGAGGTGTAGAGGAGTGTACATGGGTGACGGGTGTAGGGAAGTACACATGGGTGTCAGGGGTGTAGAGGAGTGTACATGGGTGACGGGTGTAGAGGAGTGTACATGGGTGTCAGAGGGGGGTAGAGGGGTTTACATGGGTGTCAGAGGGGTGTAGAAGAGTGTGCATAGGTGGCAGTGGGGTGTAGAGTAGTGTACATGGGTGACAGGTGTGTAAAGAAGTGTACATGGGTGACAGTGGTGTAGAGGAGTGTACATGGGTGACGGAGGGGTGTAGAGGAGTGTACATGGGTGACGGAGGGGTGTAGAGGAGTGTACATGGGTGACGGAGGGGTGTAGAGGAGTGTACATGGGTGACGGAGGGGTGTAGAGGAGTGTACATGGGTGACAGAGGGGTGTAGAGGAGTGTACATGGGTGACAGAGGGGTGTACATGGGTGACAGAGGGGTGTAGAGGAATGTACATGGGTGACAGAGGGGTGTACATGGGTGACAGAGGGGTGTAGAGGAGTGTACATGGGTGACAGAGGGGTGTAGAGGAGTGTACATGGGTGACGGAGGGGTGTAGAGGAGTGTATATGGGTGACAGAGGGGTGTAGAGGAGTGTACATGGGTGACAGAGGGGTACAGAGGAGTGTACATGGGTGACAGAGGGGTGTAGAGGAGTGTACATGGGTGACAGAGGGGTGTAGAGGAGTGGACAGGAGTGACAGGTAACAAAGGTACAGAAGAGTGAATAGGGGGTGGACATGGGTGACGTGCAGACTGGGGGTTGGTCAGAGTGGTGGACATGGGAGATGGGGGTGGACGGGGATGACAAAAGAGATAAAAGAGGGGTGACAAAGGGACAGAGGGGTGAATAGAGGGGTGGACATGGGTGACGGGGGGGAGGGGTGGACAGGGTTGAAAAGAGGGAACAGAGGGTGGAAATGGTACAGTACGTTAAGCAGGGGAATCCGGCGCAGCTTCTTCCTACCTCCGGTGTAGCAGGACACCATTTCCAGCCTGACTCACTCACTGGGCCGCACAGGGGGACGCTATGGATGGAGTATACACACATGCGTAAAGCGCATGCAGGCTTCCCTTCCCCCTTCAGCACCATCACAGGCGCGCAGATCCAGATCTCTGTGGCCCCGTGCTGATGTGGGGGGGGGGGGGGGGGTTAATTTGTGCACAAGCAGCATGAATTATGATCCCTTCCTGTCAGGTGTGAACAGTCCTGTAGTGTAGGGGGTGTAATGGTTGGGGGAGGGGAGACATCTAAATGACATCTAACTCTAGTTCTCAGTTCTGGATATAGAAGTTGGACTAGTGATAAGAATCAATGTTACCTCCTCCTCCCTGTACAATGACCTCTGCACAGGTCACAGAGCATGCCCAGAAAAGGAATCAATAATCTCTGGTGAACATTCCCTAGAGTCGGTGCCCGGAGTGACCCCAAAAAGAAGGAAACTATAAAGGGGGGATCATCTCCTCTCCTCTTTATTCTCTTCTGGGGTCAGGTGACCATCAAAAACTGCAGCAAAACTTCATGTGTGTTTCCAACCTAATAATATTTTATACATTTCCCATAATCCATTTTTATCCCAACAGAAAATCCCAGTAAGAATTCTGAGGGAAACTTCATGTTATCCCTGAATGATAAAGGAGAAGATGAAGATATGATGGAGCGCTCCTCAGGAGAAGACCTCCTTACCCCTAATGTCCATCCAGATCTATCCTATAATAATCCACCTGATCATGAGGAACCTTCTCCTGACCAACCACACATTGTTACCACAAGGACAGATCAGAAAGGGGGAGAAAGGATTCAGTGTGATGAATGTGGGAAAGAGTTTTCTGAAAGATCCAATCTTTTTAGACACAGGAAAATTCACACAGGGGAGAAGTTATATTCATGCTCAGAATGTGGGAAATATTTTGCACAAAAATCAAATCTTGTTATACATGAGAGAAGTCACACAGGAGAGAAGCCATATTCATGTTCAGAATGTGGTAAATCTTTTACACAAAAATCATATCTTGTTATACATCAGAGAAGTCACACAGGAGAGAAGCCATATTCATGTTCAGAATGTGGGAAATGTTTTAATCACAAATCCTATCTTTCAGAACATGAGAGAATTCACACAGAAGAGAAGCCATATTCATGTTCAGAATGTTGTAAATGTTTTGCACAAAAATCTAATCTTGTTATACATGAGAGAAGTCACACAGGAGAGAAGCCACATTCATGTTCAGAATGTGGTAAATGTTTTGCACTAAAAACAAATCTTGTTATACATGAGAGAATTCACACAGGTGAGAAGCCATATTCATGTTCAGAATGTGGGAAATGTTTTACACAAAAATCATATCTTGTTATACATGAGAGAATTCACACAGGAGAGAAGCCATATTCATGTTCAGAATGTGGGAAATGTTTTATATGTAAATCACATCTTTCTGTACATGAGAGAAGTCACACAGGAGAAAAGCCATATTCATGTTCAGAATGTGGTAAATGTTTTATTAGTAAATCACATCTTTCTGTACATGAGAGAAGTCACACTAGAGTCTGATCGATGAAATAATAAATGATAAAAATATAATAATATGGAGAATGGAAATCTGAGATCTCAGGTGACAGTAAAATGTGATGTTTCTAAGTTCTGTTGTGAGAATTAACCCTCGAATAAACTTCCTAATGAAACCTAAGCAGAAGCTAAAGCCGACATCATCTCTTGGTCATCAGCACCTGGGGTCATGTGACCTTTGTAGGTAAATAACGGTAATGAGAAATAATATGTAATGCTATTGTGTATCATTTAGTAGTGACTTGTAGCTCTACACTACAGTATGATTGGATGATTTCTATGGATGATAATGATTGGTGATTACTATGTATTACCTCGGCCTCATTTCCATTAGAAATATTACTGATTGTATCTCATGTGTCACTTCTGTCCTATCAGGATCAGGACACTTCTGTGTTGTCACCAATAAGTAAAATCCTGTGTGTGAACCGGTCCCTATAACTAGAGGTTGTCCCTGTGAGTCCTTGTGGAGATGGAGAAAGGACATTCTTGGTGTTTCTCCAGACAGGGGTGCGGAGTGCTGCTGGGGAGACAGTGGATTTGTGGGGGCCCTGGCAGGGATGGGTTATTGCTGTTATATATGACCGGGCTCTGTCCCCATTATACAGGCTCCTGTCTCTGTCATCTGAGGAAGAAGCATTTTCTCTCACATTCTGTTTGTTCCGTCTTCTGGGACATGAGAGAATTCACACAGAAGAGAAGCCATATTCATGTTCACAATATATAACTTTCTATAACTTTCTTATTTTTCCGTATTTGGGGCTGTATGAGGGTCATTTATTGCGCTGTAATCAGTTGGTTTTATTATAACTTTTTTTTTAACATTTTTGATCACTTTTATTCCATTTCTTCTGGGATGTGACTAAAATTCAGTACATTTTGATATTGTTTTACATATACGCCGTTCACCACAGGGGATCAATAATGTTTTAGATTTTAATATTTTGGACATTTCCAGACCCAGTGATGCTGAATAAAATACAGCGCGTTTCTGCATCCACTGATGCCTTCCTCAGGTCCACTTACAGTTCGAAAAAAAAAATGAATACATATAAACACATACAGAAAGTGTGTTGCTTTTGAAAGAATGGAGAAGGGTTCGTTAAAAAAAAAAATATAGAAAAGGAATGGTCACAAGGTAAGTATTTAAAAAAAATAAAATAAAATGGAAATGAGAATAAAAATGATAATGAAATCAACATTTCCACTGGGTGCTAGGGTAGGCGGTGATGCGTTCATGTCACTTAGAAGGGAAGACTGTTGTTTTAAAAACAAAATGCATGGTGGCGCCAGAAGAAATAATGTGCTATAGGCTTTTTTGCCAGGGTGCCGGGATTGGTGTGTGTGTGTGTATATATATATATATATATATATATATATATATATATATATATAATATATATAATAGGGATCGACCGATTATCACGATTTTGGGCATAATCTGTATCGGCAATTACCTTGCCGATAAGCCGATAATGCACCGCGACCGCTAACATCCCCCCCCGACCCGCCGCACCGCGACCGACCCACCGCGTCGCACCCCCATCGTAGTGCTGGGCGGTATACCGGTGTGGATTTTTGCCCATACCGTTATACCGGTCGGGCCCCTCCCACCACCCTCCGAGTCAATAAAAAAAAATAATAAACTTACCCGTAATGAGGGTGGTCCGGGCCATCCATCCTTCCTTCCTGTAGTGTCCGTCCAGCGCCATTCCGGGTGGAGGGTGCACCGGTACGGGCTGTCCTTCTCCGGGAGTCCTCTTCTCCACTCCGAGCAGGCTCCGACCTAGTACGCTGCATAGACGCCGCTACGCCGTGACGTCAGGTGCGTCGCTGCGCAGCGGCGTCTGTGCAGCGTACTAGGCCGGAGCCTGCCCGGAGTGGAGAAGAGCACCCCTGGAGAAGGACAGCCCGGACCGGTTCACCCGGAATGTCGCCGGACACTACAGGAAGGATGGATGGCCCGGACCACCCTGACAGGCAGGGGGAGAGAAGCGGGTGGTGGCGGCGGCCTATAGCACCGCAAAAGCCACTGCAGTGCATTGATTTAAAGCGCCCGCTTTAAATCAATGACCTGCAGCAGTGTCGAGGGGGGATAAATAGCCGATAACTTATACCGGAATATCGGTATAAGTTATCGGCTATCGGCCCTAAAAAAACGATATCAGTCGATCCCAAATATATATATATATATATATATATATATATATATATATATATACACACTCATGTGTACGAGTGGTAGTGAGTCCAGGTAAAATGTTTAATGTATTATAAAAAGGCATAATAGCGCCAAAGTAAACAGTATAAAATAATGTATTATGCGGAGAAAGGGCGAAATGCCATATTATGTGGAAGAAAGGTAGAGTAGCGTAAATAAATATTTTTTTTTTTTTTAAATAATGTGTTCTACAGAGAAGGGGCAGAGTATCGTATTAGATGGAGGAAAGGCAGAGTATGTATGAGAGGAGGCATGGTAAACACACACACTCTGCCTTGTCTATGCGTAGTGATGTAGAGACAGAATCATGTACTAGCATTGGGCATTTTACAAGGTATTACCGTATTTTTCGCCCTATAGGACGCACCGGCGTATAAGACGCACCCAATTTATAGGTGCAAAATCTAAAAAAAAATAAAGATTTTGAACCCAATAGTGGTCTTCAACCTGCGGACCTGAACGGAGAAGACACCCAGGAGGCAGGTAAGGTCCCCCCCGGTGTCCTGTAAGCACTAACCCGGCTATTCAGTCGGGCTGTTCGGGACCGCCGCGGTGAAATCGCGGCGGTCCCAAACAGCCCGACTGAACAGCTGGGTTAGTGTCACTTTCCCTTCAGACGCGGCGGTCAGCTTTGATCGCTGCGTCTGAAGGGTTAATACAGGGCATCACCGCGATCGGTGATGTCCTGTATTAGCCGCGGGTCCCGGCCGTTGATGGCCGCAGGGACCGCCGCAATAGGGGTGTATTCGCCTTATAAGACGCACCAAATTTTTCCCCCCAGTTTTGGGGAAGAAAAAGTGCGTTTTATACGGCGAAAAATACGGTATATACAATAAATGTGGAAATTACTGTTAGTAAAATTTGTGCATAGAGACCTAGAAAAACATTTTCTGGTATTTCTGCCAATAGGTAAGGTTGATATATAGCGTAATAGTTTGTATAAGTTGCGGTCTGTAAAAAAACAGTATTATACTTATATAGTATATGACATCATTAGGATGTGCTATATCTTACCCCAGTTCTAGTGCTTGCTATGTGCTGGGTTGCTGTGCAGAGGATATACAGGGGTTAATTGTGCGTCCTAGGGTGGCGGGGGTGAGGGAAGATAGGTTTGGGGGTAAAGTAAATACCTGTAGAGGAGTCCTGTTAGGTATCCATGCCGTCTCGGTCCGTGGGAGCGCGCGCCTTAAGGCAGTGAAGCCGCCGGTACGTCACTTCCGGCGCTTGTTGCCATGAATACCAGACACGCCGTGGGGATATGCGCATTGATTGTGCGCAGCCTGCAGGGATATGCGCATGGGTAAAGCGCAGCCCGGCATGTGTGCGCACCGGTTGTGTGTCTGAATATGCGCATGGATCATGTGTTATGTGCAGCACGGCGCGAGTGTGCGCTGGTTGAGTCCTCTGTATGAAGCCATAAGAATGAAATACTTCCAACCGACCTTCACTATCGGGAACCCACCGCCTCCTAAACACCACCTCTACAGGAGTCGGCCAAGTCTCCGGTGGTGTTTTCTCACGCTGCGAGAGATAGCCGGTGTTCAGCACACTGCGGGACAACATCGCGGAGGTGATCGCAATGCGAACCTAACATACCGGTGCCCAGGAGCGGTGAGATACAACGTATCCTGTTCTATTACATATTTGCTATGTCCGCACTTACAGTGTAAATCTGTCCAATTTGCTACTATCCTGCTGGCAGAATTATTTGAACATCAATGACTTATTGCATATAAAAATATTGACGCGAAATATTCAGGCTGGTTACCCTCTGTGCATGGTTACTATTGGTTACCAACACCTTAGATTGGATTTTGTGGAGATTAATTGGAACACATTGCTAGATTTTGGATGGTTGCTACTGGTTACTGATATCAGACTGAAACTGACTTATATTGCAATATCTTGGAGAGAAAGGATACCGTATATACTCGAGTATAAGCCGAGTTTTTCAGCACGATTTTTCGTGCTGAAAACACCCCCCTCGGCTTATACTCGAGTGAACTCTCCACCCGCAGTGGTCTTCAACCTGCGGACCTCCAGAGGTTTCAAAACTACAACTCCCAGCAAGCCCGGGCAGCCATCGGCTGTCCGGGCTTGCTGGGAGTTGTAGTTTTGAAACCTCCGGAGGTCCGCAGGTTGAAGACCACTGCGGCCTTCGACATCATCCAGCCCCCTCTCACCCCCCTTTAGTTCTGTACAGTACTCGCCTCCGCTCGGCGCTGGTCCGGTGCTGCAGGACTGTCCGGTGGGGAGGTCGTCCGGTGGGATAGTGGTTCCGGGCTGCTATCTTCACCGGGGAGGCCTCTTCCAAGCGCTTCGGGCCCGGCCTCAGAATAGTCACGTTGCCTTGACAACGACGCAGAGGTGCGTTCATTGCCAACGTACTTCTGCGTCATTGTCAAGGCAACGCCTCTATTCCGGGCCGGAAGTGTGGAGAAGAGGCGCCCCCGGTGAAGATAGCAGCCCGGAACCACTATGCCACCGGACCACCTCCTCTCCGGACAGCCCTGCAGCACCGGACCAGCGCCGAGCGGAGGTGAGTACTGTACAAAACTAAAGGGGGTGAGAGGGGGCTGGATGATGTCGAAGGCCGCAGTGGTCTTCAACCTGCGGACCTCCGGAGGTTTCAAAACTACAACTCCCAGCAAGCCCGGACAGCCGATGTCCACAGGTTGAAGACCACTGAGGGCGGATGATGAGAAGAGGATGATGAAGGGGGGGGGGTGTGGGATGATGACAAGAGGATGATGAAGGGGGGATGTGTGGGATGATGACAGGCGGTGATGATGATGAGGATGTTAATGACGGGTCTGGATGATGACGGGGGTCTGGATGATGACAGGGGGGGATGAGGTATTTCCCACCCTAGGCTTATACTTGAGTCAATAACTTTTCCTGGGATTTTGGGTTGAAATTAGGGGTCTCGGCTTATACTCGGGTCGGCTTATACTCGAGTATACACGGTAATTGAATATTCCAGATGAACTTGAATTTTTCTTACATCTAATTTTTATTGATGAATAATTATGAAGTGGTCTCATTTTTAACTTATATTTTATATTGTATTATATGAATTCATATTTTAATATTATTATATTGTAACAGTCGGAGTGGTGTTATCACAAGGGCCCTGTGAGACACTTATCTGCACTAGTTTGCCATATATCCTTATCAGTATCAATAAATTTGATTTACTTTATATTTTTTATATTTTTTGCCATTTGTTCAAGACCTTGAGCCCCAATTTATTTCTATTTATATATTTATTCATTTTGTCACCTTGGGTATAGGTGTCTTAATTGGGCAGCCCAGGTCACATGGTCGTTCGAGTGACAAGAGCCTCTCATATTTTAGGTTCCTTTTGCTTTGATTCCCGCTTTGCACATTCTTGGATTCTCTTGATGAGCTGTAGTCACCTGAAATGGTCTCCAACAGTCTTGGAGGAGTTCCCTGAGATGCTTAACACTTGTTGGCCCTTTTTTCTTCATTGGGTTCAGGTGACTGTGGAGGCCAGGTCATCTGGCGCAGCACCCATCACTCTCCTTCTTGGTCAAATACATCCTGGAGGTGCGTTTGGGGTCATTGTCCTGTTGAAAAATAAATGATGGTCCAACTAAACACAAACCGGATGGAATAGCAGATGCTGCAAGATGCTGTGGTAGCCATGCTGGGTCAGTATGCCTTCAATTTTGAATAAATCCCCAACAGTGTCACCAGCAAAGCACCCCCACACCATCACACCTCCTCCTCCACACCAGCACACCTCCTCCCCCACACCATCACACCAACTCCCCCACACCATCACACCTCCTCCCCCACACCATCACACCTCCTCCTCCACACCATCACACCAACTCCCCCACACCATCACACCTCCTCCTCCACACCATCACACCTCCTCCTCCACACCATCACACCTCCTCCTCAACACCATCACACCTCCTCCTCCACACCATCACACCTCCTCCTCCATGCTTCACGGTGGGAACCAGGCATGTAGAGTCCATCCGTTCACCTTTTCTGCGTCGCACAAAGACACGGTGGTTGGAACCAAAGATCTCAAATTTGGACTCATCAGACCAAAGCACAGATTTCCATTGGTCTAATGTCCATTCCTTGTGTTCTCTCTTCTGCTTGTTGCCTGTCCTTAGCAGTGGTTTCCTAGCAGATATTCTACCATGAAGGCCTCACACAGTCTCCTCTGTTGTTCTAGAGATGTGTCTGCTCTAGAACTCTGTGTGGCACTGACCTGCTCTCTAATCTGAGCTGCTGTTAACCTGCGATTTCTGAGATTGCTGGTGACTCGGATGAACTTATCCTCCGCAGCAGACGTGACTCTTGGTCGTCCTTTCCTGGGGCGCTTCACATGTCAGCCAGTTTCTTTGTAGCTCTTGACGTTTTTTGTGACTGCACTTGGAGACACTTTCCACCTAGAATATGACAGATTTTCAGTTGTTTCACACTTTTTTGTTATGTATAGTTTTGATGCCTTCAGTGTGAATCTACAATATTCATAGTCATGAAAATAATGAAAACTCTTTGAAGGAGAAGGTGTCCAAACTTTTGGTCTGTACTGTATATTAAAAGTGCTGTGGGGGGGGGGGGGGGGGGGTGGCAAGCTATATAGCGCTTCATGGGGGGGGGGAGACATATAGCCTATATACCTAGCCCCCCACAGGACATTAATAAAGATATGACCCCCGCCAGCGCATTTATAAATATATATCCCCGCCGGCGCAAGTAACCCCCCGCAGCGCATGTATAATGTACTGCCGCAGGCTGCCATCGATATACATATGCCGGGCTGTGCTATGAATGAAAAGCATTCTAGCATTGGGCGGCCGATGCTGCTGATAGAAATACTTTTCATTCATAGCACAGTGCCGGCATATGTATATAGAAGGGCTGTGGGGTGCAGATAACGCTATATGTCTGCACCCCCCCCCCCCCCCCAGTGCTTCTATATACATTTGCCGGCGCTGCGCTATGAATGAAAGGTATATTAAAATTAGCAGCACATATAGTGCCGGCAGCCGGGGGGTATCCATTTATTAATGCGCCGGCAGGGGATATATATTTATAAATGCACTGGCGGTGGTCATATCTTTATTAATGCGCTGTGGGAGGCTAGATATATAGGCTATATGTCTTCCCCCCCCCCCTGCAGCACTATATATCTTGCCCCCCACAGCGCTTTTAACATACATATGACCCCCCCTGCTACTCACAATTTTCATTTTTAAATCTTCCGCTGAGAGCCCTGATTGACTCCTCAGTACCGGCCATTCAGAGCTCCCCGCGGGGGATTTAAAAATGAAAGGTAAGACACATAGATACATCGCAGGGTTGCGGACCATGCCGCCCGCTCCCCTGCTTAATATCTTCTGATCACATCGGGTCTCAGAAGTGAAACCCGGTGCGATCAATCCCTCAGCCCCTGTACTACAACCCCCATCATGGAACAGACTCTGTTCCATGATGGGGGTAGTAGTACAAACACTAATGTAGTTTCCCCAGCTGTCTGCAGACTCCCGCAGCCAGGGAATTACTACTCCCATCATGGAAACAAGTCTGTTCCATAATGGGAGTAGTAGTCCCGGCTACAGGCAGAGGTGTTACGGCCATACATGAGGGATAACGGATTAATATTTTTTCACCCGTTAGCACCCATTATTTCATCCGTTATTATACATCCGTTTTCACACAGAAAACTGACATTTAATAACGGATGAATGCTCATAGTATGAAAGAAGCCTTAGATCTGCAGACCTGTCAATCATGAAGTGGGTCCATGACGTAGGTGATGACGAGTGGACACAACCAGGCTGGTATGTATCCCAGGAGGCAGTTTTTTGAGTGGCTTTTCCAGAATGAAATACTGAAAATTTTTGAATGAAAGCAATTGCAAAACCTTTTGGTTTTGCATGATTTACAACGTATCAAAAGTTTTTCTATCTGACAGTGCCCATTTAAGGACTCTGTCCTTAATTTTATTTTTACGTTTTTTCATTTTTTCCTCCTCGCCTTCTAAAAATCATAACTCTTTTATATTTTCATCCACAGACTAATATGTCACTCATTTTACCATAAAATGTTTGTGTGGGGAAATTGATAAGAAAACAGCAATTTGCACATTTTGGAAGGTTTCGTTTTTATGCTACACATTTTACGGTAAAAGATATAAACATGTTTTCTTTATTCTGTGGGTCAACACAATTAAAATGATGCCCATGATTACATACTTTTCTATTATTGTACCGCTTTTAAAAAATTGCAAACATTTTAACCAAATTAGTACGTTTAAAATCCCTCTATTTTGCTCACCTATAACGTTTTCATTTTTCCATATAAGTGTTGTTATGAGGGCTAATTTTTTGAAAAGTGATTTGTACTTTTTATTGATACCACATTTGCATATATAAAACTTTTAATACATTTTTATAAATTTTTGGGGAATAAAATGTTATCAAAGAGCAGCAATTTTGGACAGTTTTTTTTTAAAGTTCACTCCGTTCACCGTACGGGATCATTAACATTATATTTTAATAGTTGGATATTTATGTATGCGGCGATACCAAATATGTTTATTAATTTTTATTTTTATTTTACACTTTTTGGGGGTAAAATGGAGAAAAAAGGGACAATTTACATTTTTATTGGGGTGGGGATTTCACTTCATTCTCCAGTGTGACTTATCTCGTGTCTAGAAAGTTGTGATTTATTTGTAAAACATTTACCACATTCTGAACATGAAAATGGCTTCTCTCCTTTGTGAATTCTCTCATGTTTAGCCAAATTTCATTTAGTTGTAAAACATTTGCCACATTCTAAACATGAATATGGCTTCTCTCCCGTGTGACTTCTTTCATGTATCAGAAGATCTGATTGACTTATAAAACATTTCCCACAATCTGAACATGAATATGGCTTCTCTCCTGTGTGAATTCTCTTATATTTTGAAAGATGTGATATATTTCTAAAACACTTCCCACATTCTGAACATGAATACGGCTTCTCTCCAGGGAGAGTTCTCTTATGTTTTTCAAGATCTGATTTTATTCTAAACCATTTACTACATTCTGGACATGAATATGGCTCCAGAAGTGAGAAGTAGAGTTAGATGTAATTTAGATTTACAGCTTATAGGTTACCTTCTGGCAAACCAAAAAGGACCGTAAATTTCCCATATGGTGACTCTGCCTTCCCTCATATAGCCCCCCCTGGTGGCTCAGCCTTCCAGTGCATAGCTCCCCCTGGTGGCTCCATTTGAACCTTGGATGGGAGCCAAAAAAGGTCTCACTGAACAGAAACATTACCTGATCAGATGGATCCAGATCTCTGTGGCCCTGTGCTGATTGGAGGGGGGGGTGGGTATAATTGGGCACAAGCTGCATGAATGGAATAGCCCTTCCTATCAGGTGTGAACAGTCCTGTAGTGTAGGAGGTGTAATGGTTTGGGGAGGTAATCTAAATTACATCTGAAAACACCTATGAAAAATGAAAGAGAAGTATATGGAGGAGAACTTAAATTTCCTATATACCCCAAAAATCTCCCTTGTAAGCGCACGCACGTGACAGTCCTCAGCTGCTGTGCAAACCATCCTGCACTGTTAGAAGAATCACGGCGCTGCTGACCTATCCTAATCTCCGCTTCATCCACTAGAGGGGGCACATCCTGCGCTAACTCTTAGGTTATAGGGGCTTATATGGCCGCCCTAGGAGGACCCTCAGGATCGCCTGTTCATTACTGCTTATAGATTGTTACCACCTAATAGACTACACGACGGGAGGAATATGTCACATGACATCTCTCCTCCCATATACTTTCCCCCTCCCATAGACTTGCATTGAGGGGTCATGACCGTGATGGCACGAGCCTCTGTCCCACATCGCCAGTCATCTTGAGTTCATGGGGGAACCCATTGGTGGGACCCCTGTGATCAGACATCTTATCCCCCATCCTTTATAGGAAATAAGATGTCTAGGGGCAGAGTACCTCTTTAATCCCTTGGGGACCGAGCCCATTTTGATCCTAAGGACCAGAGCGTTTTTTGCAAATCTGACCACTGTCACTTTAAGCATTAATAACTCTGATGCTTTTACTTTTCATTCTGATTCCGAGATTGTTTTTTCGTGACATCTTCTACTTTATGTTAGTGGTTAATTTCCGTCGATGCTTGCATCATTTCTTGGTGAAAAATGCCAAAATTTCATGAAAAACCTTGAAGCTCTCTGCTTGTAAGGAAAATAGACATTCCAAATAAATTATATATTGATTAACATATACAATGGACCTCATTTACTAAGAGTGAAATGTAGGTTTCTTTGTGGGTTTTAATTCCCTACAATTTATTTTCCACGGTATTTACTAAGGTTTCCCTACATTTTCCCCTTTCCCTACATTTTGCTTTTTGTTACACCTGCTCTGATCTGTAAGGTTTTCTTTAGCTCAAATCCACCACAGTTTATGTGGAAACCTTAGTAAATATGTAGTTTTTTTGGTGAAAATGTCGGGAACACACCGCTTTTCAGAGACCCCTTTTCCCAATGGTCACGCTCCTTTTTCCGGTTTTCTTAGCAAAATGGAGAGTTAGTCGGGGATTTTTCAATTCTGGTGCAAAATCTGGCGCAGACAGAATTTCTGGCGCAATGCGACAGAATCTGGCGCACAACCCGACAAAACATGTCGGGTTGGCAATAGTAAATGGGGGCCAATAAGTCTACTTTATGTTGACATCATAAAGTTGAGATGTTTTTACTTTTTGAAGACATCAGAGGCTTCAAAGTTCAGCAGCAATTTTCCCATTTTTCAAGTAAATTTCTAAATCTGAATTTTTCAGGGACCAGTTCAGTTTTGAATTGAATTTGAGGGTCTTTATGTTAGAAATACCTCATAATGGACCCCATTATGGAAACTGCACCCCTCAACGTATTCAAAATGACATTCAGAAAGTTTGTTAACCCTTTAGGTGTTTCACAGGAATAGCAGAAAAATGGAGGCGAAAATTCAAAATGTTCATTTTTTACACTAACATGTTCTTGTAGACCCATATTTTTAATTTTTACAAGGGGTAAAAGGAGAAAAAGCCCCCCAAAATATGTAACCCAATTTCTCTTGAGTAAGGAAATACCTCATATGTGGATGTAAAGTGCTTTGTGGGTGCACTAGAGGGCTCAGAAGGGAAGAAGCGTCAATGGGATTTTGGAGAGCGAATTTTGCTGAAATGGTTTTTGGGGGGGGCATGTCACATTTAGGAAGCTCCTATGGTGCCAGAACAGCAGAAAACACCCCACATGGTATACTATTTGGGAAACTACATCCTTCAAGGAACTTAACAAGTGGTACAGTGAGCCTTAACAGCCAACAGGTGTTTGACGAATTTTCAATAAAGTTGGACGTGAAAATGAAAAATTAAATTTCTTTCACTAAAATTCTGATGTTACCCCAAAGTTTTCATTTTCACAAGGGGTAATAGGTGAAAATGTCCCCCAAAATTTGAAACAATGTCTCTCGAGTAAGGAAATATATCATATGTGGATGTAAAGTGATCTGCAGGTGCACTAGAGGACTCAGAAGGGAAGGAGCGACATTGGGCTTTTAAAAAGCGAATTTTGCTGAAATGGTTTTTGGGGGGCATGTCTCATTTAGGAAGCCCTGACATCAAGGGGTGGGCAGAGCAGGGGAAATTAACGTTCACAGCGGCGGGGATCAAAATTCCCACGGGCATACAGGTACGCCCTTGGTCCTTAAGTACCAGGATGCAAGGGCGTATCCATATAGGTTAACATCATTTGTGAGTATTGGCCTATACTCTTAGCAGATAGTGATGTAAAGGAGGTACTTATCCCTTATCCAGTCCTGACTTACCGACCAGGTAGGAATGTTAAAGAACATATGGTGAAGAGTCATTTTCTGGCCAGTATAGGAGGTCCCCAGCTGAGGTCTCCGCCCACAAGGTCTTATCAATAGTAACTGTAAAGGATTTACTAACCCAATTGATGGATTTTACAGAACCATTAGTTAATTAATTGTCAGACAACTGGGGTAGTATATATCAACCAGTGCGGGCGCCCAAAGATTTATGTGGGTAAGACAATCCAGCAGTTGCGCCGACGCATTTCAAAGCATTGAGCCCGAACTGCACTGAGCCCGAACTGCACTAAAGCGGATCCACCTCTTACTAGACACTTTACTGAAGATTTTAATAAACCCAGATTAGGCCCAAGATGCGGGAACTTAGATAATAGATGACTCTGCGCAGAGGACGTGTGGATTTACAGACTAAGATCACTCAGTCCGGAGGGACTACATGGAGGCTTCACCTTCACAGCATTTATTTATACATTGAATATCATAACAAATCCTGTACAAATCAATCTGTACCATTATAAAACAAAGTATGAAATAAACACACAGCCGGCAATATAGTAGGGGGGAGGGGCAGACTTTTCTATTAGAATTATGTGTATGATCTGTAAATATCATCATCTATTCTAATATTATCATCTATTCTAATATCATCATCTATTCTAATATAATCATCTATTCTAATATCATCTATTCTAATATCATCTATTCTAATATCATCATCTATTCTAATATCATCATCTATTCTAATATCATCTTCTATTCTAATATCATCATCTATTCTAATATCATCATCTATTCTAATATCATCATCTATTCTAATATCATCATCTATTCTAATATCATCATCTATTCTAATATCACCATCTATTCTAATATTATCATCTATTCTAATATCATCATCTATTCTAATATCATCATCTATTCTAATATCATCTATTCTAATATCATCTATTCTAATATCATCTATTCTAATATCACCATCTATTCTAATATCATCTATTCTAATATCATCATCTATTCTCATATCATCTATTCTAATATCATCATCTATTCTAATATCATCATCTATTCTAATATCATCATCTATTCTAATATCATCATCTATTCTAATATCATCATCTATTCTAATATTATCATCTATTCTAATATCACCATCTATTCTAATATCATCTATTCTAATATCATCATCTATTCTAATATCATCTATTCTAATATCATCATCTATTCTAATATCATCATCTATTCTAATATCATCATCTATTCTAATATCATCATCTATTCTAATATCATCTATTCTAATATCATCATCTATTCTAATATCATCATCTATTCTAATATCATCTATTCTAATATCATCTATTCTAATATCATCTATTCTAATATTATCATCTAATCTAATATCATCATCTATTCTAATATCATCATCTATTCTAATATCATCGTCTATTCTAATATTATCGTCTAATCTAATATCATCATCTATTCTAATATCATCTATTCTAATATCATCTATTCTAATATCATCTATTCTAATATCATCTATTCTAATATCATCATCTATTCTAATATCATCATCTATTCTAATATCATCATCTATTCTAATATCATCATCTATTCTAATATCATCATCTATTCTAATATCATCATCTATTCTAATATTATCATCTATTCTAATATCATCATCTATTCTAATATCATCATCTATTCTAATATCATCATCTATTCTAATATCATCATCTATTCTAATATCATCATCTATTCTAATATCATCATCTATTCTAATATCATCATCTATTCTAATATCATCATCTATTCTAATATCATCACCTATTCTAATATCATCTATTCTAATATCATCTATTCTAATATCATCTATTCTAATATCATCTATTCTAATATCATCGTCTATTCTAATATCATCGTCTATTCTAATATCACCGTCTATTCTAATATCATCGTCTATTCTAATATCATCGTCTATTCTAATATTATCATCTAATCTAATATCATCTATTCTAATATCATCTATTCTAATATCATCTATTCTAATATCATCTATTCTAATATCATCTATTCTAATATCATCTATTCTAATATCATCATCTATTCTAATATCATCTATTCTAATATCATCTATTCTAATATCATCTATTCTAATATCATCATCTATTCTAATATCATCATCTATTCTAATATCATCATCTATTCTAATATCATCTATTCTAATATCATCTATTCTAATATCATCTATTCTAATATCATCTATTCTAATATCATCTATTCTAATATCATCATCTATTCTAATATCATCATCTATTCTAATATCATCATCTATTCTAATATCATCATCTATTCTAATATCATCTATTCTAATATCATCTATTCTAATATCATCTATTCTAATATAATCATCTATTCTAATATAATCATCTATTCTAATATTATCATCTATTCTAATATTATAATCTATTCTAATATTATAATCTATTCTAATATCATCATCTATTCTAATATCATCATCTATTCTAATATCATCATCTATTCTAATATCATCATCTATTCTAATATCATCATCTATTCTAATATCATCATCTATTCTAATATCATCATCTATTCTAATATCATCATCTATTCTAATATCATCATCTATTCTAATATCATCATCTATTCTAATATCATCATCTATTCTAATATCATCATCTATTCTAATATCATCTATTCTAATATCATCATCTATTCTAATATTATCTATTCTAATATCATCATCTATTCTAATATCACCATCTATTCTAATATCATCTATTCTAATATCATCATCTATTCTAATATCATCATCTATTCTAATATCCCCATCTATTCTAATATCATCATCTATTCTAATATCATCTATTCTAATATCATCATCTATTCTAATATCATCATCTATTCTAATATCCCCATCTATTCTAATATCATCATCTATTCTAATATCATCTATTCTAATATCATCATCTATTCTAATATCATCATCTATTCTAATATCATCTATTCTAATATCCCCATCTATTCTAATATCATCATCTATTCTAATATCATCTATTCTAATATCATCTATTCTAATATCATCATCTATTCTAATATCATCATCTATTCTAATATCATCATCTATTCTAATATCATCATCTATTCTAATATCATCTATTCTAATATCATCTATTCTAATATCATCATCTATTCTAATATCATCATCTATTCTAATATCATCATCTATTCTAATATCATCATCTATTCTAATATCATCATCTATTCTAATATCATCATCTATTCTAATATCATCATCTATTCTAATATCATCATCTATTCTAATATCATCATCTATTCTAATATAATCATCTATTCTAATATCATCATCTATTCTAATATCATCATCTATTCTAATATCATCTATTCTAATATCATCTATTCTAATATCATCATCTATTCTAATATCATCATCTATTCTAATATCATCATCTATTCTAATATCATCTATTCTAATATCATCATCTATTCTAATATCATCATCTATTCTAATATCATCATCTATTCTAATATAATCATCATCTATTCTAATATAATCATCATCATCATCTATTCTAATATCATCATCTATTCTAATATCATCATCTATTCTAATATCATCTATTCTAATATCATCATCTATTCTAATATCATCATCTATTCTAATATCATCATCTATTCTAATATCATCTATTCTAATATCATCTATTCTAATATCATCTATTCTAATATCATCATCTATTCTAATATCATCATCTATTCTAATATCACCATCTATTCTAATATCATCTATTCTAATATCATCTATTCTAATATCATCATCTATTCTAATATCATCATCTATTCTAATATCATCATCTATTCTAATATCATCATCTATTCTAATATCATCATCTATTCTAATATCATCATCTATTCTAATATCATCATCTATTCTAATATCATCATCTATTCTAATATCATCATCTATTCTAATATCATCATCTATTCTAATATAATCATCTATTCTAATATCATCATCTATTCTAATATCATCATCTATTCTAATATCACCATCTATTCTAATATCATCTATTCTAATATCATCTATTCTAATATCATCATCTATTCTAATATCATCATCTATTCTAATATCATCATCTATTCTAATATCATCATCTATTCTAATATCATCATCTATTCTAATATCACCATCTATTCTAATATCATCTATTCTAATATCATCTATTCTAATATCATCATCTATTCTAATATCATCATCTATTCTAATATCATCATCTATTCTAATATCATCTATTCTAATATCATCTATTCTAATATCATCATATATTCTAATATCATCATCTATTCTAATATCATCATCTATTCTAATATCATCTATTCTAATATCATCATCTATTCTAATATCATCATCTATTCTAATATCATCATCTATTCTAATATCATCATCTATTCTAATATCATCATCTATTCTAATATCATCATCTATTCTAATATCATCATCTATTCTAATATCATCATCTATTCTAATATTACCATCTATTCTAATATCATCATCTATTCTAATACCATCTATTCTAATATCATCTATTCTAATATCATCTATTCTAATATCATCATCTATTCTAATATCATCATCTATTCTAATATCATCTATTCTAATATCATCATCTATTCTAATATCATCTATTCTAATATCATCTATTCTAATATCATCATCTATTCTAATATCATCATCTATTCTAATATCATCATCTATTCTAATATCATCATCTATTCTAATATCATCATCTATTCTAATATTATCATCTATGTTGATGGGATATGATGTCCTTGCATATTGATTTGGTTTATTGATACTAAAACTAATAAACAATTAAAAGCCGAGAATTGCTTTGAATATTTTATTAGTGTTAAACATAAGAATCAAGGGGGAGATTCATTAAAACCTGTGTAGAGGAAAAGTCGACCAGTTGCCCATAGCAACCAATCAGATTCTTTCATTTTTGAAAAGGCCTATGAAAAATTAAAGAAGCCATCTGATTGGTTACTATGGGCAACTTAGCAACTTTTCCTTACCACAGGTCTTGATAAATCTCCCTACATACGTATTAATTATGGTAAATATTTATAGAATCAGCAAGATGAAATAAACTAATATATAAGCGACTAATTGTGCTTTGTGTTTGTTTTTCACAATAGATTCATATAAATCGTCTTCTGGTAAAAAGTCGGTGATGTATTTAATTTTTATTTTTATATGAACCATTAATTTCTATTTCCATCTCTCATCTCATAGAATCACCTTAAGGCTACATTCACACCATGTTTTTGCAATACAGTTCCCATATACGTTTTCAATATGAAAACCATACGGAACCGTATTGAAAACTGTATGCATTGACTCTCCATTGAAAACCATATGCCAAATAATGCATCCGGTTGTGTACTTTTTGCATCTTGAACGGGTTTGTCCGTTTTTTTCCCGTACCCAAAACCGTAGCCTACCACGTTTTTTACTGACTGTATGTAAGGGAAGACTGAACCACCAGGGGGAGTTGCTATGAGTGTGTGAAGAGTGGGAGATGAGGGTTGCATTGACAATCCAACACAATGGGCAGCACATTGAACACATGTTATAAGTGGTCAGAAACTTGTAAATAACTCATGAAAGAATAAACTTATGTTAAAACCAAGCACATCATTGTTTTTCTTATGACATTCCCAATAAGTTTGATGTGTCACATGACCCTCTTCCTATTGAAAAAAACAAAAGTTGGATTCAAAATGGCCGCCATGGTCACCACCCATCTTGAAAATTTTCCCCCCTTACATATACTAATGTGCCACAAACAGGAAGTTAATATCACAAACCATTCCCATTTTATTAAGGTGTATCCATATAGATGGCCCCCCTGTGTATGATCTCTATAATACTATACATTATATATATGATCTCTATAATACTATACATTATATATATATGATCTCTATAATACTATACATTATGTATGATCTCTATAATACTATACATTATGTATGATCTCTATAATACTATACATTATATATATGACCTCTATAATACTATACATTATATATATATATATATGATCTCTATAATACTATACATTATATATATATGATCTCTATAATACTATACATTATATATATATGATCTCTATAATACTATACATTATATATATATGATCTCTATAATACTATACATTATATATATATGATCTCTATAATACTATACATTATATATATATGATCTCTATAATACTATACATTATATATATGATCTCTATTACACTATACATTATATATATGATCTCTATAATACTATACATTATATATATGATCTCTATAATACTATACATTATATATATGTGATCTCTATAATACTATACATTATATATATGATCTGTATAATACGATACATTATATATATGATCTCTATAATACTATACATTATATATATATGTTCTGTATAATACTATACATTATATATATGATCTCTATAATACTATACATTATATATGATCTCTATAATATACATTATATATGATCTCTATAATACTATACATTATATATATGATCTCTATAATACTATACATTATATATATGATCTCTATAATACTATACATTATATATATGATCTCTATAATACTATACATTATATATGATCTCTATAATACTATACATCATATATATGATCTCTATAATACTATACATTATATATATGATCTCTATAATACTATACATTATATATGTGATCTCTATAATACTATACATTATATATATGTGATCTCTATAATACTATACATTATATATATATGATATCTATAATACTATACATTATATATATATGATCTCTATAATACTATACATTATATATATATGATCTCTATAATACTATACATTATATATATGATCTCTATAATACTATACATTATATATATGATCTCTATAATGCTATACATTATATATATGATCTCTATAATACTATACATTATATATATGATCTCTATAATACTATACATTATATGTGATCTCTATAATACTATACATTATATATATATGATCTCTATAATACTATACATTATATATATATGATCTCTATAACACGATACATTATATATATATGATCTCTATAATACTATACATTATATATATATGATCTCTATAATACTATACATTATATATATATGATCTCTATAATACTATACATTATATATATGATCTCTATAATACTATACATTATATATATGATCTCTATACTATACATTATATATATATGATCTCTATAATACTATACATTATATATATATATATGATCTCTATAATACTATACATTATATATATATGATCTCTATAATACTATACATTATATATATATGATCTCTATAATACTATACATTATATATATATGATCTCTATAATACTATACATTATATATATATGATCTCTATAATACTATACATTATATATATGATCTCTATAATACTATACATTATATATATATGATCTCTATAATACTATACATTATATATATGATCTCTATAATACTATACATTATATATATATATGATCTCTATAATACTATACATTATATACCGTATTTATCGGGGTATACCACGCACCGGCCTATAACACGCACCCTCATTTTACCACGGATATTTGGGTAAAAAAAGTTTTTTACCCAAATATCCATGAAAAAATGAGGGTGCGTGTGTGCGCGTGTATACCCCAATATACCCCCAGGAAAGGCAGGGGGAGAGAGGCCGTCGCTGCCCGCTTCTCTCCCCCTGCCTTTCCTGGGGTCTAGAGCCCTGCTGTCGGCCCTTTTTAACCCCTGGTTATCGGCGCCGCTGCCCGTTCTGTCCCCCTGACTATCGGTGCCGGCGCCGATAGCCAGGGAGAGAGAAGCGGCGCCGACAGCCAGGGGGAGAGAAGGGGCAGCGGCACCCATTGCTGGCGCCGCTGCCCCGTTGCCTCCCCCCATCCCCGGTGGCATAATTACCTGAGTCCGGTCCGCGCTGCTCCAGGCCTCCGTCGTGCGTCCCCAGCGTCGTTGCTATGCACGGCGCGGCGCTCTGACGTCATGCGCCGCGCCGTTCAGCGCATAGCAATGACGCCGGAACGCACGACGGAGGCCTGGAGCAGCGGAGCAGCGCGGACCGGACTCAGGTAATTATGCCACCGGGGAGGCAACGGGGCAGCGGCGCCGGCAATGGGTGCCGCTGCCCCTTCTCTCCCCCTGGCTGTCGGCGCCGCTTCTCTCTCCCTGGCTATCGGCGACGGCACCGATAGTCAGGGGGACAGAACGGGCAGCGGCGCCGATAACCAGGGGGTGAGAAGGGCCGACAGCAGCGCTCTAGACCCCAGGAAAGGCAGGGGGAGAGAAGCGGGCAGCGATGGCCTCTCTCCCCCTGCCTTTCCTGGGGGGGTATCGGCGTATAACACGCACACAGACTTTAGGCTAAAAATTTTAGCCTAAAAAGTGCGTGTTATACGCCGATAAATACGGTATATGATCTCTATAATACTATACATTATATATATATGATCTCTCTAATACTATACATTATATATGATCTCTATAATACTATACATTATATATATATGATCTCTCTAATACTATACATTATATATATGATCTCTATAATACTATACATTATATATATTTGATCTCTATAATACAATACATTATATATGATCTCTATAATACTATACATTATATATATGATCTCTATAATACTATACATTATATATGTGATCTCTATAATACTATACATTATATATATATGATCTCTATAATACTATACATTATATATGATCTCTATAATACTATACATTATATATATGATCTCTATACTATACATTATATATATGATCTCTATAATACTATACATTATATATATGTGATCTCTATAATACTATACATTATATATATGATCTCTATACTATACATTATATATATGATCTCTATAATACTATACATTATATACACGATCTCTATAATACTATACATTATATATATATGATCTCTATAATACTATACATTATGTATGATCTCTATTATACTATACATTATATATATGATCTCTATAATACTATACATTATATATATATGATCTCTATAATACTATACATTATATATATGATCTCTATAATACTATACATTATATATATGATCACTATAATACTATACATTATATATATGATCTCTATAATACTATACATTATATATAATCTCTATAATACTCTACATTATATATGATCTCTATAATACTATACATTATATATATGATCTGTATAATACGATACATTATATATGATCTCTATAATACTATACATTATATATGATCTCTATAATACTATACATTATATATATGATCTCTATAATACTATACATTATATATGATCTCTATAAAACTATACATTATATATGATCTCTATAATACTATACATTATATATGATCTCTATAATACTATACATTATATATGTGATCTCTATAATACTCTACATTATATATGATCTCTATAATACTATACATCATATATATGATCTCTATAATACTATACATTATATATGATCTCTATAATACTATACATTATATATATGATCTCTATAATATACATTATATATATGATCTCTATAATACTATACATTATATATATATGATCTCTATAATACTATACATTATATATATATGATCTCTATAATACTCTACATTATATATAATCTCTATAATACTATATATTATATATGTGATCTCTATAATACTATACATTATATATATGATCTCTAATACTATACATTATATATGATCTCTATAATACTATACATTATATATAATCTCTATAATACTATACATTATATATATGATCTCTATAATACTATACATTATGTATATGATCTCTATAATACTATACATTATGTATATGATCTCTATAATACTATACATTATATATATGATCTCTATAATACTATACATTATATATATATGATCTCTATAATACTATACATTATATATGTGATCTCTATAATACTATACATTATATATATGATCTCTATAATACTATACATTATATATATGATCTCTATAATACTATACATTATGTATGATCTCTATAATACTATACATTATATATATGATCTCTATAATACTATACATTATATATGTGATCTCTATAATACTATACATTATATATATATGATCTCTATAATACTATACATTATATATATGATCTCTATAATACTATACATTATATATATATGATCTCTATAATACTATACATTATATATATATGATCTCTATAATACTATACATTATATATATATGATCTCTATAATACTATACATTATATATATGATCTCTATAATACTATACATTATATATATATGATCTCTATAATACTATACATTATATATATATGATCTCTATAATACTATACATTATATATATGATCTCTATAATACTATACATTATATATGATCTCTATAATACTATACATTATATATATGTTCTGTATAATACTATACATTATATATATGATCTCTATAATACTATACATTATGTATGATCTCTATAATACTATACATTATATATATGATCTCTATAATACTATACATTATATATATGTATGATCTCTATAATACTATACATTATATATATGATCTCTATAATACTATACATTATATATATGATCTCTATAATACTATACATTATATATATGATCTCTATAATACTATACATTATGTATGATCTCTATAATACTATACATTATATATATGATCTCTATAATACTATACATTATATATATGTATGATCTCTATAATACTATACATTATATATATGATCTCTATAATACTATACATTATATATATGATCTCTATAATACTATACATTATATATATGATCTCTATAATACTATACATTATATATATGTATGATCTCTATAATACTATACATTATATATATGATCTCTATAATACTATACATTATATATATGATCTCTATAATACTATACATTATGTATGATCTCTATAATACTATACATTATATATATGATCTCTATAATACTATACATTATATATATGATCTCTATAATACTATACATTATATATATATGATCTCTATAATACTATACATTATATATATGTATGATCTCTATAATACTATACATTATATATATGATCTCTATAATACTATACATTATATATATATGATCTCTATAATACTATACATTATATATGATCTCTATAATACTATACATTATATATATGATCTCTATAATACTATACATTATATATGATCTCTATAATACTATACATTATATATATATGATCTCTATAATACTATACATTATATATATATGATCTCTATAATACTATACATTATATATGATCTCTATAATACTATACATTATATATGATCTCTATAATACTATACATTATATATGTGATCTCTATAATACTATACATTATATATGTGATCTCTATAATACTATACATTATATATATGTGATCTCTATAATACTATACATTATATATATATGATCTCTATAATACTATACATTATATATGATCTCTATAATACTATACATTATATATATGATCTCTATAATACTATACATTATATATGATCTCTATAATACTATACATTATATATATATGATCTCTATAATACTATACATTATATATGATCTCTATAATACTATACATTATATATGATCTCTATAATACTATACATTATATATATATGATCTCTATAATACTGTACATTATATATATGATCTCTATAATACTATACATTATATATATGATCTCTATAACACTATACATTATATATGATCTCTATAATACTATACATTATATAAATGATCTCTATAATACTATACATTATATATGATCTCTATAATACTATACATTATATATGATCTCTATAATACTATACATTATATATATGATCTCTATAATACTATACATTATATATATATGATCTCTATAATACTATACATTATATATATATATGATCTCTATAATACTATACATTATATATATGATCTCTATAATACTATACATTATATATATATGATCTCCATAATACTATACATTATATATATGATCTCTATAATACTATACATTATATATATGATCTCTCTAATACTATACATTATATATGATCTCTATAATACTATACATTATATATATATTTGATCTCTATAATACAATACATTATATATGATCTCTATAATACTATACATTATATATATGCGATCTCTATAATACTATACATTATATATATGATCTCTATAATACTATACATTATATATATATGTGATCTCTATAATACTATACATTATATATATATGATCTCTATAATACTATACATTATATATGATCTCTATAATACTATACATTATATATATATGATCTCTATAATACTCTACATTATATATGATCTCTATAATACTATACATTATATATATCATCTCTATAATACTATACATTATATATGATCTCTATAATACTATACATTATATATATGATCTCTATACTATACATTATATATATGATCTCTATAATACTATACATTATATATATGATCTCTATAATACTATACATTATATATATATGATCTCTATAATACTATACATTATATATATATGATCTCTATAATACTATACATTATATATGATCTCTATAATACTATACATTATATATATATGATCTCTATAATACTATACATTATATATGATCTCTATAATACTATACATTATATATGATCTCTATAATACTATACATTATACATGTGATCTCTATAATACTCTACATTATATATGATCTCTATAATACTATACATTATATATATCATCTCTATAATACTATACATTATATATGATCTCTATAATACTATACATTATATATATGATCTCTATAATACTATACATTATATATATGATCTGTATAATACTATACATTATATATATGATCTCTATAATACTATACATTATATATATGATCTCTATAATACTATACATTATATATATGATCTCTATAATACTATACATTATATATATGATCTCTATAATACTATACATTATATATATGATCTCTATAATACTATACATTATATATATGATCTCTATAATACTATACATTATATATATATATGATCTCTATAATACTATACATTATATATATGATCTCTATAATACTATACATTATATATATGATCTCTATAATACTATACATTATATATATATGATCTCTATAATACTATACATTATATATGATCTCTATAATACTATACATTATATATATGATCTCTATAATACTATACATTATATATATATGATCTCTATAATACTATACATTATATATATATGATCTCTATAATACTATACATTATATATATGATCTCTATAATACTATACATTATATATGTATGATCTCTATAATACTATACATTATATATATGATCTCTATAATACTATACATTATATATATGATCTCTATAATACTATACATTATATATATGATCTCTATAATACTATACATTATATATAATCTCTATAATACTATACATTATATATATGATCTCTATAATACTATACATTATATATGATCTCTATAATACTATACATTATATATATGATCTCTATAATACTATACATTATATATATGATCTCTATAATACTATACATTATATATGATCTCTATAACACCATACATTATATATATGATCTCTATAATACTATACATTATATATATGATCTCTATAATACTATACATTATATATGATCTCTATAATACTATACATTATATATGATCTCTATAATACTATACATTATATATATGATCTCTATAATACTATACATTATATATGATCTCTATAATACTATACATTATATATATCATCTCTATAATACTATACATTATATATATGATCTCTATAATAATATACATTATATATGATCTCTATAATACTATACATTATATATATGTGATCTCTATAATACTATACATTATATATATGATCTCTATAATACTATACATTATATATATATGATCTCTATAATACTATACATTATATATATGATCTCTATAATACTATACATTATATATATATGATCTCTATAATACTATACATTATATATGATCTCTATAATACTATACATTATATATATGATCTCTATAATACTATACATTATATATATATGATCTCTATAATACTATACATTATATATATGATCTCTATAATACTATACATTATATATATGATCTCTATAATACTATACATTATATATATGATCTCTATAATACTATACATTATATATATATGATCTCTATAATACTATACATTATATATATGATCTCTATAATACTATACATTATATATATATGATCTCTATAATACTATACATTATATATATGATCTCTATAATACTATACATTATATATATGATCTCTATAATACTATACATTATATATATGATCTCTATAATACTATACATTATATATATGATCTCTATAATACTATACATTATATATATGATCTCTATAATACTATACATTATATATGATCTCTATAATACTATACATTATATATATGATCTCTATAATACTATACATTATATATATGATCTCTATAATACTATACATTATATATGATCTCTATAATACTATACATTATATATATGATCTCTGTAATACTACTCATTATATATATGATCTCTGTAATACTACTCATTATATATATGATCTCTATAATACTATACATTATATATATGATCTCTATAATACTATACATTATATATATGATCTCTATAATACTATACATTATATATGATCTCTATAATACTATACATTATATATATCATCTCTATAATACTATACATTATATATATCATCTCTATAATACTATACATCATGTATGACCTCTATAATACTATACATTATGTATGATCTCTATAATACTATACATTATATATGATCTCTATAATACTATACATTATGTATGATCTCTATAATACTATACATTATGTATGATCTCTATAATACTATACATTATATATGATCTCTATAATACTATACATTATATATGTGATCTCTATAATACTATTCATTATATATATATGATCTCTATAATACTATACATTATATATATGATCTCTATAATACTATACATTATGTATGATCTCTATAATACTATACATTATATATATGATCTCTATAATACTATACATTATATATGTGATCTCTATAATACTATTCATTATATATATATGATCTCTATAATACTATACATTATATATATAATCTCTATAATACTATACATTATGTATATGATCTCTATAATACTATACATTATATATATATGATCTCTATAATACTATACATTATATATATATGATCTCTATAATACTATACATTATATATATGATCTCTATAATACTATACATTATATGTGATCTCTATAATACTATACATTATATATGTGATCTCTATAATACTATACATTATATATATGATCTCTATAATACTATACATTATATATAATCTCTATAATACTATACATTATATATGATCTCTATAAAACTATACATTATATATGATCTCTATAATACTATACATTATATGTGATCTCTATAATACTATACATTATATATGACCTGACATAAAGGGCGTACCCTGGTCAGTAAGCATTTCTTTATGGATCCCTGTGCAAGAGAACGTGTAAAACAATTACCTAGCTGTCACGATTCGGCTGGCAGGAGGTGGATCCTCTGTGCCAGAGAGGGATTGGCGTGGACCGTGCTAGTGGACCGGTTCTAAGTTACTACTGGTATTCACCAGAGCCCGCCGCAAAGCGGGATGGTCTTGCAGCGGCGGTAGTAACCAGGTCGTATCCACTAGCAACGGCTCAACCTCTCTGACTGCTGAAGATAGGCGCGGTACAAGGGAGTAGACAAGAGCAAGGTCGGACGTAGCAGAAGGTCGGGGCAGGCAGCAAGGATCGTAGTCAGGGGCAACGGCAGGAGGTCTGGAACACAGGCTAGGAACACACAAGGAAACGCTTTCACTGGCACAATGGCAACAAGATCCGGCGAGGGAGTGCAGGGGAAGTGAGGTATACATAGGGAGTGCACAGGTGAACACACTAATTAGACCAACTGCGCCAATCAGTGGCGCAGTGGCCCTTTAAATCGCAGAGACCCGGCGCGCGCGCGCCCGCCCTAGGGAGCGGGGCCGCGCGCGCCGGGACAGGACCGACGGAGAGCGAGTCAGGTACGGGAGCCGGGGTGCGCATCGCGAGCGGGCGCCACCCGCATCGCGAATCGCATCCCTGCTGGGGGCGGTATCGCAGCGCACCCGGTCAGTAGATCTGACCGGGGCGCTGCAGTAGCGAGGATGTTGCGAGCGCTCCGGGGAGGAGCGGGGACCCGGAGCGCTCGGCGTAACAGTACCCCCCCCTTGGGTCTCCCCCTCTTCTTGGAGCCTGAGAACCTGAGGACCAGACTTTTGTCTAGGATGTTGTCCTCAGGTTCCCAGGATCTCTCTTCAGGACCACAGCCCTCCCAATCAACCAAAAAATTTTTTTTCCCTGACCGTCTTGGAGGCCAGTATCTCCTTCACGGAGAAGATGTCAGAAGAACCGGAAACAGGAGTGGGAGAAACAAGTTTGGGAGAGAAACGGTTGATGATGAGTGGTTTAAGGAGAGAGACATGAAAGGCATTGGGAATACGAAGAGAAGGAGGAAGAAGAAGTTTGTAAGAGACAGGATTAATTTGGCACAAGACTTTGAAAGGACCAAGATAGCGTGGTCCCAGTTTGTAACTGGGGACACGAAAGCGGACATATTTAGCGGAGAGCCATACCTTGTCTCCGGGAGCAAAAATGGGGGGAGCTCTTCTTTTCTTATCGGCAAACTTTTTCATGCGAGATGAAGCCTGTAAAAGAGAATTTTGGGTCTCTTTCCATATGGTGGAAAGATCACGAGTCACTTCATCCACAGCGGGCAAACCAGAGGGCAAGGGAATAGGGAGGGGGGGAAGAGGGTGACGGCCGTACACCACGAAAAATGGGGATTTAGCAGAAGATTCAGAGACTCTGAAGTTGTACGAGAATTCGGCCCATGGTAGAAGATCTGCCCAGTCATCCTGGCGGGAGGAAACAAAATGCCGTAAATAGTCACCCAGGACCTGGTTAATTCTTTCTACTTGCCCATTGGATTGAGGATGATAAGCAGAAGAGAAGTTTAATTTAATCTTGAGTTGTTTACAGAGAGCCCTCCAGAATTTTGACACGAATTGGACGCCTCTATCCGAGACGATCTGCGTGGGCAAACCGTGAAGACGAAAAATGTGTACAAAAAATTGTTTTGCCAACTGAGGCGCTGAAGGAAGACCAGGAAGAGGAATAAAATGTGCCATCTTGGAAAATCGATCAACGACCACCCAAACAACAGTGTTGCCACGGGATGGGGGTAGGTCTGTAATAAAGTCCATACCAATCAGAGACCAAGGCTGTTCGGGGACAGGCAGAGGATGAAGGAGACCAGCAGGCTTCTGGCGAGGAGTCTTATCCCGGGCACAGACAGTACAGGCCCGCACAAAATCAACAACATCCGTCTCCAGAGTCGGCCACCAATAGAAACGAGAGATGAGTTGCAAGGACTTTTTGATGCCCGCATGGCCTGCGAGGTGGGAGGAGTGACCCCATTTGAGAATCCCGAGACGTTGGCGTGGAGAAACGAAGGTCTTCCCTGGAGGAGTTTGCCTGATGGAGGCTGGAGAAGTGGAGATCAGACAGTCAGGAGGAATGATGTGTTGCGGAGAGACCTCTACTTCCGAGGCATCCGAGGAACGAGAGAGAGCATCGGCCCTAATGTTCTTGTCGGCAGGGCGAAAATGAATTTCAAAGTTAAAACGGGCAAAGAACAACGACCACCTGGCCTGGCGAGGATTCAGCCGTTGGGCAGACTGGAGATAGGAGAGATTCTTGTGATCGGTGTAAATGATAACTGGAAATTTTGATCCCTCCAGCAGATGCCTCCATTCCTCAAGTGCCAATTTAATGGCCAGTAGTTCTCGATCCCCGATGGAGTAGTTCCTCTCCGCCGGAGAGAAGGTCCTAGAAAAAAAAACACAAGTAACAGCATGCCCGGAAGAATTTTTTTGTAGAAGGACCGCTCCAGCTCCCACTGAGGAGGCATCAACCTCCAATAGGAAGGGTTTAGATGGGTCAGGTCTGGAGAGCACGGGAGCAGAAGAAAAGGCAGACTTGAGCCGTTTAAATGCGTCTTCCGCTTGGGGAGACCAGGACTTAGGATTGGCATTCTTCTTGGTTAAAGCCACGATAGGAGCCACAATAGTGGAAAAATGTGGAATAAATTGTCTGTAATAATTGGCGAACCCCAAAAAACGTTGGATAGCACGGAGTCTGGAGGGGCGTGGCCAATCTAAGACGGCAGAGAGTTTATCTGGGTCCATTTGTAGTCCCTGGCCAGAGACCAAGTATCCTAGGAAAGGAAGAGATTGACATTCAAAGAGACATTTCTCCATTTTGGCATAAAGTTGATTGTCTCGAAGTCTCTGAAGAACCATGCGGACATGCTGGCGATGTTCTTCTAAGTTGGCAGAAAAAATCAGAATATCGTCCAGATACACAACAACACAGGAATATAAGAGATCACGAAAAATTTCATTAACAAAGTCTTGGAAGACGGCAGGGGCGTTGCACAGGCCAAAGGACATGACCAGATACTCAAAGTGTCCATCTCTGGTGTTAAATGCAGTTTTCCATTCGTCCCCCTCCCTGATGCGGATGAGATTATAAGCACCTCTTAAGTCCAGTTTGGTAAAGATGTGGGCACCTTGAAGGCGATCAAAGAGTTCTGAGATAAGAGGTAGGGGGTAGCGGTTCTTTACCGTGATTTTATTAAGTCCGCGCTAATCAATGCAAAGACGTAGGGAGCCATCTTTTTTGGACACAAAGAAAAATCCAGCTCCGGCAGGAGAGGAGGATTTGCAGATAAACCCCTTTTTTAAATTTTCCTGGATGTATTCAGACATAGCAAGAGTCTCTGGGGCGGACAGAGGATAAATTCTGCCCCGGGGTGGAGTAGTGCCCGGGAGGAGGTCAATAGGACAGTCATAAGGCCTGTGAGGAGGTAAAGTCTCAGCTTGCTTTTTGCAAAATACGTCAGCATAGTCCATATAAGCCTTAGGGAGACCGGTTACAGGAGGAACCACAGGGTCACGGCAGGGAGTACTGGGAACCGGTTTAAGACAGTCCTTGAAACAAGAAGTACCCCAGCTCTTGATCTCTCCTGTGGACCAATCAAGGGTTGGGGAATGGCGTTGAAGCCACGGTAGTCCAAGGAGAATTTCGGAAGTGCAATTGGAGAGGACCAAAAACTCAATTTTTTCGTGATGAGGTCCGATGCACATTAGGAGGGGCTCCGTGCGGTAACGCACGGTACAGTCCAATCTTTCATTGTTAACACAATTGATGTAGAGGGGTCTGGCGAGACTGGTCACCGGGATGTTGAACTTGTTGATGAGAGAGGCCAAAATAAAATTTCCTGCAGATCCGGAATCCAAGAAGGCCATAGTAGAGAAGAAGGTAGAGGCAGATATCCGCACAGGCACAGTAAGGCGTGGAGAAGCAGAGTTGACATCAAGAACTGTCTCACCTTTGTGCGGAGTCAGCGTACGTCTTTCCAGGTGGGGAGGACGGATAGGACAATCCTTCAGGAAGTGTTCGGTACCGGCACAGTACAGGCAAAGATTCTCCATGCGGCGTCGTGTCCTCTCTTGAGGTGTCAAGCGAGACCGGTCAACTTGCATAGCCTCCACGGCGGGAGGCACAGGAACGGATTGCAGAGGACCAGAGGAGAGAGGAGCCGGAGAGAAAAAACGCCTCGTGCGAACAAAGTCCATATCCTGGCGGAGCTCCTGACGCCTTTCGGAAAAACGCATGTCAATGCGAGTGGCTAGATGAATGAGTTCATGCAGGTTAGCAGGAATTTCTCGTGCGGCCAGAACATCTTTAATGTTGCTGGATAGGCCTTTTTTAAAGGTCGCGCAGAGGGCCTCATTATTCCAGGATAATTCGGAAGCAAGAGTACGGAATTGGATGGCGTACTCGCCAACGGAAGAATTACCCTGGACCAGGTTCAGCAGGGCAGTCTCAGCAGAAGAGGCTCGGGCAGGTTCCTCAAAGACACTTCGAATTTCCGAGAAGAAGGAGTGTACAGAGGCAGTGACGGGGTCATTGCGGTCCCAGAGCGGTGTGGCCCATGACAGAGCTTTCCCAGACAGAAGGCTGACTACGAAAGCCACCTTAGACCTTTCAGTAGGAAACTGGTCCGACATCATCTCCAAGTGCAGGGAACATTGTGAAAGAAAGCCACGGCAAAACTTAGAGTCCCCATCAAATTTATCCGGCAAGGATAGTCGTAGGCCGGAAGCGGCCACTCGCTGCGGAGGAGGTGCAGGAGCTGGCGGAGGAGATGATTGCTGAAGCTGTGGTAGTAGCTGCTGTAGCATCACGGTCAGTTGAGACAGCTGATGGCCTTGTTGCGCTATCTGTTGCGACTGCTGGGCGACCACCGTGGTGAGGTCGGCGACAACTGGCAGTGGAACTTCAGCGGGATCCATGGCCGGATCTACTGTCACGATTCGGCTGGCAGGAGGTGGATCCTCTGTGCCAGAGAGGGATTGGCGTGGACCGTGCTAGTGGACCGGTTCTAAGTTACTACTGGTATTCACCAGAGCCCGCCGCAAAGCGGGATGGTCTTGCAGCGGCGGTAGTAACCAGGTCGTATCCACTAGCAACGGTTCAACCTCTCTGACTGCTGAAGATAGGCGCGGTACAAGGGAGTAGACAAGAGCAAGGTCGGACGTAGCAGAAGGTCGGGGCAGGCAGCAAGGATCGTAGTCAGGGGCAACGGCAGGAGGTCTGGAACACAGGCTAGGAACACACAAGGAAACGCTTTCACTGGCACAATGGCAACAAGATCCGGCGAGGGAGTGCAGGGGAAGTGAGTTATACATAGGGAGTGCACAGGTGAACACACTAATTAGACCAACTGCGCCAATCAGTGGCGCAGTGGCCCTTTAAATCGCAGAGACCCGGCGCGCGCGCGCCCTAGGGAGCGGGGCCGCGCGCGCCGGGACAGGACCGACGGAGAGCGAGTCAGGTACGAGAGCCGGGGTGCGCATCGCGAGCGGGCGCCACCCGCATCGCGAATCGCATCCCGGCTGGGGGCGGTATCGCAGCGCACCCGGTCAGTAGATCTGACCGGGGCGCTGCAGTAGCGAGGATGTTGCGAGCGCTCCGGGGAGGAGCGGGGACCCGGAGCGCTCGGCGTAACAGTACCCCCCCCCTTGGGTCTCCCCCTCTTCTTGGAGCCTGAGAACCTGAGGACCAGACTTTTGTCTAGGATGTTGTCCTCAGGTTCCCAGGATCTCTCTTCAGGACCACAGCCCTCCCAATCAACCCAAAAAATTTTTTTCCCTCTGACCGTCTTGGAGGCCAGTATCTCCTTCACGGAGAAGATGTCAGAAGAACCGGAAACAGGAGTGGGAGAAACAAGTTTGGGAGAGAAACGGTTGATGATGAGTGGTTTAAGGAGAGAGACATGAAAGGCATTGGGAATACGAAGAGAAGGAGGAAGAAGAAGTTTGTAAGAGACAGGATTAATTTGGCACAAGACTTTGAAAGGACCAAGATAGCGTGGTCCCAGTTTGTAACTGGGGACACGAAAGCGGACATATTTAGCGGAGAGCCATACCTTGTCTCCTGGAGGCCATGTTTCTTAAGGGTACTGCCTCCGGGTAGCATAATTCAATACCACCATTATGTTTTGGTGTCCCCTAGCAGATTTGACAATGGGCTCCACCAGATCCATGGCAATTCTCTCAAAGGGTACTTCAATAAGGGGAAGTGGCACCAAGGGGCTACGGAAGTGTGGTGTTGGGGCACTTAATTGGCATGCGGGGCATGACTCACAGTACCTTTTCACTTCTTCATACACCCCAGGCCAAAATACCTTTGGATGACTCTCTCGTGTTTTGTTAGTCCCCAAATGCCCCCAAACACATAGTTATGAGCTATGTCGAGCACCATGCGTCAGAATGCTTTAGGCACCAGAAGCTGTTCCACAATTTCATTGTTAACTTTGGTGATCAGATACACAAGATCCCCATTCATGGCAAAATGTGGACATTTTTGGTCAGCTTCTGGTTCTTGTGGTACACCATTTACTACTGTGACATTTGCCCGTGCAGTTTCCAGAGTGGGGTCTCTCAATTGCTTGGTCCCAAAGTTTCCCCAAGACAATTCTAGATCTAAGACTTGTTGGCCAGGTAGGGAAGTTTCTTCTTCTTCCCCAGCTAACACCTGCAAAGGAAAAAAGTCATCACTACACATTTCAGGTGGACCCACATTTCCATTTTGCCCCTCATTGTTACCATTGTTTTCAATAGTTATCTCACATGACCCACTATTAACAGGGAGAGGTACAGATTCTGCCAGAGTTTCTTCCCCAGCTGTAGAAGTACCACCCCTTCTCCACAACTCCCAGAACAATGGGAAATCACAGCCTAGTATAACCGCATACATTAGTCGTTTTACGACCGTGACTTCGCAAGTCACAGTTCCAGATGGAGTCACCAACTTAACAGGGACCACAGGGTAGGCTACAATATCTCTGTGGATGCATAGCACTCTTATGTGTTTATTCAGCACATAGTCCCTAGCCACAAGGCTGGCCCAAACCAAAGATACCAGGCTACCTGAGTCCAAAAGGGCCTTTATGGAGCACTAAGTTATCTTTACCATACATAGATGTGGCTCAGTCTCTGACCCTTGAACGAGCAGGTTCGGCAAACAGCGACTGTCGCCTGCTAGCGTCACAGACCATGGGCTCTTCGGAAAGAGGGCAGTAGGCGGCTCTGTGTCCCCACTCATGACACCTCAAACACTGGGGGTCCCTGGCCTCTTTAGCATGTAGTCCTTTCTAGGACTGGGAAGCCCCTGGGGTTCAGGATCAATCTTTTGCCCTCACCCAAACTCTAGAGCCCTGCTCCCTTTCACACTTTTTCACATACCTCCAGCTGGACCTCTCTTACCCACAGATGTCACAGGTTTGACGGTTCTGCAAGGTGTTGGTGCTGCAGGGACATCACGGAGGTAGTCCTCAGTTGCTATGATCCTTTCCACCATGTTGACAAGCTGCCCAGCAGTCTGGGGGTCTCCTTGAGCAACCCACCGTTGAAGCTCTGCCCGGAGGGTCCTGAAGTAATGGTCCGCTACGATCTTTTACACGATCTGGGCGGGTGTAGAGAATTCTGGTTTCAGCCACTTTTGTACTAGATGAATAAGATCATACATCTGTGACCGGGTGGGTTTGTCCTTGGCGTAGCTCCATCTGTGGACTCTCCTGGCACGAACAGCTGGCGTAACACCAAGGTGAGCAAGGATCTATATTTTTAGTTTAGCATAGTCCCAGACATCCTGCTCCCTGAGGTCATCGTAGGCTTTTTGTGGTTCACCTGTTAGAAAGGGAGCAATCACTTCTGCCCACTCAGCAACTGGCAGTTTCTCTCTCCGCCACTCTCTCAAATACGGTGAGGTAGGCCTCAACGTCATCATGAGATGTCATTTGTTTTTTTGCAAGACTCGCTGAACAGCGCTCCTCACATTCACAATCTCAGGGGGGCTTCTCTCCACTTGTGAGGTCTTAGCCAGAACAGTCTTTCTGAGCGCAGCAGTCTGCTCCATTAACAAGTGATTTGTTTCCTGCTGCTGTGCCATGGACTGCTGGTGTTGTGCCATGGCCTGTTCCTGTCTCAGATTAGCTTGTATCAGCTGCTTTATCACCTCTTCCATTGTGCTGAATGGGCCTTGCAATGCAGCAGCAGCTTTCACCCAGGACATATGCTTCTGGCCCTTTGAATGTCCACAAAATTCCAATACAGCGTTTTGTCATGCCGTTGCCTCTAGCAACAGATTGCCCGCATCCTCCACCAATTGTAGGGAACAGCTCACACGGTGGGGTATATTCTGAATGAACATTATGAGAAACTGTTTCGCTGAAGTAGTAGATTCCTTGCATGCCTCTCTCCCCTACATGTCTCCTTCAGGCCAGCGGGCTGCACAGCACCACTTGAAAGTTCTACAGGCAGAGCAGAAATTCGCCAACAAGCATGGTGAAATCTGCAGAGTGCGAGTACAAGACCTCAGGTCGGTGACCTTGCAACCTAACATGGAGACCATCATCTGGTGCTTGAGGGGAGTAAGGAACAAGGACTATCAAGCTCTGCTGGAGCCTATGCAACTGGAAGATCATCCTCTTGTCCTAGCTGCGAGAAGCCTTGTTACAGTTACCAACGGGAGAGTCCCAGTCCGGTTAGTCAATCTGTCTGATGCTGCTACTGTGTTCCCTAAATACACCACAGTCACCCAGCTGTATCTCATAGAGTCAAGGGACATCCTAACAGAATGCAAGGCGGCCCAAGTGGCTAAAGGATCCTGTGCAAGTACTCCTGAGCCCTGGTGGGCGCAACGCCAAGTAGGAGATGATACTACCCCAAGGGATCAAGTCAAGGGAGTCGTCAACATTGCCAAAAGGTACCACAAGGCTTTTAGTAAACATCCCACAGACTTTGGACATACGTCTATGATCCAACACAGAATCCTCACCGGCGACAGTCCACCTATTAAAGAAAGACACCCTCCGGTCACGCCAGGCATGTATCAGACTGTCAAGAAGATGCTGGCCGACATGAAAGAGGTGGACGTCTTTCAAGAAAGTCAGAGTCCCTGGGCAACGCCCCTTGTTCTGGTTAAGAAAAAGGTTGGAACTATCCGCTTTTGTGCTGACTACAGGATGTTGAACAATGTCACACATAAGGACGCTTGTCCTCTGCCAAGAATCGAAGAGTCACTCAACGCCCTCGGTTCGGCTGCTTACTTCTCCATCTTGGACTTAACCAGTGCGTATTGGCAAGTACCTATGGCCGTGGAGGACCGAGAGAAGACCAATTTTGTGACACCAATGGGACTTTTCGAGTTTAAGAATATGCCGTTTGAGCTATGTAATGCTCCTGCTACATTCCAGTGTCTGATGGAGCGGTGCCTGGGCCATCTGAACTTTCAAAGTGTCCTATTGTACCTGGACAATGTCAACGTGTATTCCATGTCCTACCAGGAGCACCTCAGTCATCTGTCAGATGTCTTCCAAGTCCTGATCAAGCATGGGCTGAAGATAAAGCTTTCAGCCGCAGGTACACTACCTGGGTCATGTTGTCAGCGCAGAGGGAGTCCAGCCTAATCCTGAGAAAGTGGAAGTTGTTAAGAACTGGCCTACCCCACGTATGGTGAAAGATGTCAGGAGCTTCCTGGGATTTGCTGGCTACTACCGCCGCTTCATTCACCACTTTGCTCAGATTGCAGAACCCCTCACAGCTCTCCTGCGGGGTACGGCGAAGGAGAACTACAGTGAAAGACTACCTGTTGAATGGGCCGAAGAGACAGCATTCCGAGCTCTAAAACATCTTCTGACAGAACCACCCATTCTGGCGTATCCAGACTACAGTCAACCGTTCTGGCTGTATACTGATGCCAGCTTTGAAGGTCTGGGGGCTATCCTGTCCCAAGTTCAAGAAGGGCAAGAGCGAGTGATTGCCTATGCCAGTTGTAACCTGCGAGGAGCAGAAAAAAACAATGCAAACTACAGCTCCTTCAAGCTGGAACGTCTCGCCCTTGTATGGGCCGTGGCTGAAAAGTTTAAGGACTACTTGGCCGCCATGCCATTCACTGTCTACACAGATAACAACCCGTTGGCCCATCTCAATACTGCCCAGTTGGGTGCCATCGAGCAGTGTTGGGCCTAAAGATTGGCCAATTACAGTTTCACCATCAAGTACACGAGCGGCAAGTCAAATGTCAACGCCGATGTACTGTCTCTGATGACACCCGGCGAAGAACCACTTGTCGAAGATGAGTGGAAAGACGTGGAGATGCCCCCATTTTACCATTTACCAGAATGTTGTGCTCGCCCTTGGGGATGGTGAACCCAGGTCCGAGAAGGTCCAAGAAGACCTATATACCAGGAAGACTCTACAAGACGAAAGTCAAGTCATGGGGGATCTGTTGGACTACCTTCTGATGAAAAAGGTACCAACCCGTCTACGCTGGGCCCAGTGTGACTACGAGTTGAAACGTCTGTGGCAACAGAGGAAGCGACTGTTCATGCACAAGGGACTGTTGTACCGAAATTCCTTGGATCTGGTCTCTGGTGATCGACTTCATCAGATTCTGAAGTGACGCGGCAATGGTCCTCAACGCATATCCTGATCAGTCAGGGCACTTTGGAGTCCACAAGATCGAAGTTACTGTCATGCGAAGATTCTTCTGAATTGGGATGTGGACCATGGTGCAGTGAGTGTGCAGTCTTCAACCTCACCAAGAATGTGCGCAAGGACGCAAGAGGACCCTCCATTCCATCCATAGTGAAAGGCTAGACCATGTCAAGTTGTCTCCTACCCGGTCCAGGCACACTTATGCTCTCACTATGGTGGATCACTACTCCAAGTCGGTTGTTGTAGTACCTGTTAAAGACCTCACAACCAAAACAGCCTCCAATTGGGTACAAACCCTTGGGTTGAGGAACGGCCTTCGAGGCCCAACTCTTCCAGGAGCTGTGTCAGTTCCACGCCTGTAAGAAACTTCGGACTACAGCTTACCACCCTCAAGTTAACGGGCTCTGTGAGGATCCAAGAAGCAAAAGAGATTGTTGGCAAAAAGATGGGTGAAGCTCAATGAAGACAACAGCAAGATTATAACCTTCATGCCTCTTCCAAACCCGTCCAGCTAGGTGACCTAGTCTGGCTGCGGAAGTTCCTGAGAACTCATAAACTGGACTCTATCTGGGAGACAGAACCATATACAGTGACGGCCGTACCCTATCCAGACTCTGACGTGTTTGAGGTACAAAAACTTGGGTATGAGCCACAAGTTGTTCATCGTAACAGAATCAAGCTATGTCACAAAGAAGACCTACCTGTGCTCCCCATACCTTCACCACAGTCAGACCTACGAGGGAGTATGTTCCAGGAGAAGGGATCCATCCATGCATGGATGTTCCAATGTTCTCTCCCAGCCAACCTGCAATCTTCTGTATCGCGCCAACATCGGGACCGATGCAACCAACCTTAGTCTCCACACTAGCCCCCCGTGCTCTCACTGTTGACGCCAGTCTATACTTCAGTCTTCAGACCACCTGTCTCACCAATGTATATGCCCACAAGTCCAAGTCCTCCAGTCTAGAATCATTACCTACTCCACCATTCGACGAGGGAGAGCCTGTTGCAATTCCAATCGAGTCAAGAGCTCCTGAAAAAGTAGGCATTCCTGAATCCCAAGGTGTGGTGCTGCGTAGGTCCCAACGGTCCACACAAAGTCAGATCCACGCCAGATACAAATATTAAAGTAACACAAAGTCCTGTGCTACACATAGTCCACTGACTTCATGTTCAGTCATGCACATAAGCTTCTTCCCACACTAGGGCGGTAGTGTTGCTCGCGAATATTCGCAATTCGAATATTATTCGCGAATATCGCATATTCGCGAATTCGCGAATTCCGCGAATATAGCGCTATATATTCGTAATTACGAATATTGTATTTTTTTTTTTTTTTTTTTCTTCACAGTACACATCACAGTGATCACCCCTCTCTGCTTCCAGCTTGTGTGGTGTAAAGAAGACTCTAATACTACTGTGTGAGACTGGCGTGTGAAAATTCGCATATGCGAAGATTAGCATATGCGAATTTTCGTATATGCGAATTTTACCTATGCTAATTTTGTATATGCTAATTTTCACATCTGTAAATTTTCGCATACGCGAATTTTCGCATATGCGAAAATAAAACGAGGATATAACGAATATGCGAATATTCGCGAATATATGACGAATATTCGTCCATATATTCGCGAATATTCGCGAATTCGAATATGGCCTATGCCGCTCAACACTATAGGGCGGTAACACTCGTCCTAATACCAGTCGTCATATGTCTATAATATATCTTGTCTAATGTTATCTTATGCTCACGAGCCCAGGATACTTTGCTGGCCAGAAGGTATTCCTGTTAACCCACTGCGCACGTACTAAAAAGTAAAGGTAACTAATGTCTATGTTGCATAGAGCTCTGGGAGAAGTGTGTCCACCGAGGGACCCCAGTAGCCAAGGCATTGGGTAAAAAGCCTCTGGCAGCCCAATCTGTCAGAATAGTATCTAATGTTATGTATAATGTCCTTCAGTAGTCATACAGTTAATAAATCTTTTTATAGTTCAGAGCGTGTATGAACATTCTATAATACATGGACTCTTTCTCTTCATCTGCATCAGACCTGGATATAGACGTTGTTTGAAATGCACCAGGAACTTTTTGGCCCCCCCTGGTCATTACAGTCCTCCACCCTCCAGGACTGGGCGTCAAGGACGACTTCATTAAAGTGGGGGAGTATTTGATAGCCCAGTACGGGATGGTGTTTCCCGGTATTTCTCCTGTCCTGTCAGGCAGAGTCTCTCCATGTCCCCAGGGCCCCCTTTATGTATTATTCCCTAGTGTACTTATGTTATCTATTAAAAGTGTACTGTTACTTTAATTGTCATACCATGTGATTGTTACCCAGGAGGCACTAGTGACCAGGAGACCCCCCCCCCCCCTCAAGGGACATATGAGCTCCTTGCTAAACTCCCCTATGAAACCAGGGGTGGAGCTACAATCTCTCTCTTAGTTCTTGCTGAGGTCCAGTGCAGTCAAATTGTCTGTGTGTGTCCGGAGCATTGGAGGCCTCATCTGTCAATTGCAAGTTAGCCAAAGTCATCTAATTGTCAGTTCTCAAGTCAGTCAGGTCCACTGTTAGGATTTGGCAGGCTGGATGTGGATCCTCTGTGTCAGCGAGGGATTGGCGTGGACCGTGTCGGTGGACCGGTTATAGGTTGCTACTGGTATTCACCAGAGCCCGCCGCAAAGCGGGATGGTCTTGCTGCGGCAGTAGCAACCAGGTCGTATCCACCGGCAACGGCTCAACCTCGCTGACTGCTGAGAAGGCGTGGGACAGAAGGACTAGGCAGAGGCAAGGTCAGACGTAGCAGAAGGTCGGGGCAGGCAGTAAGGTTTGTAGTCAATGGAGATAGCAAAGGTCAGGAACACTGGTAAGGCAAACACTGTAAACGCTTTCATTGGCACAAAGGCAACAAGATCCGGCAAGGAAGGGAAGGGGAAGTGAGGTTATATAGACAGGTGCACAGGTGGAAGCTAATCAGACTGATTGGGCCAGGCACCAATCATTGGTGCACTGGCCCTTTAAATCTTAGAGAGCTGGCGCGCGCGCCCTAAGGAGCGGAGCCGCGCACGCCAGGACGTGACAGCCGGGGACCGGGACAGGTGAGTGACTTGGGATGCAATTCGCGAGCGGGCACGTCCCGCTATGCGAATTGCATCCCCGCCGGCAGTGACAGTGCAGCGCTCCCGGTCAGCGGGTCTGACCGGGGCGCTGCAGAGAGAGGAACGCTGCGAGCGCTCCGGGGAGGAGCAGGGACCCGGAGCGCTTGGCGTAACAGTACCCCCCCCCCTTAGGTCTCCCCCTCTTTTTGTCCGGTTGTCGCTCCACATGGGATGAGGATATTGGGAGCGATTGTAGAGTTTCCTTCTGGAAGACAGAGAAGTCCTGGGTATACTCATCAACGGCAGGCAGTTCAGAAGGAGTGGGAATGGGGAGGGGGGGCAGAGGGTGAAGCTTGGCACGGGGCAGAGTGTTACCAGGACGGGGGCTATGAGGAGGCAAAATCTCTGCACGTTTATTGCAAAAAACCTCAGCATAGTCCTGATAGGCCTTGGGGAGACCAGGTATAGGAGGAGACACTGAGGTTTGACAGACGGGACTGGGAGCAGACGTGAGGCATTTATTTGTGGCAAGAAGCACCCCAGCTCTTGATCTCCCCGGTGGTCCAGTCAAGGGTAGGAGAGTGGCGTTGGAGCCATGGCAGACCGAGGAGGACTTCAGAGGTGCAGTTGGGCAAAACAAAAAGTTCAATTTTTTCGTGATGCAGTCCAATGCTCATGAGCAGGGGTTCTGTGCGGTAACGCACAGTGCAGTCCAATTTTACTCCGTTGACTGAGGAAATGTAGAGCGGCTTGGCGAGACGGGTCACAGGGATGTTGAACTTATTAACAAAAGAGGCCAAAATGAAATTTCCCGCAGAACCAGAGTCCAAGAAGGCCATAGCTGAGAAGGAAGAGTTGGCAGAAGGAGAAATCCGCACGGACACAGTGAGACGTGGAGAAGCAGACTTCATACCAAGAGATGCCACTCCCACGTGAGCTGGGTGCGTGCGTTTCCCAGACGTGGAGGACGAATAGGGCAATCCACCAAGAAATGTTCGGTACTAGCGCATCTGTTCGGTACTAGCGCATCTGTTCGGTACAGACATAAATTTTTATCTCTGCGGCGAGTCCTTTCTTCATGGGTCAGGCGAGACCGATCCACTTGCATAGCCTCCTCGGCAGGAGGCACAGGGGTAGATTGCAAAGGATACTGTGAGAGAGGTGCCCAGAAATCAAGGTCTTTTTCCTGGCGGAGCTCCTGGTGTCTTTCAGAAAAACGCATGTCAATGCGGGTGGCCAAATGGATAAGTTCATGCAGGTTGGCAGGAATTTCTTGTGTGGCCAGCACATCCTTGATGTTACTGGATAGGCCTTTTTTAAAGGTCACGCAGAGGTCCTCGTTGTTCCAAGATAATTCAGAGTCGAGGGTACGAAATTGGATGGCGTATTCGCCTACAGAAGAATTTCCCTGGACCAGGTTTAGCAAGGCAGTTTCGGCAGAAGAAGCTCGGGCTAGTTCCTCGAAGATACTACGAACCTCAGCGAAGAAGGACTGTACAGTGGCAGTGACAGGATCATTGCGGTCCCAGAGCGGTGTGGCCCATGACAAAGCCTTCCCAGACAGGAGACTAACCACGAAAGCCACCTTTGACCGTTCTGTAGGAAATTGGTCCGACAACATCTCCAAATGTAGGGAACATTGTGACAGGAAACCACGGCAGAGTCTAGAGTCCCCATCAAATTTGTCCGGCAGGGACAAGCGGAGGACAGGAGCAGGCACTCGCTGCGGAGGAGGTGCAGGAACTGGCGGAGGAGATGGTTGCTGCTGTAGCTGTGGCAGAAGTTGCTGTAGCATGGCGGTCAACTGCGACAGCTGCTGTCCTTGTTGGGCGAACTGTTGTCCAAGTTGCTCTATCTGTTGAGACTGCTGGGCGACCACCGTGGTAAGGTCAGCGACAACTGGCAGCGGGACCTAAGCGGGATCCATGGCTGGATCTACTGTTAGGATTCGGCAGGCTGGATGTGGATCCTCTGGGTCAGCGAGGGATTGGCGTGGACCGTGTCGGTGGACCGGTTCTAGGTTGCTACTGGTATTCACCAGAGCCCGCCGCAAAGCGGGATGGTCTTGCAGCGGCGGTAACAACCAGGTCGGATCCACCGGCAACGGCTCAACCTTGCTGACTGCTGAGAAGGCGTGGGACAGAAGGACTAGGCAGAGGCAAGGTCAGACGTAGCAGAAGGTCGGGGCAGGCGGCAAGGTTCGTAGTCAATGGAGATAGCAAAGGTCAGGAACACTGGTATGGCAAACACTGTAAACGCTTTCACTGACACAAAGGCAACAAGATCCGGCAAGGAAGGGAAGGGGAAGTGAGGTTATATAGACAGGTGCACAGGTGGAAGCTAATCAGACTGATTGGGCCAGGCACCAATCATTGGTGCACTGGCCCTTTAAATCTCAGAGAGCTGGCGCGCGCGCGCCCTAAGGAGCGATGCCGCGCGCGCCAGGACGTGACAGCCAGGGACCGGGACAGGTGAGTGACTTGGGATGCGATTCGCGAGCGGGCGCGTCCCGCTATGCGAATCGCATCCCCGCCGGCAGTGACAGTGCAGCGCTCCCGGTCAGCGGGTCTGACCGGGACGCTGCAGAGAGAGGAACGCCGCGAGCGCTCCGGGGAGGAGCAGGGACCCGGAGCGCTCGGCGTAACATCCACCTTATAGTCACCGTGGCCTGCACCAAAGTCTGTCTAACTACTGCAAGTACCAGCAAGCATATGAGGTCCCCCTGTGTCACTGGTCACCTCCTTGGGATATTGGCTGTACTGCATAGACTGTATCACCTGTCAACCCTCAGTTGTCCGTAACTTGACATCAGTGTCTTTATTGCCCCTGTGCCTAGCTCAGGACCAGCGGTATTACCTTTGGGTGGTTAAGGCTAGACCACGCCCTGGCGTCACGACAAGAAGGGGTTAATAACATTTGCCCCTTGGGTTATAACATCTACTTTGCACCTCAAATCCCGACGGCACATGAGCTCTTGTGATCAGAATCCTCACTCTTCTTGTCTCCTCATAGATTGTAAGCTCTTGTGATCAGGATCCTCACTCCTCTTGTCTCCTCCTCATTGATTGTAAGCTCTTGTGATCAGGATCCTCACTCCTCTTGTCTCCTCCTCATAGATTGTAAGCTCTTGTGATCAGGATCCTCACTCCTCTTGTCTCCTCATAGATTGTAAGCTCTTGTGATCAGGATCCTCACTCCTCTTGTCTCCTCATAGATTGTAAGCTCTTGTGATCAGGATCCTCACTCCTCTTGTCTCCTCATAGATTGTAAGCTCTTGTGATCAGAATCCTCGCTCCTCTTGTCTCCTCCTCATAGATTGTAAGCTCTTGTGATCAGGATCCTCACTCCTCTTGTCTCCTCCTCATAGATTGTAAGCTCTTGTGATCAGGACCCTCACTCCTCTTGTCTCCTCCTCCTCATAGATTGTAAGCTCTTGTGATCAGGATCCTCACTCCTCTTGTCTCCTCATAGATTGTAAGCTCTTGTGATCAGGATCCTCGCTCCTCTTGTCTCCTCATAGATTGTAAGCTCTTGTGATCAGGATCCTCACTCCTCTTGTCTCCTCCTCCTCATAGATTGTAAGCTCTTGTGATCAGGATCCTCACTCCTCTTGTCTCCTCATAGATTGTAAGCTCTTGTGATCAGGATCCTCACTCCTCTTGTCTTCTCATAGATTGTAAGCTCTTGTGATCAGGATCCTCACTCCTCTTGTCTCCTCATAGATTGTAAGCTCTTATGATCAGGATCCTCGCTCCTCTTGTCTCCTCATAGATTGTAAGCTCTTGTGATCAGGATCCTCACTCCTCTTGTCACCTCATAGATTGTAAGCTCTTGTGATCAGGATCCTCACTCCTCTTGTCTCCTCCTCATAGATTGTAAGCTCTTGTGATCAGGATCCTCACTCCTTTTGTCTCCTCATAGATTGTAAGCTCTTGTGATCAGGGTCCTCACTCCTCTTGTCTCCTCATAGATTGTAAGCTCTTGTGATCAGGGTCCTCACTCCTCTTGTCTCCTCCTCATAGATTGTAAGCTCTTGTGATCAGGATCCTCACTCCTCTTGTCTCCTCCTCATAGATTGTAAGCTCTTGTGATCAGGATCCTCACTTCTCTTGTCTCCTCATAGATTGTAAGCTCTTGTGATCAGGATCCTCACTCCTCTTGTCTCCTCATAGATTGTAAGCTCTTGTGATCAGCGTCCTCACTCCTCTTGTCTCCTCATAGATTGTAAGCTCTTGTGATCAGGATCCTCACTTCTCTTGTCTCCTCATAGATTGTAAGCTCTTGTGATCAGGATCCTCACTCCTCTTGTCTCCTCATAGATTGTAAGCTCTTGTGATCAGCGTCCTCACTCCTCTTGTCTCCTCATAGATTGTAAGCTCTTGTGATCAGGATCCTCACTCCTCTTGTCTCCTCCTCATAGATTGTAAGCTCTTGTGATCAGGATCCTCACTCCTCTTGTCTCCTCATAGATTGTAAGCTCTTGTGATCAGAATCCTCGCTCCTCTTGTCTCCTCCTCATAGATTGTAAGCTCTTGTGATCAGGATCCTCACTCCTCTTGTCTCCTCATAGATTGTAAGCTCTTGTGATCAGCGTCCTCACTCCTCTTGTCTCCTCATAGATTGTAAGCTCTTGTGATCAGGATCCTCACTCCTCTTGTCTCCTCCTCATAGATTGTAAGCTCTTGTGATCAGGGTCCTCACTCCTCTTGTCTCCTCATAGATTGTAAGCTCTTGTGATCAGGATCCTCGCTCCTCTTGTCTCCTCCTCATAGATTGTAAGCTCTTGTGATCAGGATCCTCACTCCTCTTGTCTCCTCCTCATAGATTGTAAGCTCTTGTGATCAGGATCCTCACTCCTCTTGTCTCCTCCTCCTCATAGATTGTAAGCTCTTGTGATCAGGATCCTCACTTCTCTTGTCTCCTCATAGATTGTAAGCTCTTGTGATCAGGATCCTCACTCCTCTTGTCTCCTCATAGATTGTAAGCTCTTGTGATCAGCGTCCTCACTCCTCTTGTCTCCTCATAGATTGTAAGCTCTTGTGATCAGGATCCTCACTCCTTTTGTCTCCTCATAGATTGTAAACTGTTGTGATCAGGATTCTCCTCACTCCTCTTGTCTCCTCATAGATTGTAAGCTCTTGTGATCAGGATCCTCACTCCTCTTGTCTCCTCCTCATAGATTGTAAGCTCTTGTGATCAGGATCCTCACTCCTCTTGTCTCCTCCTCATAGATTGTAAGCTCTTGTGATCAGGATCCTCACTCCTCTTGTCTCCTCATAGATTGTAAGCTCTTGTGATCAGGATCCCCACTCCTCTTGTCTCCTCCTCATAGATTGTAAGCTCTTGTGATCAGAATCCTCGCTCCTCTTGTCTCCTCCTCATAGATTGTAAGCTCTTGTGATCAGGATCCTCACTCCTCTTGTCTCCTCATAGATTGTAAGCTCTTGTGATCAGGATCCTCACTCCTCTTGTCTCCTCCTCATAGATTGTAAGCTCTTGTGATCAGGATCCTCACTCCTCTTGTCTCCTCCTCCTCCTCATAGATTGTAAGCTCTTGTGATCAGGATCCTCACTCCTCTTGTCTCCTCCTCATAGATTGTAAGCTCTTGTGATCAGGATCCTCACTCCTCTTGTCTCCTCCTCATAGATTGTAAGCTCTTGTGATCAGAATCCTCGCTCCTCTTGTCTCCTCCTCATAGATTGTAAGCTCTTGTGATCAGGATCCTCACTCCTCTTGTCTCCTCATAGATTGTAAGCTCTTGTGATCAGGATCCTCACACCTCTTGTCTCCTCATAGATTGTAAGCTCTTGTGATCAGGATCCTCACTTCTCTTGTCTCCTCATAGATTGTAAGCTCTTGTGATCAGGATCCTCACTCCTCTTGTCTCCTCCTCCTCATAGATTGTAAGCTCTTGTGATCAGGATCCTCACTCCTCTTGTCTCCTCATAGATTGTAAGCTCTTGTGATCAGGATCCTCACTCCTCTTGTCTCCTCATAGATTGTAAGCTCTTGTGATCAGGATCCTCACTCCTCTTGTCTCCTCATAGATTGTAAGCTCTTGTGATCAGGATCCTCGCTCCTCTTGTCTCCTCATAGATTGTAAGCTCTTGTGATCAGGATCCTCACTCCTCTTGTCTCCTCCTCATAGATTGTAAGCTCTTGTGATCAGGATCCTCACTCCTCTTGTCTCCTCCTCATAGATTGTAAGCTCTTGTGATCAGGATCCTCACTCCTCTTGTCTCCTCATAGATTGTAAGCTCTTGTGATCAGAATCCTCGCTCCTCTTGTCTCCTCCTCATAGATTGTAAGCTCTTGTGATCAGGATCCTCACTCCTCTTGTCTCCTCCTCATAGATTGTAAGCTCTTGTGATCAGGATCCTCACACCTCTTGTCTCCTCATAGATTGTAAGCTCTTGTGATCAGGATCCTCACTCCTCTTGTCTCCTCATAGATTGTAAGCTCTTGTGATCAGGATCCTCACTTCTCTTGTCTCCTCATAGATTGTAAGCTCTTGTGATCAGGATCCTCACTCCTCTTGTCTCCTCCTCATAGATTGTAAGCTCTTGTGATCAGGATCCTCGCTCCTCTTGTCTCCTCATAGATTGTAAGCTCTTGTGATCAGCGTCCTCACTCCTCTTGTCTCCTCATAGATTGTAAGCTCTTGTGATCAGGATCCTCACTCCTCTTGTCTCCTCCTCATAGATTGTAAGCTCTTGTGATCAGGATCCTCACTCCTCTTGTCTCCTCCTCATAGATTGTAAGCTCTTGTGATCAGGATCCTCACTCCTCTTGTCTCCTCCTCATAGATTGTAAGCTCTTGTGATCAGGATCCTCACTCCTTTTGTCTCCTCATAGATTGTAAACTGTTGTGATCAGGATTCTCCTCACTCCTCTTGTCTCCTCATAGATTGTAAGCTCTTGTGATCAGGATCCTCACTCCTCTTGTCTCCTCATAGATTGTAAGCTCTTGTGATCAGGGTCCTCACTCCTCTTGTCTCCTCCTCATAGATTGTAAGCTCTTGTGATCAGGGTCCTCACTCCTCTTGTCTCCTCCTCATAGATTGTAAGCTCTTGTGATCAGGATCCTCACTCCTCTTCTCTCCTCATAGATTGTAAGCTCTTGTGATCAGGATCCTCACTCCTCTTGTCTCCTCATAGATTGTAAGCTCTTGTGATCAGGATCCTCACTCCTCTTGTCTCCTCATAGATTGTAAGCTCTTGTGATCAGGATCCTCACTCCTCTTGTCTCCTCATAGATTGTAAGCTCTTGTGATCAGGATCCTCACTCCTCTTGTCTCCTCCTCATAGATTGTAAGCTCTTCTAATCAGGATCCTCACTTCTCTTGTCTCCTCCTCATAGATTGTAAGCTCTTGTGATCAGGATCCTCACTCCTCTTGTCTCCTCCTCATAGATTGTAAGCTCTTGTGATCAGGATCCTCACTCCTCTTGTCTCCTCCTCCTCCTCATAGATTGTAAGCTCTTGTGATCAGGATCCTCACTCCTCTTGTCTCCTCATAGATTGTAAGCTCTTCTGATCAGGATCCTCACTTCTCTTGTCTCCTCCTCATAGATTGTAAGCTCTTGTGATCAGGATCCTCACTCCTCTTGTCTCCTCATAGATTGTAAGCTCTTGTGATCAGGATCCTCACTTCTCTTGTCTCCTCCTCATAGATTGTAAGCTCTTGTGATCAGGATCCTCACTCCTCTTGTCTCTTCATAGATTGTAAGCTCTTGTGATCAGGGTCCTCACTCCTCTTGTCTCCTCATAGATTGTAAGCTCTTGTGATCAGGATCCTCACTCCTCTTGTCTCCTCCTCATAGATTGTAAGCTCTTGTGATCAGGATCCTCACTCCTCTTGTCTCCTCATAGATTGTTAGCTCTTGTGATCAGGATCCTCACTTCTCTTGTCTCCTCCTCATAGATTGTAAGCTCTTGTGATCAGGATCCTCGCTCCTCTTGTCTCCTCATAGATTGTAAGCTCTTGTGATCAGGATCCTCACTCCTCTTGTCTCCTCCTCATAGATTGTAAGCTCTTGTGATCAGGATCCTCGCTCCTCTTGTCTCCTCATAGATTGTAAGCTCTTGTGATCAGGATCCTCACTCCTCTTGCCTCCTCCTCATAGATTGTAAGCTCTTGTGATCAGGATCCTCACTCCTCTTGTCTCCTCCTCATAGATTGTAAGCTCTTGTGTCTCCTGAACACGTGTTCGGCTCTGCCATGTGGTGGTGTGGTGTCAGGTTACTACAGCTCTATGAATATCTTCTCGCTCCTGCAGCTGTTGTCACCGCTCTGAGACATCACACGGACACAGACGTTCATTCTCTCTGTGCTCTCCATACATTGTGTTATCGGGGAAGAACAGCAGTAAGGTAAAGAAATGTATAGTATTATAGAGATCATATATAATGTATAGTATTATAGAGATCATATATAATGTATAGTATTATAGAGATCATATATATAATGTATAGTATCATAGAGATCATATATATAATGTATAGTATTATAGAGATCATATATATAATGTATAGTATTATAGAGATCATATATATAATGTATAGTATTATAGAGATCATATATATAATGTATAGTATTATACAGATCATATATATAATGTATAGTATTATAGAGATCATATATAATGTATAGTATTATAGAGATCATATATATAATGTATAGTGTTATAGAGATCATATATATAATGTATAGTATTATAGAGATCATATATATAATGTATAGTATTATAGAGATCATATATATAATGTATAGTATTATAGAGATCATATATATAATGTATAGTATTATAGAGATCATATATATAATGTATAGTATTATAGAGATCATATATAATGTATAGTATTATAGAGATCATATATAATGTATAGTATTATAGAGATCATATATATAATGTATAGTATTATAGAGATCATATATAATGTATAGTATTATAGAGATCATATATATAATGTATAGTATTATAGAGATCATATATATAATGTATAGTATTATAGAGATCACATATACAATGTATAGTATTATAGAGATCATATATATAATGTATAGTATTATAGAGATCATATATAATGTATAGTATTATAGAGATCATATATATAATGTATAGTATTATAGAGATCATATATAATAGTATTATAGAGATCACATATATATTAGTATTATAGAGATCACATATATAATGTATAGTATTATAGAGATCATATATATAATGTATAGTATTATAGAAATCATATATAATGTATAGTATTATAGAGATCATATATAATGTATAGTATTATAGAGATCATATATAATGTATAGTATTATAGAGATCATATATAATGTATAGTATTATAGAGATCATATATATAATGTATAGTGTTATAGAGATCATATATATAATGTATAGTATTATAGAGATCATATATAATGTATAGTATTATAGAGATCATATATATAATGTATAGTGTTATAGAGATCATATATAATGTATAGTATTATAGAGATCATATATATAATGTAAAGTATTATAGAGATCATATATAATGTATAGTATTATAGAGATCACATATATAATGTATAGTATTATAGAGATCATATATATATAATGTATAGTATTATAGAGATCATATATATATAATGTATAGTATTATAGAGATTATATATAATGTATAGTATTATAGAGATCATATATAATGTATAGTATTATAGAGATCACATATATAATGTATAGTATTATAGAGATCATATATATAATGTATAGTATTATAGAGATCATATATATATAATGTATAGTATTATAGAGATCATATATAATGTATAGTATTATAGAGATCATATATATAATGTATAGTATTATAGAGATTATATATAATGTATAGTATTATAGAGATTATATATAATGTATAGTATTATAGAGATTATATGTATATAATGTATAGTATTATAGAGATCATATATATAATGTATAGTATTATAGAGATCATATATATAATGTATAGTATTATATAGAGATCATATATATAATGTATAGTATTATAGAGATCATATATATAATGTATAGTATTATAGAGATCATATATAATGTATAGTATTATAGAGATCATATATATAATGTATAGTATTATAGAGATTATATATAATGTATAGTATTATAGAGATTATATATAATGTATAGTATTATAGAGATTATATGTATATAATGTATAGTATTAGAGATCATATATATAATGTATAGTATTATAGAGATCATATATATAATTTATAGTATTATAGAGATCATATATATAATTTATAGTATTATAGAGATCATATATATATAATGTATAGTATTATAGAGATCATATATATATAATGTATAGTATTATAGAGATCATATATATATAATGTATAGTATTATAGAGATCACATATATATAATGTATAGTGTTATAGAGATCACATATATAATGTATAGTGTTATAGAGATCGTATATAATGTATAGTATTATAGAGATCGTATATAATGTATAGTATTATAGAGATCATATATAATGTATAGTATTATAGAGATCATATATATATATATAATGTATAGTATTATAGAGATCATATATATATAATGTATAGTATTATAGAGATTATATATAATGTATAGTATTATAGAGATGATATATATAATGTATAGTATTATAGAGATTATATATAATGTATAGTATTATAGAGATTATATATAATGTATAGTATTATAGAGATCGTATATAATGTATAGTATTATAGAGATCATATATAATGTATAGTATTATAGAGATCATATATATAATGTATAGTATTATAGAGATCATATATATAATGTATAGTATTAGAGATCACATATATAATGTATAGTATTATAGAGATCACATATATAATATATAGTATTATAGAGATCATATATATATATATATAATGTATAGTATTATAGAGATCATATATATAATGTATAGTATTATAGAGATCATATATATATAATGTATAGTATTATAGAGATCATATATATATAATGTATAGTATTATAGAGATCATATATAATGTATAGTATTATAGAGATCATATATATAATGTATAGTATTATAGAGATCATATATATAATGTATAGTATTATAGAGATCATATATATAATGTATAGTATTATAGAGATCATATATATATAATGTATAGTATTATAGAGATCATATATATAATGTATAGTATTATAGAGATCGCATATAATGTATAGTATTATAGAGATCATATATAATGTATAGTATTATAGAGATCATATAAAATGTATAGTATTATAGAGATCATATATAATGTATAGTATTATAGAGATCATATATATAATGTATAGTATTATAGAGATCACATATATAATGTATAGTATTATAGAGATCACATATAATGTATAGTATTATAGAGATCATATATATATATATAATGTATAGTATAATAGAGATCATATATATATATATAATGTATAGTATTATAGAGATCACATATATAATGTATAGTATTATAGAGATCACATATAATGTATAGTATTATAGAGATCATATATATATATATATAATGTATAGTATAATAGAGATCATATATATATATATAATGTATAGTATTATAGAGATCATATATATATATATAATGTATAGTATAATAGAGATCATATATATAATGTATAGTATAATAGAGATCATATATATAATGTATAGTATTATAGAGATCACATATAATGTATAGTATTATAGAGATCACATATATAATGCATAGTATTATAGAGATCACATATATAATGTATAGTATTATAGAGGTCATATATATAATGTATAGTATTATAGAGGTCATATATATAATGTTTAGTATTATAGAGATCACATATAATGTATAGTATTATAGAGATCATATATATAATGTATAGTATTATAGAGAACACATATAATGTATAGTATTATAGAGATCATATATATATAATGTATAGTATTATAGAGATCATACATAATGTATAGTATTATAGAGATCATATATAATGTATAGTATTATACAGAACATATATATAATGTATAGTATTATAGAGATCATATATATAATGCATAGTATTATAGAGATCATATATAATGTTTAGTATTATAGAGATCATATATAATGTATAGTATTATAGAGATCATATATATAATGTATAGTATTATAGAGATTATATATAATGTATAGTATTATAGAGATCATATATATATAATGTATAGTATTATAGAGATCATATATATAATGTATAGTATCATAGAGATCATATATATAATGTATAGTATTATAGAGATCATATATATAATGTATAGTATTATAGAGATCATATATATAATGTATAGTATTATAGAGATCATATATATAATGTATAGTATTATACAGATCATATATATAATGTATAGTATTATAGAGATCATATATAATGTATAGTATTATAGAGATCATATATATAATGTATAGTGTTATAGAGATCATATATATAATGTATAGTATTATAGAGATCATATATATAATGTATAGTATTATAGAGATCATATATATAATGTATAGTATTATAGAGATCATATATATAATGTATAGTATTATAGAGATCATATATATAATGTATAGTATTATAGAGATCATATATAATGTATAGTATTATAGAGATCATATATAATGTATAGTATTATAGAGATCATATATATAATGTATAGTATTATAGAGATCATATATAATGTATAGTATTATAGAGATCATATATATAATGTATAGTATTATAGAGATCATATATATAATGTATAGTATTATAGAGATCACATATACAATGTATAGTATTATAGAGATCATATATATAATGTATAGTATTATAGAGATCATATATAATGTATAGTATTATAGAGATCATATATATAATGTATAGTATTATAGAGATCATATATAATAGTATTATAGAGATCACATATATATTAGTATTATAGAGATCACATATATAATGTATAGTATTATAGAGATCATATATATAATGTATAGTATTATAGAAATCATATATAATGTATAGTATTATGGAGATCATATATAATGTATAGTATTATAGAGATCATATATAATGTATAGTATTATAGAGATCATATATAATGTATAGTATTATAGAGATCATATATATAATGTATAGTGTTATAGAGATCATATATATAATGTATAGTATTATAGAGATCATATATAATGTATAGTATTATAGAGATCATATATATAATGTATAGTGTTATAGAGATCATATATAATGTATAGTATTATAGAGATCATATATATAATGTAAAGTATTATAGAGATCATATATAATGTATAGTATTATAGAGATCACATATATAATGTATAGTATTATAGAGATCATATATATATAATGTATAGTATTATAGAGATCATATATATATAATGTATAGTATTATAGAGATTATATATAATGTATAGTATTATAGAGATCATATATAATGTATAGTATTATAGAGATCACATATATAATGTATAGTATTATAGAGATCATATATATAATGTATAGTATTATAGAGATCATATATATAATGTATAGTATTATAGAGATTATATATAATGTATAGTATTATAGAGATCATATATATAATGTATAGTATTATAGAGATCATATATAATGTATAGTATTATAGAGATCATATATATAATGTATAGTATTATAGAGATTATATATAATGTATAGTATTATAGAGATTATATATAATGTATAGTATTATAGAGATTATATGTATATAATGTATAGTATTATAGAGATCATATATATAATGTATAGTATTATAGAGATCATATATATAATGTATAGTATTATATAGAGATCATATATATAATGTATAGTATTATAGAGATCATATATATAATGTATAGTATTATAGAGATCATATATAATGTATAGTATTATAGAGATCATATATATAATGTATAGTATTATAGAGATTATATATAATGTATAGTATTATAGAGATTATATGTATATAATGTATAGTATTATAGAGATCATATATATAATGTATAGTATTATAGAGATCATATATATAATTTATAGTATTATAGAGATCATATATATAATTTATAGTATTATAGAGATCATATATATATAATGTATAGTATTATAGAGATCATATATATATAATGTATAGTATTATAGAGATCATATATATATAATGTATAGTATTATAGAGATCACATATATATAATGTATAGTGTTATAGAGATCACATATATAATGTATAGTGTTATAGAGATCGTATATAATGTATAGTATTATAGAGATCGTATATAATGTATAGTATTATAGAGATCATATATAATGTATAGTATTATAGAGATCATATATATATATATAATGTATAGTATTATAGAGATCATATATATATAATGTATAGTATTATAGAGATTATATATAATGTATAGTATTATAGAGATGATATATATAATGTATAGTATTATAGAGATTATATATAATGTATAGTATTATAGAGATTATATATAATGTATAGTATTATAGAGATCGTATATAATGTATAGTATTATAGAGATCATATATAATGTATAGTATTATAGAGATCATATATATAATGTATAGTATTATAGAGATCATATATATAATGTATAGTATTAGAGATCACATATATAATGTATAGTATTATAGAGATCACATATATAATATATAGTATTATAGAGATCATATATATATATATATAATGTATAGTATTATAGAGATCATATATATAATGTATAGTATTATAGAGATCATATATATATAATGTATAGTATTATAGAGATCATATATAATGTATAGTATTATAGAGATCATATATAATGTATAGTATTATAGAGATCATATATATAATGTATAGTATTATAGAGATCATATATATAATGTATAGTATTATAGAGATCATATATATATAATGTATAGTATTATAGAGATCATATATATAATGTATAGTATTATAGAGATCGCATATAATGTATAGTATTATAGAGATCATATATAATGTATAGTATTATAGAGATCATATAAAATGTATAGTATTATAGAGATCATATATAATGTATAGTATTATAGAGATCATATATATAATGTATAGTATTATAGAGATCATATATATAATGTATAGTATTATAGAGATCATATATAATGTATAGTATTATAGAGATCATATATAATGTATAGTATTATAGAGATCACATATAATGTATAGTATTATAGAGATCATATATATATATATAATGTATAGTATAATAGAGATCATATATATATATATAATGTATAGTATTATAGAGATCACATATATAATGTATAGTATTATAGAGATCACATATAATGTATAGTATTATAGAGATCATATATATATATATATAATGTATAGTATAATAGAGATCATATATATATATATAATGTATAGTATTATAGAGATCATATATATATATATAATGTATAGTATAATAGAGATCATATATATAATGTATAGTATAATAGAGATCATATATATAATGTATAGTATTATAGAGATCACATATAATGTATAGTATTATAGAGATCATATATATAATGTATAGTATAATAGAGATCATATATATAATGTATAGTATTATAGAGATCACATATAATGTATAGTATTATAGAGATCATATATATAATGTATAGTATAATAGAGATCATATATATAATGTATAGTATTATAGAGATCACATATAATGTATAGTATTATAGAGATCATATATAATGTATAGTATTATAGAGATCACATATATAATGCATAGTATTATAGAGATCACATATATAATGTATAGTATTATAGAGGTCATATATATAATGTATAGTATTATAGAGGTCATATATATAATGTTTAGTATTATAGAGATCACATATAATGTATAGTATTATAGAGATCATATATATAATGTATAGTATTATAGAGAACACATATAATGTATAGTATTATAGAGATCATATATATATAATGTATAGTATTATAGAGATCATACATAATGTATAGTATTATAGAGATCATATATAATGTATAGTATTATACAGAACATATATATAATGTATAGTATTATAGAGATCATATATATAATGCATAGTATTATAGAGATCATATATAATGTTTAGTATTATAGAGATCATATATAATGTATAGTATTATAGAGATCATATATATAATGTATAGTATTATAGAGATTATATATAATGTATAGTATTATAGAGATCATATATATATAATGTATAGTATTATAGAGATCATATATAATGTATAGTATTATAGAGATCGTATATATAATATATAGTATTATAGAGATCGTATATATAATGTATAGTATTATAGAGATCATATATATAATGTATAGTATTATAGAGATCATATATATAATGTATAGTATTATAGAGATCATATATAATGTATAGTATTATAGAGATCATATATAATTCTGGGACATTATACAGTAATGGAGGGGTCTGGGGATGACTGGAGAGGTGACACTGCTGGGACATTATACAGTAATGGAGGGGTCTGGTGATGATTAGAGAGGTGACACTGCTGGGACATTATACAGTAATGGAGGGGTCTAGGGATGACTGGAGAGGTGACACTGCTGGGACATTATACAGTAATGGAGGGGTCTGGTGATGACTGGAGAGGTGACACTGCTGGGACATTATACAGTAATGGAGGGGTCTGGTGATGATTAGAGAGGTGACACTGCTGGGACATTATACAGTAATGGAGGGGTCTGGGGATGACTGGAGAGGTGACACTGCTGGGACATTATACAGTAATGGAGGGGTCTGGTGATGACTGGAGAGGTGACACTGCTGGGACATTATACAGTAATGGAGGGGTCTGGTGATGACTGGAGAGGTGACCCTGCTGGGACATTATACAGTAATGGAGGGGTCTGGTGATGATGGGAGAAGTGACACTGCTGGGACATTATACAGTAATGGAGGGGTCTGGTAATGAATGGAGAGGTGACACTGCTGGGACATAATACAGTAATGGAGGGGTCTGGTGATGACTGGAGAGGTGACACTGCTGGGACATTATACAGTAAAGGAGGGGTCTGGTGATGAATGGAGAGGTGACACTGCTGAGACATTATACAGTAATGGAGGGGTCTGGTGATGACTGGAGAGGTGACCCTGCTGGGACATTATACAGTAATAGAGGGGTCTGGTGATGACTGGAGAGGTGACACTGCTGGGACATTATACAGTAATGGAGGGGTCTGGTGATGATTAGAGAGGTGATACTGCTGGGACATTATACAGTAATGGAGGGGTCTGGTGATGACTGGAGAGGTGACACTGCTGGGACATTATACAGTAATGGAGGGGTCTGGTGATGACTGGAGAGGTGACACTGCTGGGACATTATACAGTAATGGAGGGGTCTGGTGATGACTGGAGAGGTGACACTGCTGGGACATTATACAGTAAAGGAGGGGTCTGGTGATGAATGGAGAGGTGACACTGCTGGGACATTATACAGTAATGGAGGGGTCTGGTGATGACTGGAGAGGTGACCCTGCTGAGACATTTTACAGTAATGGAGGGGTCTGGGGATGACTGGAGAGGTGACCCTGCTGGGACATTATACAGTAATGGAGGGGTCTGGGGATGACTGGAGAGGTGACACTGGTGGGACATTATACAGTAATGGAGGGGTCTGGTGATGACTGGAGAGGTGACACTGCTGGGACATTATACAGTAATGGAGGGGTCTGGTGATGACTGGAGAGGTGACACTGCTGGGACATTATATAGTAATGGAGGGGTCTGGTGATGACTGGAGAGGTGACACTGCTGGGACATTATACAGTAAAGGAGGGGTCTGGTGATGAATGGAGAGGTGACACTGCTGGGACATTATACAGTAATGGAGAGGTCTAGTGATGACTGGAGGGGTGACACTGCTGGGACATTACACAGTAATGGAGGGGTCTGGTGATGAATGGAGAGGTGACACTGCTGGGACATTATACAGTAATTGAGGGGTCTGGTGATAACTGGAGAGGTGACCCTGCTGAGACATTATACAGTAATGGAGGGGTCTGGTGATGACTGGAGAGGTGACACTGCTGGGACATTATACAGTAATGGAGGGGTCTGGTGATGACTGGAGAGGTGACACTGCAGGGACATTATATAGGAATGGAGGGGTCTGGTGATGACTGGAGAGGTGACACTGCTGGGACATTTTACAGTAATGGAGGGGTCTGGTGATGACTGGAGAGGTGACACTGCTGGGACAATATACGGTAATGGAGGGGTCTGGTGATGACTGGAGAGGTGACACTGCTGGGACATTATACAGTAATGGAGGGGTCTGGTGATGACTGGAGAGGTGACACTGCTGGGACAATATACGGTAATGGAGGGGTCCGGTGATGATTGGAGAGGTGACACTGCTGGGACATTATATAGTAATGGAGGGGTCCGGTGATGACTGGAGAGGTGACACTGCTGGGACACTATACGGTAATGGAGGGGTCCGGTGATGATTGGAGAGGTGACAGTGCTGGGACATTATACAGTAATGGAGGGGTCCGGTGATGACTGGAGAGGTGACACTGCTGGGACATTATACAGTAATGGAGGGGTCTGGTGATGATTAGAGAGGTGACACTGCTGGGACATTATACAGTAATGGAGGGGTCTGGTGATGACTGGAGAGGTGACCCTGCTGGGACATTATACAGTAATGGAGTGTCTGGTGATGACTGGAGAGGTGACACTGCTGGGACATTATATAGTGATGGAGGGGTCTGGTGATGACTGGAGAGGTGACACTGCTGGGACATTATACAGTAATGGAGGGGTCTGGTGAATACTGGAGAGGTGACCCTGCTGGACATTATACAGTAATGGAGGGGTCTGGTGATGACTGGAGAGGTGACACTGCTGGGACATTATACAGTAATGGAGGGGTCTGGTGATGAATGGAGAGGTGACACTGCTGGGACATTATACAGTAATGGAGGGGTCTGGTGATGACTGGAGAGGTGACACTGCTGGGACATTATACAGTAAAGGAGGGGTCTGGTGATGAATGGAGAGGTGACACTGCTGGGACACTATTCGGTAATGGAGGGGTCCGGTGATGATTGGAGAGGTGACAGTGCTGGGACATTATACAGTAATGGAGGGGTCCGGTGATGACTGGAGAGGTGACACTGCTGGGACATTATACAGTAATGGAGGGGTCTGGTGATGACTGGAGAGGTGACCCTGCTGGGACATTATACAGTAATGGAGTGTCTGGTGATGACTGGAGAGGTGACACTGCTGGGACATTATATAGTGATGGAGGGGTCTGGTGATGACTGGAGAGGTGACACTGCTGGGACATTATACAGTAATTAAGGGGTCTGGTGATGACTGGAGAGGTGACACTGCTGAGACATTATACAGTAATGGAGGGGTCTGGTGATGAATGGAGAGGTGACACTGCTGGGACATTATACAGTAATGGAGGGGTCTGATGATGACTGGAGAGGTGACACTGCTGGGACATTATACAGTAAAGGAGGGGTCTGGTGATGAATGGAGAGGTGACACTGCTGGGACATTATACAGTAATGGAGGGGTCTGGTGATGACTGGAGAGGTGACACTGCTGGGACATTATACAGTAAAGGAGGGGTCCGGTGATGAATGGAGAGGTGACACTGCTGGGACATTATACAGTAATTGAGGGATCTGGTAAAGACTGGAGAGGTGACCCTGCTGAGACATTATACAGTAATGGAGGGGTCTGGTGATGACTGGAGAGGTGACACTGCAGGGACATTATATAGGAATGGAGGGGTCTGGTGATGACTGGAGAGGTGACACTGCTGGGACATTTTACAGTAATGGAGGGGTCTGGTGATGACTGGAGAGGTGACACTGCTGGGACACTATACGGTAATGGAGGGGTCCGGTGATGATTGGAGAGGTGACACTGCTGGGACATTATATAGTAATGGAGGGGTCCGGTGATGACTGGAGAGGTGACACTGCTGGGACATTATACAGTAATGGAGGGGTCTGGTGATGAATGGAGAGGTGACACTGCTGGGACACTATACGGTAATGGAGGGGTCCGTTGATGATTGGAGAGGTGACACTGCTGGGACATTATACAGTAGTGGAGGGGTCTGGTGATGACTGGAGAGGTGACGCTGCTGGGACATTATACAGTAATGGAGGGGTCTGGTGATGACTGGAGAGGTGACACTGCTGGGACATTATACAGTAATAGAGGGGTCTGGTGATGACTGGAGAGGTGACACTGCTGGGACATTATACAGTAATGGAGAGGTCTAGTGATGACTGGAGAGGTGACACTGCTGGGACATTATACAGTAATGGAGGGGTCTGGTGATGACTGGAGAGGTGACCCTGCTGAGACATTTTACAGTAATGGAGGGGTCTGGGGATGACTGGAGAGGTGACACTGCTGGGACATTATACAGTAATGGAGGGGTCTGGGGATGACTGGAGAGGTGACACTGCTGGGACATTATACAGTAATGGAGAGGTCTAGTGATGACTGGAGAGGTGACACTGCTGGGACATTATACAGTAATGGAGGGGTCTGGTGATGAATGGAGAGGTGACACTGCTGGGACATTATACAGTAATTGAGGGGTCTGGTGATAACTGGAGAGGTGACCCTGCTGAGACATTATACAGTAATGGAGGGGTCTGGTGATGACTGGAGAGGTGACACTGCTGGGACATTATACAGTAATGGAGGGGTCTGGGGATGACTGGAGAGGTGACACTGCAGGGACATTATATAGGAATGGAGGGGTCTGGTGATGACTGGAGAGGTGACACTGCTGGGACATTATACAGTAAAGGAGGGGTCTGGTGATGAATGGAGAGGTGACACTGCTGGGACATTATACAGTAATGGAGGGGTCTGGTGATGACTGGAGAGGTGACCCTGCTGAGACATTTTACAGTAATGGAGGGGTCTGGGGATGACTGGAGAGGTGACACTGCTGGGACATTATACAGTAATGGAGGGGTCTGGTGATTACTGGAGAGGTGACACTGCTGGGACATTATACAGTAATGGAGGGGTCTGGTGATGAATGGAGAGGTGACACTGCTGGGACATTATACAGTAATTGAGGGGTCTGGTGATAACTGGAGAGGTGACCCTGCTGAGACATTATACAGTAATGGAGGGGTCTGGTGATGACTGGAGAGGTGACACTGCTGGGACATTATACAGTAATGGAGGGGTCTGGTGATGACTGGAGAGGTGACACTGCTGGGACATTATACAGTAATGGAGGGGTCTGGTGATGATTAGAGAGGTGACACTGCTGGGACATTATACAGTAATGGAGGGGTCTGGTGATGACTGGAGAGGTGACACTGCTGGGACATTATACAGTAAAGGAGGGGTCTGGTGATGAATGGAGAGGTGACACTGCTGGGACATTATACAGTAATGGAGAGGTCTAGTGATGACTGGAGAGGTGACACTGCTGGGACATTATACAGTAATGGAGGGGTCTGGTGATGAATGGAGAGGTGACACTGCTGGGACATTATACAGTAATGGAGGGGTCTGGTGATGACTGGAGAGGTGACACTGCTGGGACATTATACAGTAATGGAGGGGTCTGGTGATGACTGGAGAGGTGACACTGCTGGGACATTATACAGTAAAGGAGGGATCTGGTGATGAATGGAGAGGTGACACTGCTGGGACATTATACAGTAATGGAGAGGTCTAGTGATGACTGGAGAGGTGACACTGCTGGGACATTATACAGTAATGGAGGGGTCTGGTGATGAATGGAGAGGTGACACTGCTGGGACATTATACAGTAATTGAGGGGTCTGGTGATAACTGGAGAGGTGACCCTGCTGAGACATTATACAGTAATGGAGGGGTCTGGTGATGACTGGAGAGGTGACACTGCTGGGACATTATACAGTAATGGAGGGGTCTGGTGATGACTGGAGAGGTGACACTGCAGGGACATTATATAGGAATGGAGGGGTCTGGTGATGACTGGAGAGGTGACACTGCTGGGACATTTTACAGTAATGGAGGGGTCTGGTGATGACTGGAGAGGTGACACTGCTGGGACACTATACGGTAATGGAGGGGTCCGGTGATGATTGGACAGGTGACACTGCTGGTACATTATATAGTAATGGAGGGGTCCGGTGATGACTGGAGAGGTGACACTGCTGGGACATTATACAGTAATGGAGGGGTCCGGTGATGACTGGAGAGGTGACACTGCTGGGACATTATACAGTAATGGAGGGGTCTGGTGATGAATGGAGAGGTGACACTGCTGGGACACTATACGGTAATGGAGGGGTCCGGTGATGATTGGAGAGGTGACACTGCTGGGACATTATACAGTAATGGAGGGGTCCGGTGATGACTGGAGAGGTGACACTGCTGGGACATTATACAGTAATGGAGGGGTCTGGTGATGATTAGAGAGGTGACACTGCTGGGACATTATACAGTAATGGAGGGGTCTGGTGATGACTGGAGAGGTGACCCTGCTGGGACATTTTACAGTAATGGAGGGTCTGGTGATGACTGGAGAGGTGACACTGCTGGGACATTATATAGTGATGTAGGGGTCTGATGATGACTGGAGAGGTGACCCTGCTGGGACATTATACAGTAATGGAGGAGTCTGGTGATGACTGGAGAGGTGACACTGCTCGGACATTATATAGTGATGGAGGGGTCTGGTGATGACTGGAGAGGTGACACTGCTGGGACATTATACAGTAATGGAGGGGTCTGGTGATGAATGGAGAGGTGACACTGCTGGGACATTATACAGTAATAGAGGGGTCTGGTGATGACTGGAGAGGTGACACTGCTGGGACATTATACAGTAATGGAGGGGTCTGGTGATGAATGGAGAGGTGACACTGCTGGGACATTATACAGTAATGGAGGGGTCTGGTGATGACTGGAGAGGTGACACTGCTGGGACATTATACAGTAAAGGAGGGGTCTGGTGATGAATGGAGAGGTGACACTGCTGGGACATTATACAGTAATGGAGGGGTCTGGTGATGACTGGAGAGGTGACACTGCTGGGACATTATACAGTAAAGGAGGGGTCTGGTGATGAATGGAGAGGTGACACTGCTGGGACATTATACAGTAATGGAGGGGTCTGGGGATGACTGGAGAGGTGACACTGCTGGGACATTATACAGTAATGGAGGGGTCTGGTGATGAATGGAGAGGTGACACTGCTGGGACATTATACAGTAATGGAGGGGTCTGGTGATGACTGGAGAGGTGACACTGCTGGGACATTATACAGTAAAGGAGGGGTCTGGTGATGAATGGAAAGGTGACCCTGCTGGGACATTATACAGTAATGGAGGGGTCTAGTGATGACTGGAGAGGTGACACAGCTGAGACATTATACAGTAATGGAGGGGTCTGGTGATGACTGGAGAGGTGACACTGCTGGGACATTATACAGTAATAGAGGGGTCTGGTGATGACTGGAGAGGTGACACTGCTGGGACATTATACAGTAATGGAGGGGTCTGGTGATGACTGGAGAGGTGACACTGCTGGGACATTATACAGTAAAGGAGGGGTCTGGTGATGAATGGAGAGGTGACACTGCTGGGACATTATACAGTAATGGAGGGGTCTGGTGATGACTGGAGAGGTGACCCTGCTGAGACATTTTACAGTAATGGAGGGGTCTGGGGATGACTGGAGAGGTGACACTGCTGGGACATTATACAGTAATGGAGGGGTCTGGTGATGACTGGAGAGGTGACACTGCTGGGACATTATACAGTAAAGGAGGGGTCTGGTGATGAATGGAGAGGTGACACTGCTGGGACATTATACAGTAATGGAGAGGTCTAGTGATGACTGGAGAGGTGACACTGCTGGGACATTTTACAGTAATGGAGGGGTCTGGTGATGACTGGAGAGGTGACACTGCTGGGACATTATACAGTAATGGAGAGGTCTGGTGATGATTGGAGAGGTGACACTGCTGGGACATTATATAGTAATGGAGGGGTCCGGTAATGACTGGAGAGGTGACACTGCTGGGACATTATACAGTAATGGAGGGGTCTGGTGATGAATGGAGAGGTGACACTGCTGGGACACTATACGGTAATGGAGGGGTCCGGTGATGATTGGAGAGGTGACACTGCTGGGACATTATACAGTAGTGGAGGGGTCTGGTGATGACTGGAGAGGTGACGCTGCTGGGACATTATACAGTAATGGAGGGGTCTGGTGATGACTGGAGAGGTGAGACTGCTGGGACATTATACGGTAATGGAGGGGTCTGGTGATGACTGGAGAGGTGACACTGATGGGAAATTATAAAGTAATGGAGGGGTCTGGTGGTGACTTCAGAGGTGACACTGCTGGGACATTATACAGTAATGAAGGGGTCTGGTGATGACTGGAGAGGTGACACTGCTGGGACATTATACAGTAATGGAGGGGTCTGGTGATGACTGGAGAGGTGACACTGCTGGGACATTATACAGTAATGGAAGGGTCTGGTGATGACTGGAGAGGTGACACTGCTGGGACATTATACAGTAATGGAGGGGTCTGGTGATGACTGGAGAGGTGACCCTGCTGAGACATTTTACAGTAATGGAGGGGTCTGGGGATGACTGGAGAGGTGACACTGCTGGGACATTATACAGTAATGGAGGGGTCTGGTGATGACTGGAGAGGTGACACTGCTGGGACATTATACAGTAAAGGAGGGGTCTGGTGATGAATGGAGAGGTGACACTGCTGGGACATTATACAGTAATGGAGAGGTCTAGTGATGACTGGAGAGGTGACACTGCTGGGACATTTTACAGTAATGGAGGGGTCTGGTGATGACTGGAGAGGTGACACTGCTGGGACATTATACAGTAATGGAGAGGTCTGGTGATGATTGGAGAGGTGACACTGCTGGGACATTATATAGTAATGGAGGGGTCCGGTAATGACTGGAGAGGTGACACTGCTGGGACATTATACGGTAATGGAGGGGTCTGGTGATGAATGGAGAGGTGACACTGCTGGGACACTATACGGTAATGGAGGGGTCCGGTGATGATTGGAGAGGTGACACTGCTGGGACATTATACAGTAGTGGAGGGGTCTGGTGATGACTGGAGAGGTGACGCTGCTGGGACATTATACAGTAATGGAGGGGTCTGGTGATGACTGGAGAGGTGAGACTGCTGGGACATTATACGGTAATGGAGGGGTCTGGTGATGACTGGAGAGGTGACACTGATGGGAAATTATAAAGTAATGGAGGGGTCTGGTGGTGACTTCAGAGGTGACACTGCTGGGACATTATACAGTAATGAAGGGGTCTGGTGATGACTGGAGAGGTGACACTGCTGGGACATTATACAGTAATGGAGGGGTCTGGTGATGACTGGAGAGGTGACACTGCTGGGACATTATACAGTAATGGAAGGGTCTGGTGATGACTGGAGAGGTGACACTGCTGGGACATTATACAGTAATGGAGGGGTCTGGTGATGACTGGAGAGGTGACACTGCTGGGACATTATACAGTAATGGAGGGGTCTGGTGATGACTGGAGAGGTGACACTGCTGGGACATTATACAGTAATGGAGGGGTCTGGTGATGACTGGAGAGGTGACACTGCTGGGACATTATACAGTAATGGAGGGGTCTGGTGATCACTGGAGAGGTGACCCTGCTGGGACATTATACAGTAATGGAGGAGTCTGGTGATGACTGGAGAGGTGACACTGCTGGGACATTATACAGTAATGGAGGGGTCTGGTGATGACTGGAGAGGTGACACTGCTGGGACATTATACAGTAATGGAGGGGTCTGGTGATGACTGGAGAGGTGACACTGCTGGGACATTATACAGTAAAGGAGGGGTCTGGTGATGAATGGAGAGGTGACACTGCTGGGACATTATACAGTAATGGAGGGGTCTGGTGATCACTGGAGAGGTGACACTGCTGGGACATTATATAGTAATGGAGGGGTCCAGTGATGACTGGAGAGGTGACACTGCTGGGACATTATACAGTAATGGAGGGGTCTGGTGATGACTGGAGAGGTGACACTGCTGGGACATTATACAGTAATGGAGGGGTCTGGTGATCACTGGAGAGGTGACACTGCTGGGACATTATATAGTAATGGAGGGGTCCAGTGATGACTGGAGAGGTGACACTGCTGGGACATTATACAGTAATGGAAGGGTCTGGTGATGAATGGAGAGGTGACACTGCTGGGACACTATACGGTAATGGAGGGGTCCGGTGATGATTGGAGAGGTGACACTGCTGGGACATTATACAGTAGTTGAGGGGTCTGGTGATGACTGGAGAGGTGACGCTGCTGGGACATTATACAGTAATGGAGGGGTCTGGTGATGACTGGAGAGGTGACACTGCTGGGACATTATACGGTAATGGAGGGGTCTGGTGATGACTGGAGAGGTGACACTGATGGGACATTATACAGTAATGGAGGGGTCTGGTGGTGACTGGAGAGGTGACACTGCTGGGACATTATACAGTAATGAAGGGGTCTGGTGATGACTGGAGAGGTGACACTGCTGGGACATTATACGGTAATGGAGGGGTCTGGTGATGACTGGAGAGGTGACACTGATGGGACATTATACAGTAATGGAGGGGTCTGGTGATGACTGGAGAGGTGACACTGCTGGGACATTATACAGTAATGAAGGGGTCTGGTGATGACTGGAGAGGTGACACTGCTGGGACATTATACAGTAATGGAGGGGTCTGGTGATGACTGGAGAGGTGACACTGCTGGGACATTATACAGTAATGGAGGGGTCTGGTGATGACTGGAGAGGTGACACTGCTGGGACATTATACAGTAATGGAGGGGTCTGGTGATGACTGGAGAGGTGACACTGCTGGGACATTATACAGTAATGGAGGGGTCTGGGGATCACTGGAGAGGTGACCCTGCTGGGACATTATACAGTAATGGAGGGGTCTGGTGATGACTGGAGAGGTGACACTGCTGGGACATTATACAGTAATGGTGGAGTCTGGTGATGACTGGAGAGGTGACACTGCTGGGACATTATACAGTAATGGAGGGGTGTGGTGCTGACTGGAGAGGTGACCCTGCTGGGACATTATACAGTAATGGAGGGGGTCTGGTGATGACTGGAGAGGTGACACTGCTGGGACATTATACAGTAATGGAGGGGTCTGGTGATGACTGGAGAGGTGACACTGCTGGGACATTATACAGTAATGGAGGGGTCTGGTGATGACTGGAGAGGTGACACTGCTGGGACATTATACAGTAATGGAGGGGTGTGGTGCTGACTAGAGAGGTGACCCTGCTGGGACATTATACGGTAATGGAGGGGTCTGGTGATGACTGGAGAGATGACACTGCTGGAAATGTGTGGACTTTATAAAGTAATGGAGGGGTCTACTGGTTACTTGAAAGGTGACACCGCTGGGAATGCTGGGACAATATGCAGTAAGGGAGGTGTGGTGTCCCTGCACCAATGGCTGTCCTGTGGCTTCGGACTGCTTTAGGCGTTTTGATAGCACAAGGTGTTGGGCCCTCCAAAGGCTTACTGTTAAACTATTTTAGTTTACACTTTATTGAAAAGTATAAATTTTTTCCTGATGAATTCTATTTTTATTTGTATATATGTTATTCCATTGTTACTGTACCCTTAAGAAAGAGGAGTGAACCCCATGTGTCCCTGCCTGCCAATGGGAACCCCTAAAGTCTTCCCTATGTAGTGTAGTGGGGGGGGGGGGGGATTCCACAGTGTTCAGTAGTGTGTAAGCTGAGCACAGGTCGGTTCAGATGTGTTGTTTGCTCTGAGGAGAGTCCTAGCTCAAATCTACTTATTCTGGTCATTCTGCAAGTTCATGCCCCGGAGGAGAAGGCTTCAATACCTTGACAGAACCCTTCCTATTAGGATCCATCTACCTGTCTTACAAGTCAGTATAAATCTGTTTGGTAAAAGCACCACAAGTCCCAGCAAGGCAACAGGGCTCCCAAGGGGTTAAGCTGCATCCTCTCACCACAACCAACTGTCTCCACCCTCGTGCCGTGTATACGATAATGGTGCCCTGGCGTCACAAAGTGATAAGGTAGTTCTCCTAACACCCCCGTGGCACCACAGCTCTTTATGGCGTCCACGAACAGGATTCATGTTTGTGCTTACAAAAATCCCCCAGTCTTAACTGTCTTCTGTAAGCCGGACGGAGAGTGGGACAATTTATGTGCCAGAAGTACTGTACAGGACTTTGTTTATACCGACCGGCTCTAACAAAATAGAGGGGGAGAACTTTATTCACGGCCATACAGTGTGTGAAAGTTGTATTCAGAGACTGTGGTGCGGTTATTGCTCGTTTCATGCAAGCTCCACCAGAAAGAGAAGAAAGTTCCAGCCTTGAAGGGGTTAACAGGTACCCACGATCTCCCGCACGTGCGAAAATCCAAGCTCCATCATTTGCTGACCTCCGGGAGCAACGCCTTCTCTCGAGCAGCAAGGAGGAACCAAAGTGCCGCCCGGTGTTGCACAGCGGAAGATCCTTCCGGCCGGACCGCCAGTAACTGCGAAATAGAGGGGGAGTCCCTCCAGATATTGCAATCAGAGACTTAAAGCATTATTCGAGCTGCTGCAGCACCTCTTCGCATCTTTTAAAGGGCCATGCCCACCATTTCTCTTAAAGAGACTGCGCACCCAAAAATCAGCAACATGCCTGAACTAAGTACAAGATCACTGTCTACTCTGACGACCAAAGCTATGTCCTCATTTGCTGTCAACTCTAGACAGAAGCCCTTCAGCCTACGGCATTTGAAGGACTGGGATAGTGGTCCCCTAGAAACCCAAGCTTCTACTCAGCAAGGGCAGCGATCTGCCCCATAACCAGTGCCCAGGCCTCTTACTGCTGCCACAGTGGTTTGGCCTAACCGACGGGCACCAACCATCATCAGTACTGGCCTGTCCCATTCCAACTTGTCAAGAATATCATGGACAAACACTATCAGCCCGCCAGAGGGCTCTCAAGGATGAGCAGCAAGATTCCTGTCCCAGCCAGGAAGGGGTGGCGACCACGGCCACTAAGATGGCAAATACCCTACATATTAAGCAAGTCCATCAGCGGAGGAGATGAGCCATAATAATGCTCACCCCTTCACAACCCTTTCCTGCAATTTTTGTTGTTACTCTGTTTCGGCGTCAAAGCCTAAAGTTTTGTTCATCATCACCAGCCTGTGCAGGACTTATAAATGCCCCAGGACTGCTATTTGTTCCTGTTAACCAGTTCTGCAACAAGAAAGAAATGTGCCTGACCTTTGGTCAAGAAGTAACCAATATGCTTATGTGCCCGCTATGCCGAGAACTCTCTACATAGTTGGTTGCCAAAATGCTGAAAAGTGCCTTAAAATATTCTGTCTAGTCAGGATTGTCTAGAGAAGTAACAAATGTATATCCTAGATAGTCTTGAAATGTAATTAAACAGTCTTATATTTTCTTGTCATGCTTTCTTTAAATTACTGTCGTAGTAAATGTGTAAAGCCAGACAGTAGGGAAAAAAAATGTCTCATGAAATCCAGTTTGGATATATCTCTCTCTTTATGTTTTATGTAGTATGTCTTAAGTGTCTACTGTAGTGCATGAGGACCCCAAAATTCAAGGAGGTACCTTGGAGGAAATTTAGTCTGTGTCCTTGTCTGTCCCTTGGTGTGGCCAAGGAGGAGGACTCAACTTTGTCGGGGGAGAAGATGCTAAAAGCCTACAGCAGTGCCGGCAAGCCTTCCAGAGTTTCCTTAGAAGTGTCTGCTGCAGACCAAGGTGTACGTCAAGGCGTGTAAAATGCATGTATTATCTTATATGTTTGTGAGTCTGTACGCTGCATGCAGATGCACGGTCAGTTAACCACACATTCTACTTTCAAATTGGCACAGTTTAAATCATAAAGCATTTGGTTCTACAACAGGCACCAACTGTAACCTGGAAGTGATTTTGAGGGACTTTTGCACTTTAAAGCATTCTCTCCTACCTCCAAGGACTGCACTTCATTACTCCTCAGCCACCTAGACTGGGTGTCAAGGTTGGCTACATTTTAGAGGGGGAGTTTGTGGTATCCCAGCACCAATGGCTGTCCTGTGGCTTCGGACTTCTTCAGGCAACATGGCAGCACAAGGGCCCACCAGAGACTTACTGTTGCACTAATTAAGTTAGCAATTTATTGAAAAGTAATATATTTTCCTGATTCTATTGTTATTTGTATATATGTTATTCCTGTATTACTGTAGAGAAAGAGAGCATTGAATCCCATGTGACTCTGCCTGCCAATGGGAATCCCTGAAGTCACTCCCATGTAATGTAGTGGGGAGAGGAGTTTCTCCAGTGTTCCGTAGTGTGTAAGCTGAGAAACAGTGAGGTTCAGGTGTGCTGCGTTGCTGTGTGCTCCAAGGGAAGGCCTAGCTCAAATCCACTTCTGGTCATTCTGCAAGGATCTCCCTTATGGTGGAAGTTCATGCCCTGGTGGAGAAGGCTTCAATAACATGACAGAACCCTACCTACCAGGATTCATCTACCCATCTTACAAGTCAGTATAAATCTGTTTGGTGAAGAGCACCACAAGTCCCAGCAAGGCAACAGGGCTCCCAAGGGGTTACACTGCATCCTCTCACCCACAACCAACTGTCCGTGTAATACCATCGGCACACAGCTCAGTAAAGACAGTTATCTGTAACCTGATGTCGGTGTGTTGATTTACTCCCTGTATCAGGCCCAGGAGAAGCTGTCTTCAGCCTCAGACTGTGTATAGGATAACAGTGCCCTGGTGTCGCGGAATGATAAGGTATTTCTCCTAACACCCCTGTGGCACCACAGAAGGGTCTGGTGATGACTGGGGAGGTGACACTGCTCGGAACGCTGGGACATTATACAGTAATGGAGGGGTCTGGTGATGACTGGAGAGGTGACACTGCTGAGACATTATACAGTAATGTAGGGGTCTGGTGAGGACTGGAGAGGTGACACTGCTGGGATATTATACAGTAATGGAGGGGCCTGGTAATGACTGGAGAGGTGACACTGCTGGGACATTATACAGTAATGAAGGGGTCTGGTGATGACTGGAGAGGTGACACTGCTGGGACATTATACAGTAATGGAGGGGTCTGGTGATGACTGGAGAGGTGACACTGCTGGGACATTATACAGTAATGGAGGGGTCTGGTGATGACTGGAGAGGTGACACTGCTCGGACATTATACAGTAATGGAGGGGTCTGGTGATGACTGAAGAGGTGACACTGCTGGGAAATTATACAGTAATGGAGGGGGTCTGTTGATGAATGGAGAGATGACACTGCTGGGACATTATACAGTAATGGAGGTGTCTGGTGATGACTGGAGATGTGACACTGCTGGGACATTATACAGTAATGGAGGGGTCTGGTAATGACTGAAGAGGTGACACTGCTGGGACATTATACAGTAATGGAGGGGTCTGGTGATGACTGGAGAGGTGACACTGCTGGGAAATGATACAGTAATGGAGGGGTCTGGTGATGACTGGAGAGGTGACACTGCTGGGACATTATACAGTAATGGAGGGGTCTGGTGATGACTGGAGAGGTGACACTGCTGGGACATTATACAGTAATGGAGGGGTCTGGTGATGACTGGAGAGGTGACACTGCTGGGACATTATACAGTAATGGAGGGGTCTGGTGATGACTGGAGAGGTGACACTGCTGGGACATTATACAGTAATGGAGGGGTCTGGTGATGACTGGAGAGGTGACACTGCTGGGACATTATACAGTAATGGAGGGGTCTGGTGATGACTGGAGAGGTGACACTGCTGGGACATTATACAGTAATGGAGGGGTCTGGTGATGACTGGAGAGGTGACACTGCTGGGACATTATACAGTAATGGAGGGGTCTGGAGATGACTGGAGAGGTGACACTGCTGGGACATTATATAGTAATGGAGGGGTCTGGTGGTGACTGGAGCGTGGACACTGCTGGGACATTATACAGTAATGGAGGGGTCTGGTGATGACTGGAGAGGTGACACTGCTGGGACATTATGCAGTAATGGAGGGGTCTGGTGATGACTGGAGAGGTGACACTGCTGAGACATTATACAGTAATGGAGGGGTCTGGTGATGAATCACACCAGAGGTGTAGGACCTGTGATGATGTCGCAATCATGTGAACAGTGCATGTGGTGGTGAAGCTCAGCAGAATAGAATATTATGGATGATGGGCCTGTAAGGATGGTCATGTGACAGATGTGGAAAGGACCTTTAATGTCACAATCATGTGAAGCTTAGCTGTGAGTAGGAGGTTTGTTCCATTTTGTTGCTGGTTCTGTGATCCAGGCTCCTCCTCATCTTCAGGACTATCCCCTCCAGCTGACCGAGTTGTCCCATCTTCTCCTGAATGACCCCCCCAAGGATGGACAAGGACAGGAATGAGATAACTAAGAGAATATTACACTTCACCTTGGAGATCCTCCACCTGCTGACGGGAGAGGTGAGGTGAACCATCTACATGTCCACCATTGTTGTTCCCATCTACATTTCCACCATGGTTGTCCCCCATCTACATTTCCAATATTGTTGTCCCCATCTACATGTCCACCATTGTTGTCCTCCATCTACATTTCCATCATTTTTGTCCCAATCTACATTTCTACCATTGTTGTCCCCAATCTACATTTCCACCATTTTTGTCCCCAATCTACATTTCCACCATTTTTGTCCCCAATCTACATTTCCACCATTGTTGTCCCCAATCTACATTTCCACCATTGTTGTCCCCCATCTACATTTCCACCATTGTTGTCCCCCCATCTACATTTCCACCATTGTTGTCCCCCATCTTTGGAGCCGCTCTATGTTATAGATGTCTCTTTGTAGGTGAGGTCTCCAGAACTGACCTCAGTATTCCACATGTGCTCACTAGAGCGCTATACTGGGGGCACAATTTTCTCTTTGTAGTGAGGGAGGAACACTTGGGTCAGTCCCCTCATTGTCTCTCTCCCTACACAGGATTACACCATAGTGAAGAAGACATGGGGGGAGTGTGTGGCCCTCAGTATCCGTCTCCATGAGTCAGGAGGAAAGAGCAGGGCCTGGGGCCCCATCATAGAGCCTCTACCTAATTCACTGATATATGAGGAGAAGATCCTAGACCTCACCCACAGGATCACTGAGCTGCTGACTGGAGAGGTGACACTGCTGGGACATTATACAGTAATGGAGGGGTCTGGTGATGACTGGAGAGGTGACACTGGTGGGACATTATACAGTAATGGAGGGGTCTGGTGATGACTGGAGAGGTGACACTGCTGGGACATTATACAGTAATGGAGGGGTCTGGTGATGACTGGAGAGGTGACACTGCTGGGACATTATACAGTAATGGAGGGGTCTGTTGATGACTGGAGAGGTGACACTGCTGGGACATAATAGACTAATGGGAGGGGGGCCTGGTGATTACTGGAGAGGTGACCCTGCTGAGACATTATTCAGCAATGGAGGGGTCTGATGATGACTGGAGAGGTGACACTGCTGGGACATTATACAGTAATGGATGGGTCTTGTGATGACCGGAGAGGTGAGACTGTTGGGCAAGCTGGGACAATATATAGTAATGGAGGGGTCTGGTGATGACTGGAGAGGTGACACTGCTGGGATAATAAATAGTAATGGAGAGGTCTGGTGATGACTGGAGAGGTGACACTGCTGGGACATTATACAGTATTGGAGGAGTCTGGTGATGACTGGAGAGGTGACCTTGCTGTGACATTATAGAGTAATGGAGGGGTCTGGTGATGACTGGAGAGGTGACACTGCTGGGACATTGTACAGTAATGGAGGTGTCTGGTGATGACTATTTCATTGTGTGTCAGGTTCCTATAAGGTGTCAGGATGTGGCGGTCTATTTCTCCATGGAGGAGTGGGAGTATGTAGAAGGACACAAGGATCTGTACCAGGACATAGTCATGATGGAGGATCACCGGCCCCTCACATCACAAGGTAATTAGAAACATATATATATATATATATATATAGATATCACTCTCACTACTGTAACAGAGCTGGATTTTGATCCGCTAACCTGTGTGGCTGATGACTTAGATCGTATTGGGGAGCGGAGTCTAAGGTGCCGCTGGTCTTCACAAGAGCCCACCGCAAGGCAGGATGGGCTTGCTGCGGCAGGCGACACCCAGGTCGCTACCCCCTTCATGGCTCGACCACACAGGTAGCTGGGCAAGGCGAGGTACCGAAGAATAAGGCAGTAGCTAAGTCATTAGTAGCAGAAGGTCAAGGCAGGTGGAAAAGGTGCAGAGTCAAATAACATAGCAGAAGGTCTGGATACACGGGTATGGCTAACAGGCTATAGGGACCGCTTAATCCAAGGCAAGGGGCACAGAAGATCCGGCAGGGAAATGTGGGAGGTGCATGGATTTATAGAATGGTGTCAGGTGTACACAATAATTATGGGCGTATTGGCCCTTTAAATTTATGAGCTCCGGCGAGTGCTCGGAGGCAGCAGGAGAGAAGTGAGTGACGGGCTGGGATTCGCATGCAGGCGCGTCCCGCGATGCGAATCCCAGCCCCGCCGGCAGCCGGGGACAGCGCTAGCGGCTGGTGCAGACTGCTGGAGCACAGGGCATAACAGTACCCCCTCCCCCCCCTTTGGTCTCCCCCTCTTTTTGAGGACAAGAACTTGTGGATAAGGTCATGGTCTAGAATGTTGTCCTGCGGCTTCCAAGATCTTTCCTCCGGGCCAAAGCCTTCCCATTCCACAAGGAAAAAACATTTTCCTCTGACCAACTTGGAGTCCAAAATTTCTTTGATGACAAAAACACCGGAGGTACCAGAGATGGGAGTAGGAGTGATGACTTTTTTAGAAAAGCGGTTAGGGACGACAGGTTTTAAGAGGGATACATGAAAAAAATTCTGGATCCGGAGAAAAGAGGGCAGATGGAGAGAATAAGCCACAGGGTTTAAACTTTTTTTGATCTTGTAGGGACCCAAATAGCGAGGGCCCAGTTTATAACATGGAACTTTAAAACGGAAGAACTTGGAAGACAACCACACTTTGTTCCCTGGAGAGAATTCTGGAGGAGGACATCTTTTCTTGTCCGCTTGTGATTTCATGCAAGTGGTGGTATGCTGGAAAGAGTCACGAGTCTTTTGCCAGATAGAGACGAAGTTCTGCACTTGATCATCGGCCATGGGAACTCCGGAGGAAGTGGACAAGGGTAAAGGAGGACGAGGATGAAGTCCATAGACCACAAAGAAAGGAGAAGACCCAGAGGATTTAGAATCCTTATGGCTTCATGAAAACTTGGCCCAGGGTAGAAGATCGGCCCAGTCGTCTTGGCGAGCGGAAACAAAATGGCGGAGATAGTCTTCCAAGACCTGGTTTACTCTTTCGACCTGTCCATTGGATTGAGGGTGGTAACCCGAAGAGAAATCTAATTTAACTTGAAGGCGTGAACAGAGGGCCCTCCAAAACTTAGAGACAAATTGGACTCCTCGGTCGGAGACAATATGGGAGGGCAATCCATGCAGGCAGAAGATATAGCAGAGGAACAACTTGGCAAGCTGTGGTGCAGAGGGTAATCCCGGTAAGGGAACAAAATGAGTCATTTTAGAGAATCTATCCACAACAACCCAAATGAACGTATTTCTGCCAGAAGAGGGAAGATCAGTGATAAAGTCCAATGCAATATCGGTCCAGGGTTGCTCTGGTACTGGCAAAGGATGTAATAGACCAGCAGGCTTGGAACAAGGGGTCTTGTTCCGGGCACAAACTGAACAAGCTTGGACAAAATCAACGACATCCTGTTTTAGAGTGGGCCACCAATACTGTCAGGCGATGAGCTGTATGGACTTACGAACTCCAGCATGACTGGCCAATAAAGAGGAATGACCCCATTTCAGGACTCGGAGTCTTAAACGGGGAGGTACATACGCCTTCCCTGGTGGCAAGTGCTGAAGACAGTCTGGCGCTGCTGAGATGAGACGATCAGGGGAAATAATATGTTGAGAATGGGACTCCAGGCCTTGAACATCGGAGGATCTGGATAGAGCGTCAGCACGAAGATTCTTCTCTGCAGGACAGAAGTGGATCAAGAAGTTAAATCTGGAGAAAAACAGAGACCAAAGAGCCTGTCGGGGGTTGAGCCGATGAGCAGACTGGAGATACAGTAAGTTCTTGTGGTCGGATTAGATAGTAAGCAGGTGTACAGAGCCTTCCAAGAGGTGACGCCATTCTTCTAATGCCAATTTAATGGCCAAGAGCTCGCGATCTCCAATGGTATAATTTCTATCTGCAGGGGAGAAGGTTTTGGTGAAAAATCCACAGGTTAAAAGTTCTCCCCTTAGAAGACTTCTGTGTCAACACTGCACCTGCTCCAACTGACGAAGCATCTACTTCCAAGATAAATGGCTTGCTGGGATCGGGTCTAGAAAGAACAGGAGCCGAAGAGAAGGCAGACTTTAACTGTTTGAAAGCTTCTTCAGCCTCAGGAGTCCAGACTCTTGGATTAGCAGTCTTCTTGGTCAGCAAAATGATGGGGGGCTACCAGAGTGGAGTAATGAGGAATAAATTGCCGATAGTAATTGGCAAAGCCGAGAAAGCGCTGAATTGCTTTCAAGCCCGAAGGTTGAGGCCAGTCTAGTACTGCGGATAACTTGTTTGGATCCATTTGAAGGCCTTGACTGGTAATAATATACCCCAGAAATGGAAGGCTGTTTTGTTCAAAAATATATTTCTCTAGTTTAGCATAGAGATGATTTTCTTGGAGACGCTGTAAGACTTGACATAGGTGAGAGCGATGAGACTGGACATTGGGCGAGTAGATGAATATGTCATCCAGATAAACAACAACACAGGAGTATAGGAGGTCACGAAAAATATCATTGACAAACTCCTGGAAAACTGCTGGAGCATTGCAGATTCCGAATGGCATCACCAAATACTCGAAGTGACCATCACAAGTATTAAATGCGGTCTTTCATTCTTCCCCTTCTCGTATACGAATCAAATTATAGGCCCTATGGAGATCCAATTTAGAGAAGATTTTGGCACCTCGCAGGCAGGAGAAGAGGACTTCCTGATGAATCCCTCTGAAGGTTCCCCTGGATATAATTAGACATGGCCTGAGTTTCAGGAACAGACAAAGGGTAGATTCTGCCCCTGGGAGGAGTGGTGCCACTCAGCAAGTCAATTGGACAATCATAGGGGCGATGTAGTGGTAACACTTCAAATTACTTTTCACTGAAAACATCAGCATAGTCCAGATGAAAGGAAGGCAAACCGGGCAGTGGACGAGATGATGGTTCCAATTTTGTGATACGTATGTGGATACAGTTGTTCTTGCAATGCAGACCCCAGCAAAGAACTTCTCCAGTTTTCCAATCCAGCTGTGGAGCATGGAGTTGCAACCATGGTAGGCCAAGCAAGAGAGGAGAAGTACAATGAGGGAGAACATAGGACAAGTTCTCTATACAAGACTCCGACCTGCATAGTCAATAGTTCTGTGCGATATAGCACGGTACAATCCAGTCTTTCACCATTCACCGAAGAGATGAAGAGAGGCTTTAACAGGCGGGACACCAGCAGACGATGCCTATGCACTAGGGAAGCATCAATTAAATTTCCCGTGGAGTCCAGAAAGGCAAGAACGGAGATGATCTCTTTGGAAGGTAGGAAAAGCTGGACCATCATGTTTAAGCGTGGAGAGGTGATATTCACACCTAGGGAGGCCTCTCCCATAAACCCTAGGTGCGAGCGTTTCTCTGTGGCTGAGGACACAGAGGACAGTCTTTTAGGAAGTGATCCGCATTGGCGCAGTATAGGCGGAGATTCTCAGATCGTCAGCGAGTCCTTTAATGCGGGGTCAGGCGATACCAATCCACCTGCATAGCATCCACTGCGGGAGGCAAGAAAGAAGGTTGCAGTGGTTGCTGGAAGACTGGTGCCAGACGAGGAAAGCGCCGAGGTCGTGCAGACTCCCTTTCTTGGCATAGTTTCTCACGTCGCTCTGAGATATCAGTCCGGGAGGCCAGCTGTATAAGGTCATTCAGATTAGATGGCAATTCCCGGGCAGCGAGAACATCCTTGATTTGACTTGACACTCCTCTCTTGAAGGTGGCGCAGAGAGCTTCATCATTCCATGCTAACTCCGATGCCAGGGTACGAAACCAAATGGCATACTCGCCCACAGAGGAGTTGCCCTGAGTAAGACTCAGCACTTTTGTCTCAGCGGAGGAAGCTCGAGCAGGTTCTTCGAACACACCCCGAAATTCCATCAGGAACGCCTGAAGATTAGTAGTGAGAGCATCACTGCGATCCTAAAGCGGAGTTACCCAGGCCAAAGCCCTTCCCTTTAAAAGACTGAGGATGAAGGCCACCTTTGCTCGTTCCGTAGGGAACTGATCTGCCATGAGTTCAATGTACATGGAGCACTGGGTCACAAAACCCTGACATGACTTGGGAACCCCCTCATATTTCTCGGGAAGAGACAGACGGAGTCTTGATCCGGAGATGACTGCAGGAGCAGGTGGTACCACCGGAGCAGGAGGAGGCTGTGGTTGTGGCGGTTGTTTCTGAGTGGTTAGCAACTGCTGCATCATGGCGGATAACTGGCTCAACTGCTGTGCCTGCTGTGCCAATTGCTGTGACTGGAGTGCCACGATGGAAGCGAGACTCTCAGGCAGAGGAGCCCCAGCGGGATCCATGGCCGGATCTTGCTGTAACGGAGTTGGATGTGGATCCTCTAACCTGTGTGGCTGATGACTCGGACCGTATCGGGGAGCGGAGTCTAAGGTGCCGCTGGTCTTCACCAGAGTCCGCCGCAAGGCAGGATGGGTGTGCTGCAGCAGGTGACACCCAGGTGGCTACCCCCGACACGGCTCAACCACACAAGTAGCTGGGCAAGGCGAGGTACCGAAGAATAAGGCAGTAGCGTAGTCAAACGTAGCAGAAGGTCAAGGCAGGCGGCAAAGGTGTGGAGTCAAATAACGTAACAGAAGGTCTGAATACATGGGTAAGGCTAACAGGCTATAGGGACTGCTTAATCTCAGACTAGGGGCACTGAAGATCCGGCAGGGAAGTGTGGGAGGTGCATGGATTTATAGAATGGTGTCAGGTGTACACAATAATTATGGGCGTACTGGCCCTTAAAATTTTTGAGCTCCGGCGCACGCTCGCCCTAAGGGACGGGGACTGAGACACAGCAGAGGCAGCAGGAGAGACTTGAGTGACAGGCTGGGATTCGCATGCGGGCGCGTCCCGCGATGCGAATTCCAGCCCCGCCGGCAGCCGGGGACAAGTGAACAATGCGCTCGTGGCCGGTTCAGGCGGCCAGAGGGCAGGGCATAACAACTACCTAGTAACATAGAAATCTATCCAGCAGCTCTGGGTCACTCTTTATAGCAATGGTAAATGGTCGGGCAGCACTATGCTCTTTCAGGAAAAAGAGCATAATAAATGGACTTGAGATCATTATAGACTGGGCCATACCAAGTATGTGGGATCTTTTGTCCCATCTATTATTTTTTTCATGACAGCCACACAGGAGACTGACTTCTGTTCTCTAGTAGATGCTCCGGGTCTGGTCTCCATACAATGCAGTGGTCAAGTGGGCGATAGTTTCTACACTTTGCTATTTGCATTGGGCGTGAGGGGAGGTCAGACAGGCCAGGTCAGGAACACATGGGCATAATAGTTACCAAGACAATAGGTTTATCAGTGACAAGCCAGAAAGTACAAATCTAGAGAGCAGCGCAGTACACAAAAGAGAATCACGGTTGGTCAGAACACAGTGACAGATAATCCACCCAGTCTGACTAATGATCAGACATGAAGCACCTTAGGTATTGTTCCTGTGACTGATTTATGCGTTCCATAAATGAGTATTGGTCCCTGGATGGAAGGACGACTAAAAGGACAGAGAAACATTCCGTTTTCTGCAGGAAGCTCTCTGGAATTTACTACAAACTGGACCCCTCTCTGTCTGACACCACATTTTCTGGAAGACCCCAGAGACCAATGGGGTGGCCCAGTGCAGGAGTTGCCTCCTGTACCCTTTTCTGTCCTGTGTGGCGGCCCACCTCCATTCTATGTATCCTAGACGTTTAACAGTATCCTATGTTATTTATTAATTTGCCTTTGTGATGTTAATATACCTTGTAAGCCCTGTTGCTAGGTCATGTAACCAAGGAAGGTGCCAGTGACCAGGTGACTTGTAGGTGACCTATAGGACCCTTCCAAAACACTACCTTATAAACCAAGGGAGGAGCTAGCCTAGGGAGTTGAGTCTTAGTGCATGCTGAGGTACAGTCAATACCTGAGAGTGTCTGGTGTTCTGAAGAGACCCAAGGCCTAATCACGCAGCCACGCTTCCATCACCAAGTGCCCCTTCAGGTGAATGTCAAAACCTGGTAAGCAACAAGTGAAGTCTTATCAGTCATAGTCAAGTCTGCTAAAGTCAGCGTGGGTCTGCATCATTCAGTACAAGTCCACTACAAGTCCCAGCAAGTCCTCAAGTCTCCTTAAGTCACTGGTCATCTCCTTGGGCCTAACTGAGCTGTAAAGACTATACCATCTGTCTACCTCAGTAAAGCTGCCATTGTTCCGTAACCTTGCATCGGAGTGATTATTTGCTCTGCGCCTGGCCCAGTAACCAGCGGCCATACCTCAGGTGGTGTAGCGGATAACCACACCCTGGCGTCACAAACACAAAGGGTTAATGCAATCTGCACCTAGGGTTAATACCATCTGCCCTACTATCAGACCCCTCACCATACCAATAGCGCGAGATGGTGAGCACTGAGAGTCACTATCAGGGCCAGGAACTAGTACATAGAGCTGCAAAATCACCAATGACATTTTTAAAGGAGAATCCAGATTATAGAAGTTCCCCCCCCTCCGCCTCCCTGCAGACACTTATATGTGGTCCCATGTGGAGCCAATCACAATATTCCCAATGTGGTCACATGTTTGCCATGACAATTGTACTGCCCAGGATATACATGAATTGCCCCACACCTGCAGTCAGATCAGACGGGGCCGTAACATTTCGAGGACACATTAATGGTCCTTATACACAGATAATTGCCTGACATGGACACCTGTCGATGATACTGTATAGAAGTTGAGCTTGGTGAAAGAACCATTTACATTGTTCAGTTGTCAGAATTGGAGTCACATTAGATTCTCATATCGCACGTAGGGGAAAAACCCCGGAACGAGACGTTTCCCTGGACTTAGACAATTTTGTTTCCTGGGGTCTGAAGAACCTGCCGAACCCTTGTGAAACCGTCATTATTATATAATAGTGATAATGTTCTATAGAAGTCAACATGCTTGTTTGGGGCCAAGTGTGGGAATGTAGAATGTCCTTCAGTTTCAGGATCTCCTGACTTATTAGAGATGTGGATTTGGCCGGTAGAGTCCAGTCCTGGTGACCGTAGTCGTCCCCCACATAACCTAGGGGACTGTAAATAGAAAGAGGGTGCCCTAGGCAGCTGCCTATTTTGCCTATAGGTGGAGCCGGCCCTGACTGTAAATAGAGACTTTTCTCCTCTCCTGTTCCTTCTGCCCTAAGGACCTCGTGGGGTTGGAAATTTTGGGGTGTTTTTCCCTTAAGTGTGATAGAAGATATTCTCTGACAATACCTTTATGTGACTGACAGCTAAAAGATGGTGGATTTACTCGAATTTTATGTGTAATGTGATCTTATAAATGGTCTTAATGGTCGGACACTTCCTGTTGGCTCCACATCTGACAAAAAAAAAAAAAAAACTCCTCAAACTGCACTTGTGTATACAGACCAATAGAAATGTTATAAATGTCTCCACAACAGCAACAATAACATCGACTTTATTCCTTATAGGAAATTCCAGTAAGAATTCTGAGGGAAACTTCATGTTATCCCTGAATGATAAAGGAGAAGATGAAGATATGATGGAGCGCTCCTCAGGAGAAGACCTCCTTACCCCTAATGTCCATCCAGATCTATCCTATAATAATCCACCTGATCATGAGGAACCTTCTCCTGACCAACCACACATTGTTACCACAAGGACAGATCAGAAATGGGGGAAAGGCTCGTATTGTGAGGAATGTGGGAAAGAGTTTACAAGAAGATCAGAACTTGTTAAACACAGAAGAATTTGCATAGGAGGGAAGACTGTTTCATGCTCAGAATGTGGAAAATGCTTTACAAGTAAAGTACAGCTTGTTAAATATTAAATAATTCTCACAGGAGAGAAGCCTTATTCATGTTCAGAATGTGGAAAATGTTTTACAAATCAATCTTTTGTTTGTCATGAGAGAATTCACAGAAGAGAAAAGTCTCACTGGTCAAACCTTTCAGTGAGTTGTTGAAGTATAAAGAATCCTAAGGGAATTAATGTCAATAGACGTGTATACACCTCTAGGCAGGATGCACATTCCCACAACAGGATGCATATATACATCTATGGATCTCGTAGGTACTGGCCAGTGTATCAACGAGATCACAGCAGTCTCTTTGCTGTAACACACAACCGTGACCCTGCCTCACTGCCGGGACCGAAGTAAACTTACTTTGGTCCCGGCAGTTTAACAGCCGCTGTAGGAAGTGACTGTGGGCTATAAGTGGTTTGACAGAGGGAGGGAGCTCCCTCTGTCTCTCTCCAGCAGCACCGTGCAACGATTGTGGGGTGCTGCTGCTTACCTGTGCAGTCGGAGGTCTTATAGAGACCTACTGGTCTGCCCCGGTAACTGCCTGTCTGAGTATGTGCCAGAGGCTGTGTTAAAGGGAACCAATCATCAGATTTTACCCTATATAATGCTTGGCAAAGCGTTATATAGGGTAAAATTGTTGGCCTCACCATTCCCGGGGGATGCTCCTGCCCCCAGAGATGGTGAAGATATGAAGTTATAAACTAGTCACCGCCGCCGCCGTAAGTAGTCACCTGGGCGGGGAGCTCTTCTCCCCTACTCCCGTTCTTCGGCTGGCAGCGACGCCCCCTCCGCTTGATTGATGGGCCACGTCATTGTTCCGCTCACTAAACAAAAATATATTTATTAAAAAAATAAATATAATAAAAAATTAAAATACATACTGTGTAGGGTCACACATATTACATGCTGCGGATGCTTCTCCGGCAGTCACAATAATGAGCCCCCTGCTGCGGCTAGGTAGCTCTGTGTGCCAACTCATAGCGGCGGATCTCCCGCTGGCAGTCACGAGCGGACACACTGAGCTACCCAGCCGCAACAGGGAGCTCACTATTGTGACTGCTGGTGGGACATCCGCAGTGAGCATTACGCTTCGGATGCGCTCCATGTGACCCTACCCTTATGAAATATTTTTTTTATACAAAGGCCTCATTCATACTGCGCTTCAGCAGCGCTTGAGGTATCCGTCAGCATCACGTCAAAAAAAGTGATGCTGATGTATACTGTAACAGCCCCATTCATTTCCAAATTAGACTGCTACAGTATACATTGGCATGCCTTTTCTGATTCCAACGGACACTTGTGGGTTCACTTGTGGGGGTGCAGTATATAAATGGGGGTCACTTGTGGAGGTGCAGTATATAAATGGGGTCACTTGTGGGGGTGCAGTATATAAATGGGGTCACTTGTGGGGGTGCGGTATATAAATGAGGTCACTTGTGGGGGTGCGGTATATAAATGAGGTCACTTGTGGAGGTGCGGTATATAAATGGGGTCACTTGTGGGGGTGCGGTATATAAATGAGGTCACTTGTGGGGGTGCGGTATATAAATGAGGTCACTTGTGGAGGTGCGGTATATAAATGGGGTCACTTGTGGGGGTGCGGTATATAAATGGGGTCACTTGTGGGGGTGCGGTATATAAATGGGGTCACTTGTGGGGGTGCGGTATATAAATGGGGTCACTTGTGGGGGTGCAGTATATAAATGGGGTCACTTGTGGGGGTGCAGTATATAAAGGGGGTCACTTGTGGGGGTGCGGTATATAAATGGGGTAACTTGGGGTGCAACATATAAATGGGGTCACTTGTGGGGGTGCGGTATATAATAAGGGTTACTTGCGGGGGTGCGGTATATAAATAGGGTCACTTGTGGGGGTGCAATATATAAATGGGGTCACTTGTGGAGGTTCGGTATATAAATGGGGTCACTTGTGGGGGTGCAATATATAAATGGGGTCACTTGTGGAGGTTCAGTATATAAATGGGGTCACTTGTGGAGGTTTGGTATATAAATGGGGTCACTTGTGGGGGTGCGGTATATAATAAGGGTCACTTGTGGAGGTTCAGTATATAAATGGGGTCGCTTGTGGAGGTTCGGTATATAAATGGGGTCACTTGTGGGGGTGCGGTATATAAATGGGGTCACTTGTGGGGGTGCGGTATATAAATGGGGTCACTTGTGGGGGTGCGGTATATAAATGGGGTCACTTGTGGGGGTGCAGTATATAAATGGGGTCACTTGTGGGGGTGCAGTATATAAAGGGGGTCACTTGTGGGGGTGCGGTATATAAATGGGGTCACTTGTGGGGGTGCAGTATATAAATGGGGTCACTTGTGGGGGTGCAGTATATAAATGGGGTCACTTGTGGGGGTGCGGTATATAAATGGGGTCACTTGTGGGGGTGCGGTATATAAATGAGGGTTACTTGTGGGGGTGCGGTATATAAATGGGGTCACTTGTGGGGGTGCGGTATATAAATGAGGGTTACTTGTGGGGGTGCGGTATATAAATGGGGTCACTTGTGGGGGTGCGGTATATAAATGAGGTCACTTGTGGAGGTGTGGTATATAAATGGGGTCACTTGTGGGGGTGCAGTATATAAATGGGGTCACTTGTGGGGGTGCGGTATATAAATGGGGTCACTTGTGGGGGTGTGGTATATAATAAGGGTTACTTCTTGGGGTGCGGTATATAAATGGGGTCACTTGTGGAGGTGCGGTATATAATAAGGGTTACTTCTTGGGGTGCGGTATATAAATGGGGTCACTTGTGGTGGTGCGGTATATAATAAGGGTCACTTGTGGAGGTTCGGTATATAAATGGGGTAACTTGTGGGGTGCAACATATAAATGGGGTCACTTGTGGGGGTGCAGTATATAATAAGGGTTACTTGCGGGGGTGCGGTATATAAATAGGGTCACTTGTGGGGGTGCAATATATAAATGGGGTCACTTGTGGAGGTTCGGTATATAAATGGGGTCACTTGTGGGGGTGCAATATATAAATGGGGTCACTTGTGGAGGTTCAGTATATAAATGGGGTCACTTGTGGAGGTTTGGTATATAAATGGGGTCACTTGTGGGGGTGCGGTATATAATAAGGGTCACTTGTGGGGGTGCAATATATAAATGGGGTCACTTGTGGAGGTTCAGTATATAAATGGGGTCGCTTGTGGAGGTTCGGTATATAAATGGGGTCACTTGTGGGGGTGCGGTATATAATAAGGGTCACTTGTGGGGGTGCGGTATATAAATGAGGGTTACTTCTTGGGGTGCGGTATATAAATGGGGTCACTTGTGGGGTGCAATATATAAATGGGGTCACTTGTGGGGGTGCGGTATATAATAAGGGTTACTTGTGGGGGTGCGGTATATAATAAGGGTTACTTGTGGGGGTGCCGTATTGTTCTTCCAGCTCCCATCCTTTTCAGGCAGGGAGTGGGGTCTATAATTCATATAATGGTGTCCTGAAAGCCAAAGGGGGCTCCTCTCCTTCTGGGTCTTACCAGGCAGTCAGGCAACCATATATGGCCTAAGTAGGGGTACTGCCCAGCCCGGGACATCACAAGTGACTTACCAAAATGATGTCCCACAAATAAAGCATTTGTGGGGGGAAAAAAGCAAATTTCAACTTTTTTTCACTGACTTAGAAATAATTCCAAACACACAATAAAGGCTCAACATACTCCCTACTGCCCTAGGTGAATACTTTAGGGGGTTTAGTTTCGAAAATGGGGTCATATCTGGGGGTGCGGTATTGTTCTGACAGCTGGAATGCTTTGCAAGATGAAGGGCGGCCTATAATTTGTATAATGATATCCTGAAAGCCAAATGGGGCTCCTCTCCTTCAGGGGCCCACCATGTGGCCATGTAACCAAGTATTGCCAAAGCGGGGGGTGGGGGTACTGCCTAACATGGGACAAGTAGCATAATAAAATTTGGGGCGCATTTCATTCATATCAGAGACTATTTTTGAATAATTTATCCCACAAATGATGCATATGTGCAGGGGTCAAGTCCTGGGGAAAAAGGTGTAGGAACTTACCCAAGGTTTCCACTTAAAGGGGTACTCCGCCCCAAGACGATGTCTGATCCCGGGCGTCCCTCCACTGGGGACCCCCGCTTTCTCCCTGCTGTACCCGGCGTTCCTTTAGAGCGTTGAGTGAAGCCAGAAGCTCCTGACATCAAGGCCATGCCCCCTCAATGCAAGTCTATGGGAGGGGGCGTGACAGCCGTCACGCCCCCTCCCATAGACTTGCATTGAGGGGGCATGGCCATGACATCATGAGCCTCTGCCCCTCTTCGCCAGTCATTCGGCACGGAGCGAAGTTCACTCCATGCACTGAGATCGTGGGGATCCCCAGCGGTGGGACCCCCGCGATCAGACATCTTGTCCCCTATCCTTTGGATAGGGGATGATATGTCTAGGGGCAGAGAACCCCTTTAAGGGCTGGTCCTTCAGGACTCCTGCTACTGGGAACTGTGTCCCTGCTGTGGAAAAAAGTGCTGGAACTCCGTTCCCATGAGTTCCTCCAGGACTTGAGCCCTGCATATGTGGGGGGAAAAAAAGCAAATTTCATTTTTTTTCCACTGACTTTGTAACCATTACATCCACATAAAAAAGACTCAAAGTACTCGTTTTTGGTCTAGAGGAATACTTTAGGGGGTGTAGTTTCCAAAATGGGGTCATATGTGGGGTTTCTGTATTTTTCTGGCAGCTACAAGTTCGGGACAAGCAGCTCAATAAAATATAGGGTGCATTTCTTTCAATATCAGATGCAATGTACAAAAAATATCTCCCACAAATAAAGTCAATTTTAACACTGACTTTGTAATAAATTCTGCCAAAAAACTATGGTGTTAAAATACTCACTGTACCCCCTGGTGAATGCCTTGAGGGGTCTAGTTTTTGAAATGGGGTCACTTGGGGGTGTTCCTATGTTCTACCACCTCTAAGTTTCTGCAAACCTTGCATAACACATTGAAAATAGATGTAATTTTCAACTTTCCAAAATTTTCTAAACTTCACTAAAATTGTTAGGCTTCTAATTCACTTAAGATGTTAATTTAAAAAAAAGAAAATAAATGCTGTCAAAATAAAGTAGACATCTGAAAGTATAAGTTTCATAAACTATTTGCTCAGTTAGTATAAATATATGCAAACTATTAGTGTTAAAATAGAAAAAAATGTGTGTTTTTTTGAAAATGTTATGATTTTTTGCATTGTAAAAAAAACTATGAAAAAAAAACTAAACAAATGATATCGTCTTACTTTTACTATGTACATGAAGGACAACTTGTTACAAAAAAAAACTACGTCAGAATTATCGTGAGTGGCAAAACGTTACCAGAGTTATTCTCTAATACAGTCATACATCCCTGATTTGAAAAAAAAACAGGCTTGGTCTTTAGGGGCGTACAGGCCTAATTGTATTGGTCCTTTAAGGGTTTAATACATTTTTCTATTTTTTTTCTCTTTCTCCTTTTCACAGTTAAAATGTCTGATCATCCCCAAAGTCCACCTGATAAGCGCATCCGCTTTGTAAGTATTTCCAACCATGTTTTAAAGGGGTACTCCGGCGCTAAGAGACATCTTATCCCCTACCCAAAGGATAGGGGATAAGATGCCTGATCGCGGGAGTCCTGCCGCTGGGGACCCCCATGATCTTTAACGCAGCCCCCCGTAACAATCAGTCCCCGGAGTGTGTTTGCTCCGGTTCTGATGACTGGCGGTCACGGGGTCGGAGCATTGTGACGTCACGCTCCGCCCCCTCAATGCAAGCCTATGGGAGGGGACGTGACGCGCCCCTTCCCATAGGCTTGCATTGAGGGGGCGGAGTGTGACCTCATACGGGGGCGGAGCCGTGATGTCACAATGCTCTGGCCCCGTGATCGCCAGTCACCAGAACCGGAGCGAACACGTTCCGGGGACTGATTGTAACGGAGTGCTGCGTTAAAGATCACGGGGGTCCCCAGCGGTGGGACCCCTGCGATCAGGCATCTTATCCCCTATCCCCTGTCTTAGCACCGGAGTACTCCTTTAATTTTTTTTTTTTACCACCAACGACATTCCAAGTAAATGTACGTCCTGGTGCGATGTTTAAATTTTTTTTTTTTTTTTTTTGGAACAATAGTTTTTTTTTTGTATTTTTTTTTTTAACAAGGGTGGAGACCCAGAGGATTCTGAAGAGGAGATGGAAGAATCAGCACATTTTGTAAGTATTTAAAGAGGTATTCTGGGGGAAAAAATGTTATCCAAAGGATAGGAGATAAAATGTTTTTTGCCCGGAATACCCATTTAATGTGAAATTTTCTAGAATCAAAAATGCCATTAGTGAAAGCCATTACTTTTTTATTTTTTATGCAATATAGTCGCCAACCTCTGATGAAGATGACGGACAATCCCAACAGCGAGTGTCCCAAAGAGTAAGTATTATATGTTAATAATGTGCATTTCTTTGTTTTCATACATTGCCTCCTGCTGTTGCATATCTGCAATTCACAGCATGCCCTGACAGCCGAGGGGTATGCTGGGAGTTTTAGTTTTGCAACTGTGGTAGTCACGGGGTGTTATGAGAAATACCTGATCACGTCGTGATGCCAGGGCACTGTTATTCTATACACGGTCTGAGGTTGAAGACAGCTTCTCCTGGGCCGGACACGATGAGTAAATGAACACAGCGACGTCAGGTTACGGATAACTGTCTTTACTGAGCAGATGGAGGTGGAATTGCATAGACAGCTGGCCTTTGGTGCGAGAGTTCAGCGTAACCCCTTGGGAGCCCTGTTGCCTTTCTGGGACTTGTGGTACTTGAATACATAAATTCTGATAGCTAGGGTCCTGCCATTATAATGCAAGGGCATACATTTCCCACACATGAGAATCTTCTTGCAGGATGACCAGTAGAGAGATTAGCGAATAAGTAGGCCTCACCTCAGAGCACACGACACACAGCACACCTGAGCTAGCTGTTGCTCAGCAGCACACACTAGGTAGACCTAGAGTAGACTAACTCCTCCCCTGCACCTCACTATACAGAGGAGATTTTTGGGGTCCCATTAGCTAACATGGTCACATGGGGTACACTGCAGGGTCTCATGGGTAGCACAGTCAAAGGCAAACAACACATTTCATTTAACAAAACATAAGAAAATATATATAAATTTTATAATAAAGTACAAGTTAAATTATTACAATAACAGGTCTCTAGTGGGCCCAACACCCCACCACATGAAACACTACCGTTAGGGTATGCAAATCCCTAACATAGGCCTCAAATGTGCATGGCGCTCTATCACTCCGGAGCCCTGTCGTATTTCAAGGCAACAGTTTAGGGCCACCTGTGGGGTATATTCACACTTGTAAGAAATTTTGTAACAAATTTTCGGGTGCTTTTGCTCATTTAACCACTTATGAAAAGGAAAAGTTGGGTCTACACCAGCCTGTTAGTGTAAAAAAATAAATTTTTTACACTACCATGCTGCTGTTGACTCATACTAAATACTGTTGACTCATTTAAATTTTCACAAGACGTATAAAGGAAAAGAGGACCCTCGAAATTTGTAACATAATTTCTCCCGACGGGTACGGAACGGTACCCCATATGTGGACGTAAAGTGCTCTGTGAGCGCACAACAAGGCTCAGGAGTGAAAGAGCGCCATGTACATTTGATGTCTAAATTGGTGATTTGCACAGGGGTGGCTTATAATTGCAGCGGTTCTGACATAAACGCAGAAAAAACTGTGGTGGCGGGATGTGTGGTGCAGGGCAGATGCTGTTACCCTAGGGGCAGATGGCATTAACCCCTTGTATTCGTGATGCCAGGGCGTGGTTTAGTCTATAACCACCCGAAGGTATACCGCTGGATCCTGGGCTAGGCACGGGGGCAATAAAGACTCCAACGCCAAGTTACGGATAACGGTAGCTTTACGGAGGGTAGACAAATGGTAAAGTCTATACAGGTCACCAGTGACGCAGAGACCTTAAGGGCTTGGTGGGACTTGTAGTAGGACTGGACAATTGAATGCAGACCACGTTGACTTGACAGATGACAGGGACTGACTTGACTCATAAAGCGGTGACTTTATCTTACTTGAATTGATGGCGGCTGCATGACTGGACTTTGAGGTCTTCAACACACTAGACACTCACACTAGGCGACTGCACTGGACCTCAGCAGAAGAGCAGAGCTAAAAGAGCAAAAGAGAGAGAAACTAGCTCCATCCAGTGGTTATATGGGGGGAGACTAGCAGGGGGCCCATAGGTCACTCTTGGGATCACCTGGTCACTGCTACCTCCTGGGTAACAATCACATGACATATCACATGGTATAACTCTTTAACCCCTTAAGGACGCAGGACGTAAATGTACGTCTTGGTGAGGTGGTACTTAACGCACCAGCGATGCCCGTGTCATGCGCGGCTGATCCCGGCTGCTGATAGCAGCCAGGGACCCGCCAGCAATGGCCGACGCCCGCGATCTCGCGGGCGTCCGCCATTAACCCCTCAGGTGCCGGGATCAATACAGATCCCGGCATCTGCGGCAGTTCGCGATTTAAATGAACGATCGGATCGCCCGCAGCGCTGCTGCGGGGATCCGATCATTCTTAACGCCGAACGGAGGTCCCCTCTCCTTCCTCCATGCGGCTCCCGGCGTCTCCTGCTCTGGTCTGTGATCGAGCAGACCAGAGCAGGAGATGACCGATAATACTGATCTGTTCTATGTCCTATACATAGAACAGATCAGTATTAGCAATCATGGTATTGCTATGAATAGTCCCCTATGGGGACTATTCAAGGGTAAAAAAAAATGTAAAAAAATGTTAAAGTAAAAGTTAAAAAAAAGTGAAAAATCCCCTCCCCCAATAAAAAAGTAAAACGTCTGTTTTTTCCTATTTTACCCCCAAAAAGCGTAAAAAACATTTTTTATAGACATATTTGGTATCGCCGCGTGCGTATATGTCCGAACTATTAAAATAAAATGTTAATGATCCCGTACGGTGAACGGCGTGAACGAAAGAAAATAAAAAAAAGTCCAAAATTCCTACTTTAATACATTTTATTTAAAAAAAAATTATAAAAAATATATTAAAAGTTTTTTATATGCAAATGTGGTATCAAAAAAAAGTTAAGATCATGGCGCAAAAAATGAGCCCCCATACCGCCACTTATACGGAAAAATAAAAAAGTTAGAGGTCATCAAAATAAAGGGATTATAAACGTACTAATTTGGTTAAAAAGTTTGTGATTTTTTTTAAGCGCAACAATAATATAAAAATATATAATAATGGGTATCATTTTAATCGGATTGACCCTCAGAATAAAAAACACATGTCATTTTTAACATAAATTGTACGGCGTGAAAACAAAACCTTCCAAAATTAGCAAAATTGCGTTTTTCGTTTTAATTTCCCCACAAAAATAGTGTTTTTTGGTTGCGCCATACATTTTATGATATAATGAGTGATGTCATTACAAAGGACAACTGGTCCCGCAAAAAACAAGCCCTCATACTAGTCTGTGGATGAAAATATAAAAGAGTTATGATTTTTAGAAGGCGAGGAGGAAAAAATGAAAACGTAAAAATTTAATTGTCTGAGTCCTTAAGGCCAAAATGGGCTGAGTCCTTAAGGGGTTAAGCAACATTACATTTTATAACACTTTACATGGTAAAACTTATTTACAATGGGGAAACAAGTGCCTTGGAGACACTGAAGGAGACTGCCTGACAGGACAGCAGGAGCACGGGGTAACACCTCCCGTACTGGGCCACCACAAAACACACCCACACGCGATTTGCACAGCCCACTGTTCCAAAAATGTGTCAAATGCCAGTGGGGTATAAATACTCACTGCATCCCTTGTTACCTTCCTTGAGGGGTGTAGTTTCCAAAATTGGGTCACTTGTGGCTTAAGTTTTAAATGGGTTGCATCTTAAAGGGGTCAACCTTTCAATTTTGTTTTGAGGAACAACCACAGCGTCCGACACAAGCACGCCCAAAGAAGCAGCGTCAGCCGAGAGGGCAACAAAAAACAGCAGCGAGAGGACAGGCATCCCGTGGCCAACATGGCAGTCGGGGATCTGTGAGTATCTAATCTTTAGAAAACCTGTGCAGAGGACAAGTGGTGCATTTGCCCATAGCATCTCCCCCATAAATATCCTTAAATTTTCTCCACACAGGGCAATACTGGGGACAGGAGCAAGTCATGTGACCAGCCGGAAAAGCTTGTGATCGATGCAGATCTCCTTATCAAGCTGGTCCGAGAGCGTCCTGCCTTGTGGGACGGGTCAGATCCTCAGCACACAAACCAAGCAGCCACAAGGCGATTGTGGGAGGACATCTCCTCCCAGATCGTCGAACGTGGCCCATACAGATGGGATGACCTGGAGGACTGGCAGCGGGAGAATTTTCGTAAATTTTATTTTATTTTTTTCATTCAAATGAAAGAGGTTATGTATTTTTTACTAATTTTCCATTCTTTAAAATATTTTTTAAAGGTGACCAAATACGCAAGCAGTGGACCTCATTCCGGGACAGCTTCATTAGTGACCTGGCATCAGAGAACACCATCCCCAGCGGCTCTGGAGTGGTCCCGAAGAGGCCAGATGTGCATCAACACCAATTACAGTTCCTACGAAAGTGCAGGGAGACAAGGCAGTAAGTAAATGAAAAATTTTAAACCATATATACTCGAGTATAAGCCGACCCGAATATAAGCCAAGGCCCCTAATTTCACCCCAAAAACCCAGGAAAAGTTATTGACTCGACTATAAGCCTAGGGTGAGAAATACATAAACACCCCCTGTCATCATCCAGACCCCCGTCATCATCACCCCCGTCATCATCACCCCTGTAATCATTGCCCTCGTCATCATCACCCCCGTCATCATCTCCCTCGTCATCATCACCCTCGTCATCCCCCCCTCGTCATCATCCCCCCCCCCCCTTCATCATCACCGCCTGTCAATCCCTTCTCCGGGAGGCCCTTTTCTCGGGTCCGGGCCAGCCCCGGACTAGTGACGTTGCCTTGACGACGACGCACAGGGAAGTTCATGCACAGGAACGTCTGCTGCGCAAGGACGTCCCTGTGCGTCGTCGTCAAGGCAATGTCACTAGGCCAGGGCCGTCCCGGAGCGGAGAAAAGGTAAAGATGGAAAGCCCGGAACGATTAACCCTCCCCACCGGACGGTCCCTGCAGCATAGATGGCCCGGACCAGCTCACCCTTCCTTCCCACCAAGGGGAGGTGAGTAGAAAACTAAAGGGGGGGTCCAGATGATGATGAAGGCCGCAGTGATCTTCAACCTGAGGACCTCCAGATGTTTCAAAACTACAACTCCCAGCATGCCTGGACAGCCGATGGCTGTCTGGGCATGCTGGGAGTTGTAGTTTTCCAACATCTGGAGGTCCGCAGGTTGAAGACCACTGAGAAGGTATTGATAGGCGGAGAGTTCACTCGAGTATACGCCGAGGGAGGCATTTTCAGTATGAAAAATCGTACTGAAAAACTCGGCTTATACTCGAGTATATACGGTTTTTGTACCAACTTTTGTCGTTCTTAAAGTTATGTCAGCTTATTGTAATAATCATATTCTTAATGTTTTTTTTTTCTCTTTCTTTTAGAACATCTTCAAACGTAACTCAACCCCCCCTGGACTCCGGTGAATTGCCTACTAGGACAGGTGAGGATATTGCTGAGGAATTGGAAAATGCTCCCCTACCAATACCCTCACCTGTGGAACCATCACCCACAACTATTTCACCTAGTTATGGGTCGACGGTTCGGCAGGTGAGATTGGGTAGGAGACATATTGGGGACATGGAGGATCTTATAACTGTGTCGCAAGATGCCCTGATGAGATTAGATGGACAAATGACAGGGTTGAGGGATGAGGTCACCCGGCTTGTTAGAAGGCAGGAGGGGGCGGTGACGCCTACAGCCACCCCTTCACCCTGTCGTGAGTTCCTCAGCTCTATGGTTCCCGATATGGAGCGACTTTCAATTCCGTGGCAATATGAGTTCCGCCAAACTGTAATTAACAAAATGGCAGAACTCCTCGCCCGCCTCCCACCCCAGCCCCAACCCTATTCCCAGCCCCAACCCTATTTCCAGCCCCAGTCCTATTCCCAGGGCCAGCCCTATTCCCAGCCTCAATCCTATTCCCAGCCCCAGCCCTTTTCCCAGCCCTATTCCCAGCCCCAGCCCTATGCCCAGCCCCAGCCCTATGCCCAGCCCCAGCCCTATGCCCAGCCCCAGCCCAACCCACCTCAGCCCTATTCCCATTCTACAACCCAGCCCAACCCACCTCACTAGCCCCACCCACCTCACCCACCCCCGATCCCTATTATGTCCCCTACCCCCAGCCCAATGAAATTTCCCAGCCCCCCCTCAACTGACATGCGGAATTCTGGAGGAGGTATTCAACCGCCTCCTCCACCCCCAGTCCTAGTAGTCAATCACCAGAGCCCAGGCTGCAGGGGCTTTAGCCCAGTCTCCCTCGCCCTCCCTCAAGAAGAAGATGAAGGAACTGAAACGTTTTTGTTGTTATATTTATTTATAAAAATAAAAAATAGTTTATTTTATATAATAAACATATAATAGTTAAGTAAATGTTTCTGGTTAAATTAACATTTTGTCTGTGTTTTTATTTAAAATTTTTGAAGTAATCTTTGTCTTCTTTTCCCAGGTGGGATTCCCAATACTTCCAAGTGTGCAAATCACACTGGGGGGTACAGGGATCAGAAGACAAGTCTTTGGGGGGTACCTGGCGGCCATCCCACCCCCTCCCATAAGCTTGTATTGAGGGGGTGGGGTGTGGCCGTGACTTCACGACCCCCACAGCCTGAACCCAGCATTCGGAACAAAATGTTCTGAACTGTGGGGAAGAGGAGTACCCCTTTCAACCCGATACTTTTTTACTTGTGTTTTGTTCTTCGCAGTTGTTCTCCCCAAGGAGTCCACAAGTCCAGGCAGAGAGGACTCCATGTCCTGGTGGTCCATGGGCAGAGGCTCCTTAGTCAAGATGTAGTTGTGGAGAATAACTGCAGCTTTCACTACGTCATCAATCACAACCATGGAAAGTTTGATGGGCCGGGTGAAGATCCTCCACCAAAATGTCAAAGGAACATTCCACAAAATGTCTGACATAGGTCAGAATGTAGTTGTAGATCCTTTGGCGAAAGTTCAGGCCACAGTTGGAGGTCCATCAGTTCCAGGAAGGGGCCCTGGTTCGGGAAGTCCGAGTTCCGGAATGAAGTCTCTTCCCCATGGCGGAGTTCTTGAACACCTTGGAGTCGTTGGATTTATACTGGGCATCTGCGAAGGCCATAAGGATGATAGAAGAATAATTCTTGTAGTTGTAGAACTCCGACCCGGTATTGGAAGGCTTCTGAATCCGGAAATGTTTCCATCCACGGCTCCAACACAGATGGGGAAGTTTGCAACTTCCCAGAATTTGTCTGTGATGCCCCTCCATTTCTGCAGTGAAGGAAGTGGCATGAAATCCTCTTGCAGACAGTACCACAGAGCCTTGCAGGTGTCTCACACAATGAAGGAGATGGTGGACTTCCCCAGGCAAAACTGGAAGTGGAGGGAGGCGAAGCTTTCTTCGGAGGCCAGACATCTGAAAAAAAATTGTATTAAAGAGTACCTGTCACCAAAAATACTTTTTATATTTTTTAAATCAATGTATTAGAAACAACTTTCTAATACCATGTGATTAACAAAAATGAATCTTTATATATATTTTTTTACTTTTAAAAACCGACCACTAGGGGTCTCCCTAAATGTCTCAGCTCAGTGATTTCGTACTCATAACGGGCTGGCAGCATGAGTCCGAACACTCAGTGCAGCTGGGACACTGAAAAGCACAGCGCAGCTCCCTGCCTGTCAACCAGGAATTCTAGCAGCAGCAGGATCGCAGGGCTAAAAGCATCCCCCCCCCCCCCCAGGATTATAATCACAGCAGCAGCAGGATCGTGGGGCTGAAAGCACCCCCCATGGTGAGTATAAGCACAGCAGCAGGATCGCGGACCTAAGAGCAAAACCCACCCCCTCCCCCACACCAGGAATTATAAGCACAGCAGCAGCAGGATCGCAGGGCTAACAGCACACAAGTTTGTGCCAGGAAAGTGTACAGGATTTTGTTACTGGAATGGGTTTTACTAAAGGTGCTGGTGAAATAGTGGGGTAGGTGAAAAGGAGTCCATTATCTGTTATTGAAAGTAAATTTGAAGTCGTGAACACAATGTGCAAAATCAGAACTGAAGCCATGTTACGTGCCAAAATGTCTGCCGTCGAACCTGAAAGGGTTAACCAGATGGTCAATAAGCGCGCAAAAGGTTGCTGCCAAAGCCAGCATCCCGCCCCTGGGCGTGGGGATCATGTTGCTGTGTCCAGTCCAAGGTGGAACTAGAAAGATCCGCCCCTTGTTGCTGGGGGGGGGCGGACAAAGAGGATGCACTGCTCAATCGCTTCCGGTCCAAGGCCCCACTGATGACGTCCTTCCGGCTGGCGGCCATTTTGGTGGAGACAGTATAAGAAATGATGCGGAGACGACAAATTGGCACAAGTGTTCCAGGAGTTAGCGGATTGCCTGCGCAAGCTCTCCATCGGGGTCGAAGACGTCCACCTGAAAGTGCCACTACCAGAAGACGATAGAAAGTGGGCCGCAACTCCGGCTGACGGTACGCCGAGGTCGTCACGAGAGCCGTCACCGGTGAGGCTGTCACCCCATCACCGGACCTGGGGATCCTGGGTGGAGATTGACACAGATGAGTCAGAAGTGAGTACCACGGCCGAGGCAGAGTTCTCTACCCTTCCATCTACCCCCCGTTCAGAGCCAGCACCCCAGGTCCAGCAGCCCCCAGCACGTCACCCCCATTACCTAGGTGGCTATTTGGCGACGAGCCTGACTTAATCCAATATATGAGGGAGCATCTCCTTCCCCTGCCAGGGAAGTCCCTTCCCTCAGTTCCTCCGGCCCAGTCTGAAAGGGCCAAAAGAGACGCTGAGGTTGCCGCTATCATGAAGGTACTGAGGATTCAGCAAATGGAGAGATATGGGCCGAAGTGGCTGCCGTTCGAGGTGCGACAAGAGAAGCAGCAAGATACTAAAAAGTTGGAGGCCCTGTACATAAGACAGTAAGAGCACCCCCAGGAGGGTGAGCCACCCCTGGAGTGCCGTTGAGCAACAGTAGTCAAGTTTGACAAAGTGACTATCTCCACCCAGCTATGCATACTCTTAAGAGCGGCTCTCCTACAGATGTACCCAGGCCTACCCCTGCTGTCAAGGAGGTTTGGCCTAACCAGCAGGTACCAACCAAAGTGCCTCTGCCTACTCAAACTGATGCAGAGGTTTGGCCGGACCAACAGGCATCAACAGTTCATCCCCCAGTGGCGCACGCTGCTGCTGTACAAGTGGTGGTCACTGTACGCCCGACCATCACTGAATCCCATTTTTTCCATGTCTCATGGAAAACACATGTCAACCCCATGCAGGGGGCCCAGTCTCGTGGTCCTAGGTATATGTCACCAGACCCCTCCATTACTGTATAATGTCCCAGCAGGGTCACTTCTCCAGTCATCACCAGACCCCTCCATTACTGTATAATGTCACAGCAGTGTCACCTCTCCAGTCATCACCAGACCCCTCCATTACTGTATAATGTCCCTGCAGTGTCACCTCTCCAGTCATCACCACACCCCTCCATTACTGTATGATGTCCCAGCAGTGTAACCTCTCCAGTCATCACCAGACCCTCCATTACTGTATAATGTCCCAGCAGTGTCACCTCTCCAGTCATCACCACACCCCTCCATTACTGTATGATGTCCCAGCAGTGTAACCTCTCCAGTCATCACCAGACCCTCCATTACTGTATAATGTCCCAGCAGTGTCACCTCTCCAGTCATCACCAGATCCCTCCATTACTGTATAATGTCCTAGCAGTGTCACCTCTCCAGTCATCACCAGACCCCTCCATTACTGTATAATGTCCCAGCAGTGTCACCTCTCCAGTCATCACCAGACCCCTCCATTACTGTATAATGTCCCAGCAGTGTCACCTCTCTAATCATCACCAGACCCCTCCATTACTGCATAATGTCCCAGCAGTGTCACCTCTCCAGTCATCACCAGACCCCTTCATTACTGTATAATGTCCCAGCAGTGTCACCTCTCCAGTCATCACCAGATCCCTCCATTACTGTATAATGTCCCAGCAGTGTCACCTCTCCAGTCATCACCAGACCCCTCCATTACTGTATAATGTCCCAGCAGGGTCACCTGTCCAGTCATCACCAGACCCCTCCATTACTGTATAATGTCCCAGCAGTGTCACCTCTCCCATCATCACCAGACCCCTCCATTACTGTATAATGTCCCAGCAGTGTCACCTCTCCCGTCATCACCAGACCCCTCCATTACTGTATAATGTCCCAGCAGTGTCACCTCTCCAGTCATCACCAGACCCCTCCATTAATGTATAATGTCCCAGCAGTGTCACCTCTCCAGTCATCACCAGACCCCTCCATTACTGTATAATGTCCCAGCAGTGTCACCTCTCCAGTCATCACCAGACCCCTTCATTACTTTATAATGTCCCAGCAGTGTCACCTCTCCAGTCATCCCCAGACCTCTCCATTACTGTATAATGTCCCAGCAGTGTCACCTCTCCAGTCATCACCAGACCCCTCCATTACTGTATAATGTCCCAGCAGTGTCACCTCTCCAGTCATCACCAGACCCCTCCATTACTGTATAATGTCCCAGCAGGGTCACCTCTCCAGTCATCACCAGACCCCTCCATTACTGTATAATGTCCCAGCAGTGTCACCTCTCCCGTCATCACCAGACCCCTCCATTACTGTATAATGTCCCAGCAGTGTCACCTCTCCAGTCATCACCAGACCCCTCCATTACTGTATAATATCCCAGCAGTGTCACCTCTCCAGTCATCACCAGACCCCTCCATTACTGTATAATGTCCCAGCAGTGTCACCTCTCCAGTCATCACCAGACCCCTCCATTTCTGTATAATGTTCCAGCAGTGTCACCTCTCCAGTCATCACCAGACCCCTCCATTTCTGTATAATGTTCCAGCAGTGTCACCTCTCCAGTCATCACCAGATCCCTCCATTACTGTATAATGTCCCAGCAGTGTCACCTCTCCAGTCATCACCAGACCCCTCCATTACTGTATAATGTCCCAGCAGTGTCACCTCTCCAGTCCTCACCAGACCCCTCCATTACTGTATAATGTCCCAGCAGTATCACCTCTCCAGTCATCACCAGACCCCTCCATTACTGTATAATGTCCCAGCAGTGTCACCTCTCCAGTCATCACCAGACCCCTCCATTACTGTATAATGTCTCTAGTGAGCACATCTGAAATACTGGGGTCAGTTCTACAGACGTCACCTACAAAGAGACATCCAGAACATAGAGTGGCTCCAAAGATGGGGGACAACAATGGTGGAAATGTAGATGGAGACAACAATGGTGGAAATGTAGATGGGGACAACAATGGTGGCAATGTAGATGGGGGACAACAATGGCGGAAATGTAGATGGGGACAACAATGGCGGCAATGTAGATGGGGGACAACAATGGCGGAAATGTAGATGGGGACAAGAATGGCGGCAATGTAGATGGGGGACAACAATGGCGGAAATGTAGATGGGGACAACAATGGAGGAAATGTAGATGGGGGACAACAATGGTGAAAATGTAGATGGGGACAACAATGGTGGAAATGTAGATGGGGGACAACAATGGTGGAAAAGTAGATGGGGGACAACAATGGTGGAAAAGTAGATGGGGGACAACAATGGTGGAAAGGTAGATGGGGGACAACAATGGAGGAAATGTAGATGGGGACAACAATGGAGGAAATGTAGATGGAGACAACAATGGTGGAAATGTAGATGGAGACAACAATGGTGGAAATGTAGATGGAGACAACAATGGTGGAAATGTAGATGGGGACAACAATGGTGGAAATGTAGATGGGGGACAACAATGGTGGAAAAGTAGATGGGGGACAACAATGGTGGAAATGTAGATGGGAGACAACAATGGTGGAAATGTAGATGGGGGGACAACAATGGTGGAAATGTAGATGGGGGACAACAATGGTGGAAATGTAGATGGGGACAACAATGGTGGAAATGTAGATGGGGGGACAACAATGGTGGAAATGTAGATGGGGACAACAATGGTGGAAATGTAGATGGGGACAACAATGGTGGAAATGTAGATGGGGGGACAACAATGGTGGAAATGTAGATGGGGACAACAATGGTGGAAAAGTAGATGGGGGACAACAATGGTGGAAATGTAGATGGGAGACAACAATGGTGGAAATGTAGATGGGGGGACAACAATGGTGGAAATGTAGATGGGGGGACAACAATGGTGGAAATGTAGATGGGGACAACAATGGTGGAAATGTAGATGGGGACAACAATGGTGGAAATGTAGATGGGGACAACAATGGTGGAAATGTAGATGGGACAACAATGGTGGAAATGTAGATGTACGGTGTCCATTTTAGGACAGCATCAGCCGTCAAGCTGTACCTCGCTCATCCTTCAGTCAAAACTGCGTCCCGCCTCCTCCGTCAGGCAAAACCTTTGTCCTCCTTAAGTCTGTCATACCTCAGATGAAAATGAAAGTGCTGAGTCAGCACAGCTTCGGCAGACCTGCTAGCACAGACAGTGTGTGATTGGCTGGCAGCAAAGATACTGTGATTGGTTGATGGGAGCGTAGGTGTGTGCAGTCCCGCTACACTGTTTAGACACATTTCTTTACAAACCCTAATCCTCTCATGTACCCAGCTTTCCCCTATTCCTGCAAAACAAACCTGCACTCTCCGCTTTTCCCCTATTCCTGCAAAACCTAAAGTTATGTAGTCAGCTGTAGGTTTATCAGGAATTGTTAAAAGCTGAGTACATAACTGTAGGTTTTTCAGGAATCGGGAAAAGCAGAGTACATAGCTGTAGGTTTTGCAGGAATAGGGGAAAAGCTGAGAGCGCAGGTTTGTTTTGCAGGAATAGGGGAAAGCTGGGTACATGAGAGGATTAGGGTTTGTAAAGAAATGTGTCTAAACAGTGGAGCGGGACTGCACACACCTACGCTCCCATCAACCAATCACAGTATCTTTGCTGCCAGCAGCCAATCACACACTGTCTGTGCTAGCAGGTCTGCCGAAGCTCTGCTGACTCAGCACTTTCATTTTCATCTGAGGCATGAGAGAGTTTAGGTTGACAAAGGTTTTACCTGACGGAGGAGGCGGGACGCAGTTCTGGAGGAGAGAGGAGGCGGGACGCCGTTTCGGAGGAGGCGGGATGCAGTTTTCGCTGAAGTATGAGGGAGGTACGGCTGAAAACTGACAGCGATTTGTCTGAGGGAGGAGGCGGGACGCTGTTTTGGCTGAAGGAGGAGCGAGGTACAGCGGACGGATGATGCTGTCCTAATAGGGACACCGTGTAGATGGGTCACCTCACCTCTCCGGTCAGCAGGTGGAGGATCTCCAAGGTGAAGTGTAATATTCTCTTAGTCATCTCATTCCTGTCCTTGTCCATCCTTGGGGGATCATTCAGGAGAAGGAGATGATGGTTTCACCTATAAAGCTGACACAATGTAACAAACCTCCTGTAATCTTTCCTCAGACATTACTCTATTCTACTCTACACTGCTAAGCTCCTTCCACTGCTGTCACATGACCATTCTCACAGGTCCTTTACCTCTATTTATCCTCTCCTACTGTTGAGCTCCGCCCACTGCTGTCACATGACCATCCTCACAGGTCCTTCATCAACATTCTCTTATATCCTGCGGAGCACCGCCCCCCACATGCTCTGGTCACATGATTAAGACATCATCACAGGTCCTACAGCGGGTTATGAAATCCTTGCTTCAGACTCCAGACTGGCTCCGCCTACTGGTCTGGTCACATGGCCATGACATCATCACAGGTCCTTTAGCTGGCTTGAAAATAGCATTTACAGTGAGTTGTGTAGAGATTGTGGAGAAGGTGAGTTTTGAGTGTTTATTTGTGTAGTTTTTGGCTCCTGTAGTAACAATAATAGGAATAATAATGTGCACAGGGGGCGGCCATTACTATATCCTTATAATCCCTTATAGTCCCCCCATAATATGACCATAAAGTGATTGATCCCAGGATCATTTTACACGTTTTCTTCTTTGTTTAGGGTGAAGATCTGATGGATATTAAGGTTGAGGTTAAAGATGAAGCAGAAGAGGAGACGGATTTCGGGGCCGATCCGCAGTGTAAGGAGGGGGAGACTTTCATTGGTTGTAAAGGTAAAACCTATATCCCCTTCATCTCTATGACAGCCCCCGAGGATTACACCATTGGTCCTAGAAGGGACAGGAATAAACCCTGAGAGGATAAAAGTCCCTCCTCATCCACCATCACCCGTGTTTATTCCTGACACAAGAGAAGGGAGAACCTGATGGGATCCCAAAGATAATAAAAGACTTCCCAGCAGTGGAGCGAGGGGGCTCGGGCGTCCTCCTTCCCAGGATCTTGTTGTGGATGTTTAGTTCCATGTTCTTGGGCAGAGGCCAAACTTGTAGCTTCTGGGCCCCAAAGCAAAATCTCTAATAGGGCCCATGTCTACCATGTGTCATTCATACTACTGGTGTCTTCTAGTGGGGCCCCTCAGTCACAGGGCCCCGGTGCGACTGTTACCTCTGCACCCCCTATAGTTACACCCCTGCTCCTTGGCGTCCGTCCAGGGTCTCCCTCTGGGGAGGTAATTGAGCCCACCCCCGACATCTCACCGCGACTCTGGAGTCCTGGAGCGGCGCTCGGGATGCGGTGATCTCTGGTTGGCGTCTGACGTCATGTGCACCCACAGATCTGAGGTCACCGGTGCATGGTGAGTGATACGTCTGGGATCGCGTGTACTGACCCCGAATCCGAACCTTCTATGTTGGACAAAGCAGTAATGAAAACCTCGGGTGCTGGGAGTATAATGATACATGGACATGTTATGCCGTGTTTATGCTTATGGGGGTTATTTTATGTTTTAGGTGCCCAAAAGAAACCAGTTTTAAAGGAAATGTGGCTCTGTCCCCAAAAAACATCTGTCATCATATTAAAAATGATGCCATCACCTATATAGAGAACAGCGCCCCCCCCCCCCTCCATTGTTTCAATATTCTCTGATGTTTTAATAACTTCCAAAAAAAAGCACAAAATAGTTTTATCTTCTGCGTCAGGCTCGGACTCAGAATCCAGAATAATATGGATGGTTATATAATAATGGATGAGTAGACATAATATCACTGTAGAGACAAAAAATGGTATTGTGCAGCTACACAAGTGGTTAAATGAGGGGGAATCTGAGGTTAACTGTGGCACTGAATACCCAAAAGTGCAAATAAAATACAGAATAAAGCAGGGCTGTGGAGTCTGAATCGGACGAAATTTTGGGTACCTGGAGTCAGCAAACAATGCACCGACTCCGACTCCTATTAAATTTAGATTGGAATAAAAAAAAAGCAAGTTTAAATGTCCCAATTCACAAAAAGTTATAAATAATGACTTCTCTACTTTAAGAATAAAGACCAATGCATGCAGAGCCTCACGTAACCGCAAATCGAACATGTTAAGTGACCGTGAAGAAGCTTTTCATGTGCGTCACTATATGGCACGCAACGCACAATTAGGAGCGGCAATACTTATACTTTCCATAGTGTTGTGTTCTGTTGTTACAGGGAACCCATGGGTAACCTAGCCTCTCACTGAAAAGGGGTTAAGTAAATATGTTTTTTGCAGGACTAGAGACACTTGTATAAGTGAAGGGAATGGAGGGTCAATAGTTCAAGACTGAAGCTGTAAATCATTGGAAAAACTGCTGCCATTCAGCTAAGGCTATAAAAACGTGTAAACTCTGATTGTTAACTTAAACTTTACACATGACTATGGGATTCTACTAGGGAAATCATGTTTTATAATAAATGCCCCTTCCTGGATCCTCCCACTGCCCTATCTTCAGCAGCAGATCAGCACACAGCTTCTGCCCAACTACCTCTCTCTGCTAGAAGAGCTTTAGAAGAACTTGGTGGAACAGCTTCTTGGATTCAACTGTAAGTGTTTATAAATACATTCGCATATGTACGGAACATTTATCTACCGACTCCATAGCCCTGGAATAAAGGGTACAGTCCTCAAGAGCTCCCTGTGTTGGGATAATCTGGAAGGGGGGGGGTGGAAGGAGGAGGATTAGGACATACAAAGAGTGGGAAGGCGAATTATGACCTAGTTGTAAATCAAGGATAGCATCAATAAGAAAAGAAAAAGAGGGGAGAGAAAGAAAAGTAGTTAGACTGTATGGCTAAAAATGTGATTTTAATTATGATATATAAATGCTACAAGTCATATACCCTGTAAAAAGAAGTACAGTGGTCCCTCAACATACGATGGTAATCCCTTCCAAACGGACCATCGTTTGTTGAAACCATCGCATGTTGAGGGATCCGTGCAATGTAAAGTATAGGACAGGGGTCTACCACCTGCCGACCTCCAGATGTTGCAAAACTACAACACCCAGCATGCCCGGACAGCCGGACATGCCAACACCCAGCATGCCCGGAGGTCCGCAGGTTGAAGACCACTGTTAGAGGAAGTTGTACTCACCTGTCCCTGCCGCTCTGGACTGTCACCGCTGCCCTGGATGTCACCTTCCATCGCTGTCGCCGCATCCCCGAGGTGTCCCCGACGCTCCGGCAAGGCCTCTGCTTCCCCGGCATCCTCGCTCTCCGTCGCCGCCATCACGTCGCTACGCACGCCGCTCCTATTGGATGACGGGACGGTGTGATGACAATGATGGAGAGCGCCGACCATGCAGGGGATCCCGAAGAGGACGCGCCGGAGCCCCGAGGACAGGTAAGTGATCATCAGCGGACCACACGGGGCACCGTAAACGGCTATCCGGGGGCAGCTGAAGCAGTCTGCACTGGAGGATAGCCATTTATGCGATGGCCCCGGGGCCATTGTAGGTCGGGGGGTCACTGTATATATATGGTATGTCGGGGCCATCGTAGGTCTGGGGGTCACTGTATATATATGGTATGTCGGGGGGGGTCACTGTATATATATATGGTATGTCGGGGCCATCGTAGGTCAGAGGGGTCACTGTATATATATATGGTATGTCGGGGCCATCGTAGGTCGGGGGGTCACTATATATATGGTATGTCGGGGCCATCGTCGGTCAGGGGGGTCACTGTATATATATGGTATGTCGGGGCCATCGTAGGTCAGAGGGGTCACTGTATATATATATATGGTATGTCTGGGCCATCGTAGGTCGGGGGGGTCACTGTATATATATTGTATGTCGGGGCCATCGTAGGTCGGGGGGGTCACTGTATATATATGGTATGTCGGGGCCATCGTAGGTCGGGGGGGTCACTGTATATATATGGTATGTCGGGGCCATCGTAGGTCGGGGTGGTCACTGTATATATATGGTATGTCGGGGCCATCGTAGGTCGGGGGGGTCACTGTATATATATGGTATGTCGGGGCCATCGTAGGTCGGGGGGTCACTGTATATATATATATATATGGTATGTCGGGGCCATCGTCGGTCAGGGGGGTCACTGTATATATATGGTATGTCGGGGCCATCGTAGGTCGGGGGGGTCACTGTATATATATATATGGTATGTCGGGGCTATCGTTGGTCGGGGGGGGTCACTGTATATATATGGTATGTCGGGGCCATCGCAGGTCGGGGGGGTCACTGTATATATATGGTATGTCGGGGCCATCGTAGGTCGGGGGGGTCACTGTATATATATGGTATGTCGGGGCCATCGTCGGTCAGGGGGGTCACTGTATATATATATATGGTATGTCGGGGCCATCGTAGGTCGTGGGGGGGTCACTGTATATATATGGTATGTCGGGGCCATCGTAGGTCGGGGGGGGCACTGTATATATATGGTATGTCGGGGCCATCGTAGGTCGGGGGGGGTCACTGTATATATATATATATGGTATGTCGGGGCCATCGTCGGTTGGGGGGGTCACTGTATATATATGGTATGTCGGGGCCATCGTAGGTCGGGGGAGTCACTGTATATATATGGTATGTCGGGGCCATCGTAGGTCGGGGGGTCACTGTATATATATATATATATATATGGTATGTCGGGGCCATCGTAGGTCGGGGGGTCACTGTATATATATGCTATGTCGGGGCCATCGTAGGTCGGGGGGTCACTGTATATATATGGTATGTCAGGGCCATTGTAGGTCGGGGGGTCACTGTATATATATGGTATGTCGGGGCCATCGTAGGTCGGGGGGTCACTGTATATATATGGTATGTCGGGGCCATCGTAGGTCGGGGGGGTCACTGTATATATATGGTATGTCGGGGCCATCGTAGGTCGGGGGGGTCACTGTATATATATGGTATGTCGGGGCCATCGTAGGTCGGGGGGTCACTGTATATATATATGGTATGTCGGGGCCATCGTAGGTCGAGGGGTCACTGTATATATATGGTATGTCGGGGCCATCGTAGGTCGGGGGTCACTGTATATATATGGTATGTCGGGGCCATCGTAGGTCGGGGGGGTCACTGTATATATATGGTATGTCGGGGCCATCATAGGTCGGGGGGTCACTGTATATAAATGGTATGTCGGGGCCATCGTAGGTCGGGGGGGTCACTGTATATATATGGTATGTCGGGGCCATCGTAGGTCGGGTGTCACTGTATATATATGGTATGTCGGGGCCATCGTAGGTCGGGGGGTCACTGTATATATATGGTATGTCGGGGCCATCGTAGGTCGGGGGGGGTCACTGTATATATATGGTATGTCGGGGCCATCGTAGGTCGGGGGGTCACTGTATATATATGGTATGTCGGGGCCATCGTAGGTCGGGGGGTCACTGTATATATATGGTATGTCGGGGCCATCGTAGGTCGAGGGGGTCACTGTATATATATGGTATGTCGGGGCCATCGTAGGTCGGGGGGTCACTGTATATATATGGTATGTCGGGGCCATCGTAGGTCGGGGGGGTCACTGTATATATATGGTATGTCGGGGCCATCGTAGGTCGGGGGGGTCACTGTATATATATGGTATGTCGGGGCCATCGTAGGTCGGGGGGGTCACTGTATATATATGGTATGTCGGGGCCATCGTAGGTCGGGGGGGTCACTGTATATATATGGTATGTCGGGGCCATCGTAGGTCGGGGGGGTCACTGTAGACCGCAGGGCCCTTGCGGATCCTCTAAACAAATAAAAATATGTATTTATTACCATCTTTTTATTTTAGAGGATCCGCAAGGGCCCTGCGGTATATACCTCTTTTTACAAGTTTTTGCCATATGGTCTTACTACCATATGGCAAAATGTTTTCCACCGGAGTACCCCTTTAACACTTTGAGATTGTGATGCCAGGGCATGGTTTACCTATTTCACCATCTGAGGTATAGCCAATTATTCCTGGGCCAGGCACGGGGCAAATAATCATTCTGACGCAAGGTTATGGAACAATGGCTCTTTACTGAGGCAGACGAGTTGTTACAGGCGATACAGCTCAGTTCAGCACCAAGGAGATGCAGGGTGAACTTAGGGAAACTTATCAGCTTGCTGGGACTTGTAGTGCACTTGGACAGACTGTGGCAACCCATGCTGAATTTGGTAAATTGACAGACTTGACTATCTTGACTGGACTTGGACTTCTGTAGTTTCCCCACTGGTTTATTCCTACCTTGCAGCTTTGACTTTCACTACAGGTACTTTCAGTAGACGCTTCTCCTTCTGGATCACACAGACTCCTCAGCTCTTCACTTCGCTGCACCTCAGCATACACTAAGAGAGAGCTTAACCCCTTAAGGACCAGACCAATTTTATTTTAGCATTTTCGTTTTTTCCTCCTCGCCTTCTAAAAATCATAACTCTTATATTTCCATCCACAGACCCATATGAGGACTTGTTTTTTGCGTGACCAATTGTACTTTGTAATTACACCACTTATTTTACCATAAAATGTACGGCGCAACCAAACAAATATTATTTATGTGGGAAAATTTTAAAAAAATACGCAATTTAGCAAATTTTGAAAGCTTTCCGTTAGAAATTACACCTTTTCTTTATTCTGTGGGTCAATATGATTAAAATGATCCCCATGTTAGATGCGTTTCTATAATTGTACCGCTTAAAAAAAAATCTCAAACCATTTTAACAAAATTAGTATGTTTGAAATTGCCCTATTTTGACCACCTATAACTTTCCCATTTTTCCGTATATGGAGCGATATGAGGGCTCATTTTTTGCACCATGATCTGTAGTTTTTACCAGTAACACTTTTGCTTAGGTTTTACTTTTTATAAAAATTATTAACAAAATGTGACAAAAAAGCAGCAATTTTGGACTTTTTTTTTTATTTTTTTACATCTACGCCGTTCACCATACGGGATAATTAACAATATATTTTAATAGTTCAGACTTTTACGCACGCGGCGATACCAAATATGTGTATACATTTTTTTTACGCTTTTTTGGGGGTAAAATGGGAAAAAAGACGTTTTACTTTTTTATTGGGGGAGGTGATTTTTCAATTTTTTTAACTTTTTTATTTTATATTTTTACCTTTTTTTATTTATTTTTTATTACACTTTAATAGTCCCCATAGGGGACTATCTATAGCAGTCATGGCGAACCTTTTTGAGCCCGAGTGCCCGAACCGTAATGCACGCCAACTTTTCCCCTCAAAGTGCCACCACAGCAATTAAATCAGAATACACATTAGCTTGGCAGTATAGTTCCCCCACATTAGGTGCAGCGCAGTTCCCCCACATTAGGTGCAGCACAGTTCCCCCACATTAGGTGCAGCACAGTTCCCCCACATTAGGTGCAGCACAGTTCCCCCACATTAGGTGCAGCACAGTTCCCCCACATTAGGTGCAGTACAGTTCCCCCACATTAGGTGCAGTATAGTTCCCCCACATTAGGTGCAGTACAGTTACCCCACATTAGGTGCAGTATAGTTCCCCCACATTAGGTGCAGTATAGTTCCCCCACATTAGGTGCAGTATAGTTCCCCCACATTAGATTGGCAGTATAGTTCCCCCACATTAGGTGCAGTATAGTTCCCCCACATTAGGTGCAGTATAGTTCCCCCACATTAGATGCAGTATAGTTCCCCCACATTAGATGCAGTATAGTTCCCCCACATTAGGTGCAGTACAGTTCCCCCCACATTAGGTGCAGTACAGTTCCCCCACATTAGGTGCAGTACAGTTCCCCCACATTAGGTGCAGTACAGTTCCCCCACATTAGGTGCAGTACAGTTCCCCCACATTAGGTGCAGTATACCGTAGTTCCCCACATTAGGTGCAGTACAGTTCCCCCACATTAGGTGCAGTACAGTTCCCCCACATTAGGTGCAGTACAGTTCCCCCACATTAGGTGCAGTACAGTTCCCCCACATTAGGTGCAGTATAGTTCCCCCACATTAGGTGCAGTATAGTTCCCCCACATTAGGTGCAGTATAGTTCCCCCACATTAGGTGCAGTATAGTTCCCCCACATTAGATTGGCAGTATAGTTCCCCCACATTAGGTGCAGTACAGTTCCCCCACATTAGGTTGGCAGTACAGTTCCCCCACATTAGGTTGGCAGTACAGTTCCCCCACATTAGGTGCAGTAAAGTTCCCCCACATTAGGTGCAGTACAGTTCCCCCACATTAGGTGCAGTATACCGTAGTTCCCCACATTAGGTGCAGTACAGTTCCCCCACATTAGGTGCAGTACAGTTCCCCCACATTAGGTTGGCAGTACAGTTCCCCCACATTAGGTTGGCAGTACAGTTCCCCCACATTAGGTGCAGTACAGTTCCCCCCCCCCACATTAGGTGCAGTACAGTTCCCCCACATTAGGTGCTGTACAGTTCCCCCACATTAGGTGCAGTACAGTTCCCCCACATTAGGTGCAGTATACCGTAGTTCCCCACATTAGGTGCAGTACAGTTCCCCCACATTAGGTTGGCAGTACAGTTCCCCCACATTAGGTTGGCAGTATAGTTCCCCCACATTAGGTTGGCAGTATAGTTCCCCCACATTAGGGTTGGCAGTATAGTTCCCCCCACATTAGGCAGGCAGAGTTGCCCCACATTGGGCAGGCAGAGTTGCCCGCCCTCGTTTGGGCAGGCAGAGTTGCCCGCCCTCGTTTGGGCAGGCAGAGTTGCCCGCCCTCGTTTGGGCAGGCAGAGTTGCCCGCCCTCGTTTGGGCAGGCAGAGTTGCCCGCCCTCGTTTGGGCAGGCAGAGTTGCCCGCCCTCGTTTGGGCAGGCAGAGTTGCCCGCCCTCATTGGGCAGGCAGAGTTGCCTGCCCTCATTGGGCAGGCAGAGTTGCCCGCCCTCATTGGGCAGGCAGAGTTGCCCGCCCTCATTGGGCAGGCAGAGTTGCCCGCCCTCATTGGGCAGGCAGAGTTGCCCGCCCTCATTGGGCAGGCAGAGTTGCCCGCCCTCATTGGGCAGGCAGAGTTGCCCGCCCTCATTGGGCAGGCAGAGTTGCCCGCCCTCATTGGGCAGGCAGAGTTGCCCGCCCTCATTGGGCAGGAAGAGTTGCCCGCCCTCATTGGGCAGGCAGAGTTGCCCGCCCTCATTGGGCAGGCAGAGTTGCCCGCCCTCATTGGGCAGGAAGAGTTGCCCGCCCTCATTGGGCAGGCAGAGTTGCCCGCCCTCATTGGGCAGGCAGAGTTGCCCGCCCTCATTGGGCAGGCAGAGTTGCCCGCCCTCATTGGGCAGGCAGAGTTGCCCGCCCTCATTGGGCAGGCAGAGTTGCCCGCCCTCATTGGGCAGGCAGAGTTGCCCGCCCTCATTGGGCAGGCAGAGTTGCCCGCCCACATTGGGCAGGCAGAGTTGCCCGCCCACATTGGGCAGGCAGAGTTGCCCCACACCGAACACCGAAGATGACGTCCGGCTGGTCACTTACCATGCGCGTGTCATCCTCGGTCCTCCCCGATGCTCCGCTCTGCTCTGCTTTACGGGCACACGCGTCAGTGACGTGACGTCCCTGCGTGCTCTACCTCCCGGCCTTTCGGGACACAGGGATGTCCGGAATGTGACGGGGGCCTGTGGCCGCGTGCCCACAGAGGGGGCTCGGTGTGCCACCTGTGGCAGGCGTGCCATAGGTTCGCCATTACTGATCTATAGCAATCCTTTGATTGCTAATATTGTTCAGTGCTACGCATAGGACACAGCATTGATCAGTATTATCGGTGATCTTCTGCTCTGGTCTGCTCGATCTCAGACCAGAGCAGAAGACCCCGGGAGACGGCCGGAGCCAGGTGAGGGGACCTCCGGCCGCCATGCTGGATGATCGAATCGCCGCGGCAGCGCTGCGGGCGATCCGATCATCCATTCAAAGTACCGCACTGCCGCAGATGCCGTGATCTGTATTGATCTGAGGGGTTAATCTGTATTGATCTGAGGGGCTATGCAAATCTATGGGAGGGGGCGCGACGGCGGTCACAACTCCGCCCCGTGTGACGTCACCCCCGCTATGCAAGTCTATGGGAGGGGGCGTGACGGCCATCAAGACTCCGCCCCCAAGTGACATCACCCCCGCCCCCGCTATGCAAGTCTATGGGAGGGGGCGTGACGGCCATCAAGACTCCGCCCCCATGTGACGTCACCCCTGCCCCCGCTATGCAAGTCTATGGGAGGGGGCGTGACGGCCATCAAGACTCCGCCCCCATGTGACGTCACCCCTGCCCCCGCTATGCAAGTCTATGGGAGGGGGCGTGACGGCCGTCATGACTCCGCCCCGTGTGACGTCACCCCCCGCCCCCTCTATGCAAGTCAATGGGAGGGGGCGTGACGGCCATCACGCCCCCTTCCATAGACTTGCATAGCGGGGAGTGGCTTCACATGGGGGCGGAGTTGTGATGTCACGATACTCTGGCCCCGTGGTCGCTACCCGGGTGTTTGTGAGCTGGCACCGCGGCATGCAGCTCAAACAGGTGGGTGACTAATACACGATTGCAGGGGTCCCCAGCTGCAGGACCCCCGCGGTGAGAGATCTTATCCCCTTTAAGAGAGGGAGTACCCCTTTAAGAGAAGGAGCTGAACCCTGACCTCACTATATAAGGGGGACAGTTTAGAGAGATCCCATTGGTCACTGATAAGCCACCTGGTTCACCTTGCAGACCTCCCCTTGACAACTACTAAGAACATTATTTAAAGTGACAAACGCCTCAAAATATTAACCAACTATGACCTGAGATTTTATAGTCCTTAGGAGGGATGTGGACCCAGGGGAACACTTTAATAGAATCTTCCACACAGGACGGGCAGGTGTACGGAATACAGATTCTGTACTGATAAAATATTTGCAGGGATTCTGTCTACAAAAACCTCCAAACCGTAGTCATAGACCAGAGGACGGGGCCAGAAAATATATAATATGTACAGAGTAGGGATCGACCGGTATCGATTTTCTAGGGCTGATACCGATACCAGTAATCTGCGACCTTTCAGGCCGGTAGACGATAACTTATAAGTTATCGGCTATTCCCCCCCCCCCCCCGGCCCCGCAGATCAATGATTTATAGCGGGCGCTTTAAATCAATGAACTGCAGCGGCTTTTGCGGGGCCAGAGACCGCCGCCGCCACCCGCTTCTCTCCCCCTGCCTGTCCCAAGTCCAACCACCACCGCTGCCCCATTGCCTCCCCCATCCCCGGTTTTATAATTACCTGTTCCCGGGGGTCCGCGCTACTTCTGGCTCCGGCGGCGTCCTGAGCTGTCACTGTGCGCACTGACTGTGACGTCGCGTTAAGGACGTCACTCGTCATTGCGCTGCAAAGCGTGCAGGACGCCGCAGGACGTTGCAGGAGCCAGAAGTAGCACGGACCCCGGGAACAGGTCATTATAAAACCGGAAATGGGGGAGGGAATAGGGCGGTGGTGGTCTCCAGCTGGGGGGGCTTGGCATTATCGGCATATCCACAAGGTAATTGCCGATACCGATAATGTCTAAAATCGTGAATATCGGCCAAACTGATAATCGGTCGATCCCTAGTACAGAGCTGAGGAAGAGGTTCCCCATATAATGAAGAAGAAATAAAAATTTGGAAAGATCCACCAAAGATCGATGTCCAGGGGACAAAGGTTTCTATATAGATTTCCCTCCATGATGCCTCCAGACCAGAGATCCGATGGACAGAAAGGCTGAGGGGTAATTGGTTCTAAAGCCGCCAAAATATCATCCAAAAATTGGAAAAAGTGAGGAATAAAGAAAAAAGTAATAAAGATCTGCTGGGAGTCTATGTAGAGGACAAGAGTTTCTTCCGGGTTCTGTACAGTACACACAATGTACTAAAAAATAAAATGGAGCCGCTCTCACCTCGTGCTCAAAGCAGCAGCTGACCCTGGGACAGGTAAAGAGTACAGAACATGCAATACCTCCCTGTACTGTAGGGGGCGCTACCAGACACCAGTCAGTGCATGCACTTCAGTAATACAGGTAAAGAGTACAGAACATGTAACACCTTCCTGTACTGTAGGGGGCGCTACCAGACACCAGTCAGTGCATACACTTCAGTAATACAGGTAAAGAGTACAGAACATGTAATACCTCTCTGTACTGTAGGGGACGCTACCAGACACCAGTCAGTGCATACACTTCAGTAATACAGGTAAAGAGTACAGAACATGCAATACCTACCTGTACTGTAGGGGGCGCTACCAGACACCGGTCAGTGTATGCACTTCAGTAATACAGGTGTGTTACCAGTGAATGCTCATTCTGATTGGTCGGTTCTTCCAGCCATTGACGTTTCACAGATCTGGACTGTCTGTACATTGTATGTTGAGTCTGGTTTTAAGTTACAATGGTCCAGAAAAGACCATTGTGTGTTCAAACTATGTTGAGGCCATTGTAAGTTGAGGAATCACTGTATTTCTGGGTAAAAAAAATGCGGTCCCTGCAGCTATTGCCTGTGTGTCACTATAAGGAGTCCAAATACAGGAAGTGATGGCCGGACAAGCAGGGCTCTGTGCACTGAGGCTCTATGACACGCTCAGCAGGCTGATTGACAACCCAGGAGCCTTACAGAACTTGTCCTCAGTGTACAGAGCCCCGCCTGTCCTCAGTGTACAGAGCCCCACCTGTCCTCAGTGTACAGAGCCCCGCCTGTCCTCGGGGTGCAGAGCCCCACCTGTCCTCAGTGTACAGAGCCCCGCCTGTCCTCGGTGTACAGAGCCCCGCCTGTCCTCGGTGTACAGAGCCCCGCCTGTCCTCTGTGTACAGAGCCCCGCCTGTCCTCTGTGTACAGAGCTCCGCCTGTCCTCGGTGTACAGGGCCTCGCTTGTCCTCAGTGTACAGAGCCTCGCTTGTCCTCAGTGTACAGAGCCCCGCTTGTCCTCAGTGTACAGAGCCCCGCTTGTCCTCAGTGTACAGAGCCCCGCTTGTCCTCAGTGTACAGGGCCCCGCTTGTCCTCAGTGTACAGAGCCCCGCTTGTCTTCACTGCACAGAGCCCCGCTTGTCCTCAGTGTACAGGGCCCCGCTTGTCCTCAGTGTACAGGGCCCCGCTTGTCCTCAGTGTACAGAACCCTGCTTGTCCTCATTGTACATGGCCCCGCTTGTCCTCAGTGTACAGAGCCCCGCTTGTCTTCACTGCACAGAGCCCCGCTTGTCCTCAGTGTACAGGGCCCCGCTTGTCCTCAGTCTACAGGGCCCCTGCTTGTACTCAGTGTACAGAGCCGCGCTTCTACTCAGTCCACAGTCCTACTTGTCCTTTTAAGAAGAAAGTTTTACCAAGTCACATGTCTCAGAATTGTCTCAAAATTAAATTCTTAATGTCTGTTAAGATTTCCTGGGTAATTCCCTATTTTATGACAATAAAATCTTGTATGGATTAGTCATAGCTACTGTCATTGATGTGGAAATCGTCCAATGACTGGGACAGTACCGAGCGACGGGCAGGTGAATTTTTTTCAGGCGTTTAGCCCTTCATTAGGTAAACAGGGCCGGACCTGAAAGCCCCCAAGTATGGCGGCACCAGGGTGTAGGGAGCGGGCTCCTCACCTGGCGGCCCCCAGCTGGCATGCGGTGATCACCATGGCTGGCTATTAACCTTTTAGATTTGCTGCTGTCAAAGCTGACAATGGGGTCTACAGGGACATGTAAATGCTCCCTGGTGGTCTATTGGGGTGGATCCACTGAAGAGGTGGTCGGAGGGCTTACCTCTGCTTCCCTAGGGACCATGGCTTTGTCATTGATAGAGTCTGGCTGGACCAGACTTTATCAATGGATCGCAGAGCACACAGATCAATGGAGTTCAATAGAACTGTATAAGGAATCTAATGATTCCTCCTAAAAGTCCCCTAAGGGACTAAGGGTAGGGTCACATGTAACGGATCCGCAACTTATTTTACGCTGCGGATCTGCTGGTGACCCGACCCATGGTGTGCCTCTAGCTGTTGCCACCACCCCCACCCTGCCTTGCCCCGCCCCCTGGCCTGTTGCAGCAGCAATCTGCTGTTCCGAGCAGCCCTGTGTGGCTGATCGGAGTGGTGTATTGCCGCTGCGAGAATGCCAGGGGGCGGGGCAATAGCCAAGGGCACACTATGGGTCGGGTCACCAATGGATCCACAGTGTAAAATAAGCTGCGGATCCGTTATGTGTGACCCTACCCTCATAAAGTATATGAAAAAAAATGTCATAAAAGTTTAAAAGACACACATTAACCCCTTCCATATTTAAAGGGGTTATCCAGGAAAAAAACTTTTTTTATATATCAACTGGCTCCAGAAAGTTAAACAGATTTGTAAATTGCTTCTATTAAAAAAAAATCTTAATCCTTTCAGTACTTATGAGCTGCTGAAGTTGAGTTGTTCTTTTCTGTCTAAGTGCTCACTGATGACACGTGTCTCGGGAACCGCCCAGTTTAGAAGCAAATCCCCATAGCAAACCTCTTCTACTCTGTGCAGTTCCCGAGACATGCAGAGATGTCAGCAGGGAGCACTGTTGTCAGACAGAAAACAACAACTCAACTTCATCAGCTCATAAGTACTGAAAGGATTAAGATTTTTTAATAGAAGTCATTTACAAATATGTTTAACTTTCTGGAGCCAGTTGATATATAAAAAAAAGTTTTTTCCTGGATAACCCCTTTAAATATGGAAGGGGTTTATTAAATTTGTTTTCATATACTTTATGAGGGTAGGGTCACACATAACGGATCCGTAGCTTATTTTACACTGCGGATCCATTGGTGACCCGAAATTTTTTTTTCCTGGATAACCCCTTTAAAGTTCAAATCACCCCCTTTTCTTATTTAAAAACATGTAAACATATTTGGTATCGCTGCGTGTGTAATTGTCTGAACTATTAAAATATAACATTATATATCCCATATGGTAAATGACATAAATAAAAAATAAATAAATAAAAAATAAAAAAGGGATTAAAAAGTCTGATCTAAAAAGTAAGGAATTTTTTTAAATCAATAAAACTTGGTATTGCTGTAATCAGGCCGACCTAAAGTATCAAAATAACATTTTCGCCATGACCACAAGGTAAATGACGTAAAAAAGAAAACCACTAAATTTGCTAAATTATCTTTTTTTTTTATTTCAATTTCACCTTCCCCAAAAAAATGTTCTGCTTCGGAGCATATGTTATGTAAAAATAAAAGGTGTCACTGCGGAAAAATAAAAGGTGTCCCTGCAAAGTACAAAGGGTCCAGCAAAAAACAAGCCTCATATGGGTCTGTAGATGGGAAAATAAATGAGTTATAGGTATAATAGGGCCAGGAGGAAAAAACGAAAATAGGCCCAGACAAGTAGATTCTGTCCCGTTTTAGTCCCTTGGACAAGTAGTTTTTTTTTTTTTAAGTTTTGACACCCCTGTACTGTGATTTTAAGTATTTTTACAAAGATCATATATTTTAACTATTTGTATTCCTTATCATCAGAAACATTTATTAAAGGGGTACTCCGGCGCTAAGACATCTTATCCCCTATCCAAAGGATAGGGAATAAGATGCCTGATCGGGGGGGGTCCCGCCGCTGGGGACCCCCGTGATCTTGCACGCCGCACCCTGTTACAATCAGTCCCCGGAGCATGTTCACTCTGGGTCTGATGACTGCCGATCGCGGGGCCAGAGCATTGTGACGTCACGCCCTCTCCCATAGGCTTGCATTGAGGGGGTGGAGCGTTACGTCACACACAGGGGCGGGGCCGTGACGTCACAATAACCCAGCCCCGTGATCGACAGTTATCAGCTGACAGCTGTCACGCCCCCTCCCATAGGCTTGCATTGAGGGGGCGGAGCCGTGATGTCACAGTGCTATGGCCCCGTAATCGCCAGTCATCAGACCCGGAGCGAACATGCTTCGGGGACTGATTGTAACGGGGTGCTGGGTGCAAGATCACGGGGGGTCTTCAGCAGCGGGACCCCCATGATCAGGCATCTTATCCCCTATACTTTGGATAGGGGATAAGATGTCTTAGCGCCGGAGTACCCCTTTAACTCTCTAGGATCCATATCACTCCCAAGAATGATCCAAAAGATTATGATGGGAAAGATTGTTCATTTCGGCACTAACTTGGCCCAACAAGACGAGATCAGGGACAAAAATGCTAGAACTCCCATAGACTTTACATTCCGACTCTTAATGGCGTCCTGTCCGTCCACGTCTCGGGCTATGAGGATGCCGGACGGTTTACACATATCCTGAAACAAGATATTTCCTTCGGAAGGCAGGTTTTACAGGCTGGGGTCCCCCCCTAGGATCATCACATGGTCTCCTACGGGGCTGCCATGGAGACTAAGGTAGAAATATAGGATTAGACATTATGGTCATACAGTTTATACCAATCCTCTCTATGAACACGACCAATGGTGACCAGTTATAATACAATGGTGATGATCCGGGGGGAGGGGCTCTCTACATCTCATGTGTTTTTTCCTGTCCCTTCTAGGACCAAAGATGTAATTCCTAGGGGGCTGTCATGGAGGATTTGTAGAAAGCGAGGGTCTCCTAGATACTACTACACCCATCATCTGATCATCACATGGAATAATCTATTCATCACTGTGTGTTCTCTACAGATGGAGTCATTGATAGAAATCCACTCGAGAGGTGTCCCCGTCCTCTGTATTCCCAGGACTGTCCAGAGGGAAATGTCCCAGAGAAGCATCAGGTAGATGAGGCTGATCCTATATCTCTATAGGGGGGTCCTGCAGTCATAGATGTGGGGGTAGATTTTGGGGGTCTCTGTTGCTCCTCCTGTCTGCTGTATTGTAGTGAATTGTTCTATATGTCACATCAGGGGGGAGATCTGACTAATAATAAAGTGGAGGATGAAGAAGAGAGGATGAGGGACCGTCACCCGTGTATGAGGGAAGTGAAGGAGGAAATTCCAGGAGTTGTTACCCCAGGTATGTAATAATTCCAGGAGGTGTTACCCCAGGTATGTAATACTGCCAGGAGGTGTTACCCCAGGTATGGAATAATTCCAGGAGGTGTTGTCCCAGGTATGTCGTAATGCCAGGAGGTGTTGTGTAATAATGGATAATAATCTTTGGCTGGAATCACACATGCAGCTTTTCTGGCAGTTTTGATGCAGTTTTTAGAGCCAAACCCATTAGTGACCGAAAAAGAAGAATTAGTTTAATGTGTTTCCGGCCCAATAAAATTACGTTTTTACCTCAACAGAAAATCCCAGTAAGAATTCTGAGGGAAACTTCATGTTATCCCTGAATGATAAAGGAGAAGATGAAGATATGATGGAGCGCTCCTCAGGAGAAGACCTCCTTACCCCTAATGTCCATCCAGATCTATCCTGTAATAATCCACCTGATCATGAGGAACCTTCTCCTGACCAACCACACATTGTTACCACAAGGACAGATCAGGAACATGGGAAAGGTTTATATTGTGAGGAATGTGGGAAAGAATTTAAATGTAAAACAGCACTTGTTTCACACAGAAAAAGTCACACAGGGGAGAAGCTTTGTTTTTGCTCCGAGTGTGGGAAATGTTTTAAAAGTAAATCTGAGCTTGGTAAACATGAGAGAAGACACACAGGAGAGAAGCCATATTCATGTACAGAATGTGGAAAAAGTTTTGCAGATAAGTCAAATCTTGTTAAACATGAGAGAAGACACTCAGGAGAGAAGCCATATTCATGTGCAGAATGCGGGAAATATTTTGCAAGTAAAACATGTTTTGTTTTACATGAGAAAAGTCACAAAGGGTTGAATCCATATTCATGTTCAGAATGTGGGAAATGTTTTACACAAAAATCGCATCTCGTTACACATGAGAGAAGTCATACAGGGGAAAAGCCATATTCATGTTCACAATGTGGAAAAAGTTTTTCAGGTAAGTCAAATCTTGTTGCACATGAGAGAAAGCATAAAGGAGAGAAGCCATATTCATGTTCAGAATGTGGGAAATGTTTTATACATAAATCACATCTTGTTATACATGAGCGATGTCACACGGCAGAGAAGCCATATTCATGCTCAGAATGTGGGAAATGTTTTACACAAAAATCTAATCTTATTAAACATGAGAGAACTCACACAGGAGATAAGCCATATTCATGCTTAGAATGTGGGAAATGTTTTACACAGAAATCATATCTAGTTAAGCATGAGAGAATTCACACAGGAGAGAAGCCATATTCATGTTCTGAATGTGGTATATGTTTTACACAAAAATCATTTCTGGTTTTACATAAGAGAATTCACACTGGAGAGAAGCCATTTTCATGTTCAGAATGTGGGAAATGTTTTACAAATAAATCACAACTTTATATGCATGAGAGATTTCATACGGGAGAGAAGCCGTATTCATGTTCAGAATGTGAAAAAAAATTTATTAGTAAAAAAGATCTTGTTATACATGTGAGAACTCACACCGGAGAGAAGCCGTATTCATGTACAGAATGTGGTAAATGTTTTACAAATACATCAAATCTTTCAAAACATGAGAGAATTCATACAGGAGAGAAGCCATATTCATGTTCAGAATGTGGCAAATGCTTTTCACAAAAATCAACCCTAATTGTACATGAGAGAATTCACACAGGAGAGAAGCCATATTCATGTTCAGAATGTGGGAAATGTTTTATAAGTAAATCACATCTTTCTGGACATGAGAGAAGTCACACTGGAGACTGATGAAATAATAAATGATAAAAAATATAATAATATGGAGAATGGAAATCTGAGATCTCAGGTAACGGTAAAATGTGACGTTTCTAAGTTCTGATGAGAGAATTAACCCTCGAATAAACTTCATATTAAACCTAAGCAGAGGATATATATAATGATATATAATATGTTTATAACACTGTATTCAGAATATATAACATTTAGGCCTTCATGAATAAATAGAATTATTATAGAAAAGCAATATACATTTCTGCCTCTAGGGGCGCTGCAGGGAAAGGTCTCAGTTCTGTTCGGTTGTGGCCGGGCTCCATCTTGTTGGTCTTACAGTAGTTGATTCTGTTCTCTCGGCCTTTATGGACATTTGTAGTCATGGACCTATATGGAATGAATGGACCTGACCAGGGGCGGACTGACACGTTGGGCAGTGCCCGAGGGCCCGGACGAGCCATGGGCGCTCGTCTGCTCGGGGCTGCTGGTTCGGACTGGTGTAGCGCACGTCTGTAAGGCTGAAGACGTCAGTGATGAGGCACCGGAGAGGAGCGCGGCTCCATCTGGGTCTCTTTATCTTTGTAACTATGTAGACGCCACCTCTGCCTACCAGCCTGACACTTTATAAACAACAAGGGGTAAGTGGGTGCCAGCCAGGCAACGACAAAGAATGATACAGCCTATGGCTCTGCAGCTGACCTAAAACTACAACTCCCAGCATGCTGCACCATAACCTGTACTGTGCTACTACAAAGTGCAACATGCTGGGAGTTGTAGTTTTAGGTCTGCTGCAGAGCCGTAGGCTCTATCAGGGCATGCTGGGGGTTGTAGTTAGTAACTGCAACTCCCAACATTCCTTGACACAGTCTATGGCTCGGCAGCAGACCCCAACCATGCTGGGTGTTGTAGCTATTTAAAAGAAACTGTGAATAAAAGATTTTAAAATGATGTAATAAATGTGAATAAGCCCCTTTCCTAATATAAGTTTATATCGTACCCTTTTCCACATTTTTTAAATAAAAATAATATAAACAAAAATAAACGTAAGTAATATCGCTGCACGTGGAAATTTTCAAAACTATTTAAATATTATGTACCGTATATACTCGAGTATAAGCCGATCCGAATATATTAATTTCACCCCAAAAACCCAAGAAAAGTTATTGACTCGACTATAAGCCTAGGGCGGGAAATACATCATCCCCCCCATGTCATCATCCAGACCCCCGTCATCATCCCCCCCCCCCCCCCTTCATCAGTTATCTTCAACGTTCCGACCTCCAGATGTTGCAAAACTACATCTCCCAGCATGCTGTCCGGGCATGCTGGGAGTTGTAGTTTTGAAACCTCTGGAGGTCCGCAGGTCGAAGACCAATGCGGCCTTCGTCATCATCCAGACCCCCCATTAGTTTTCCACTCCCCTCGGTGGGAAGGAAGGGTGAGCTGGTCCGGGCCATCTATGCTGCAGGGACCGTCCGGTGGGGAGGGTTAGTCGTTCCGGGCTGTCCATTTTCACCAGGGGGGGGGGGGGCCTCTTCTCCGGCCCCGGACTAGTGACATTGCCTTGACAACGACGCACAGGGACGCGCATGAACGTCCCTGTGCGTCGTCGTCAAGGCAACGTCACTAATCCGGGGCAGGCCCGGAGCGCGGAGAAGAGGGTCCCCCCCCCCCCCCGGTGAAAATGGACAGGCCGGAACGACTAACCCTCCCCACCGGACGGTCCCTGCAGCATAGATGGCCCGGAGAAGCTCACCCTTCCTTCCCACCGGGGGGAGGTGAGTAGAAAACTAAAGGGGGGTCTGGATGATGACGAAGACCGCAGTGGTCTTCAACTTGCGGACCTCCAGATGTTTCAAAACTAACTCCCAGCATGCCCGGACAGCCGATGGCTGTCCGGGCATGCTGGGAGTTGTAGTTTTGCAACATCTGGAGGTCCGCAGGTTGAAGACCACTGAGAAGGGATTGACAGGCGGAGAGTTCACGCGTGTATAAGCCGAGGGGGGCGTTTTCAGCACGAAAAATCGTGCTGAAAAACTCTGCTTATACTCGAGTATATACGGTAATTAACCCCTTAAGGACCAAGGACGTACCGGTACGTCCTTGGTCCTGCTCTTCTGATATAACGCGGGGTTACACAGTAACCCCGCGTCATATCACGGCGGGCCCGGCGTCATAGTGAAGCCGCGACCCGCCTCTAATAGCGCGCAGCGCCGATCGCCGCGCCGCGCGCTATTAACCCTTTAGCCACGCGCTCAGAGCTGAGCCGTGCGGCTAAAAGTGAAAGTTCCCGGCTAGCTCAGTCGGGCTGTTCGGGATAGCCGCGGCTAATCGCGGCATCCCGAACAGCTGACAGGACAGCGGGAGGGCCCCTACCTGCCTCCTCGCTGTCCGATCGCCGAATGACTGCTCAGTGCCTGAGATCCAGGGATGAGCAGTCATGCGGCAGAATCGTTGATCACTGGTTTCTTATGAGAAACCAGTGATCAGCATAGGAGATCAGTGTGTGCAGTGTTATAGGTCCCTATGGGATAACAATGATCAGTATAAGAGATCAGAGTGTGCAGTGTTATAGGTCCCTATGGGATAACAATGATCAGTATAAGAGATCAGTGTGTGCAGTGTTATAGGTCCCTATGGGATAACAATGATCAGTATAAGAGATCAGTGTGTGCAGTGTTATAGGTCCCTATGGGATAACAATGATCAGTATAAGAGATCAGTGTGTGCAGTGTTATAGGTCCCTATGGGATAACAATGATCAGTATAAGAGATCAGTGTGTGCAGTGTTATAGGTCCCTATGGGATAACAATGATCAGTATAAGAGATCAGTGTGTGCAGTGTTATAGGTGCCTATGGGAGCTATAACACAGCAAAAAAAAGTGTAAAAAAAAGTTAATAAATGTGATTTAACCCTTTCCTTAATAAAAGTTCAAATCACCCCCCTTTTCCCATAAAAAAAATAAAACACCATGTAAATAAAAACAAATATAAACATATGTGGTATCGCCGCGTGTGTAAATGTCCGAACTATCAAAATATATCATTAATTAAACCGCACGGTCAATGGCGTACGCGCAAAAAAATTCCAAAGTCCAAAATAACATATTTTTGTTCGCTTTTTATATCATGAAAAAATGAATAAAAAGTGATCACAAAGTCCGATCAATACAAAAATGGTAGCGATAAAAACTTCAGATCACGGCAAATGAGCCCTCATACCGCCCCATATGCGGAAAAATAAAAAGTTATAGGGGTCAGAAGATGACCATTTTAAACCTATACATTTTTCTGCATGTAGTTATGATTTTTTCCAGAAGTCCGACAAAATCACCTATATAAGTCGGGGATCATTATAACCATATGGACCTACAGAATAAAGAGAAGGGGTCATTTTTACCGAAAAATGTACTACGTAGAAATGGAAGCCCCCAAAAGTTACAAAATGGCGTTTTTTTTTCTTCAATTTCGACGCACAATGATTTTTTTTTTCCGTTTCGTTGTAGATTTTTGGGTAAAATGACTGACGTCACTGCAAAGTAGAATTGGTGGCGCAAAAAATAAGCATCATATGGATTGTTAGGTGCAAAATTGAAAGGGTTATGATTTTTAAAAGGTGAGGAGGAAAAAACTAAAGTGCAAAAACGGAAAAACCCGTGGTCCTTAAGGGGTTAAGGAGAAGGCCAGTGCTGAATAAATGTCTGATCCCTGGGGGTCCGATCGCTGGGCCCCCGCGTGATCTCCCATACAGGGCCCCAACTCGGCCAGGCTGAGCTGTTGTGTGTGATGTTTCGCTCACAGCAGGTCAGCTGGTACAGACACGCCCCCTCCATTCGTCTCTATGGGAGAGGCAGAGACACAGCAGTCGGACCCCCCCCCCCCCCCCCACGATCCTGCGGATAGAGGATAAATGGTTTAGCACTGACTTACTGAAAGGTGTCATTACAAAGTACTATTGGTCACGCAAAAAACAAGCCCTCACATGGGTGTGTGGATGGAAAAAAAGTTACGGCTCTTAGAACGCGAGGAGGAAAAAACAAAAACACCAAACAAATAGGTCAGTGATACAAGACGTTTATTGGGGACATAGACTGAGAATTACAAAACAAGATCCTGAAAAGACAATTCCATGTGAGGATTGGGAATATGGCGGCGTAACATGAAGAGTTCCCCCGCCCGAGTACCCTAATAATATGGGGGGGGGTAAGATGTTCTGAGGCAGCTGACACAGCCCCAGTGTGAGTGAGTGAGTGTGTATTGTGAGCGGAGTGACTCCTAGGATGACCACTAACATGGGGGTATGAAGTGAACGCTGGTCAGAGGGGAGATCGGGAACAGCTGTAGCCAACTATCAGGGGGCAAAACCCTCAGCGGACACCAAGGAGTCACTGTAAGACCTAATCTGAGCGAGTGTCACCGCGCGTAATGTCCTGGGAGAATAAAGCGTCAGAACATGATGATCCCATACTGAGAGGATAAAACATCAGACATGAGCCTGAACATCTCACCAGTGACCGGTCGTCTGGTGGAGGCCTGACCGCCATTAGTCTTCTGAACATCTTACCAGTGACTGGTCGTCTAGTGGGGGCCTGACCGCCATTAGTCTTCTGAACATCTCACCAGTGACCGGTCGTCTGGTGGGGGCCTGACCGCCATTAGTCTTCTGAACATCTCACCAGTGACCGGTCATCTGGTGGGGGCCTGACCGTCATTAGTCTTCTGAACATCTCACCAGTGACCGGTCGTCTGGTGGGGGCCTGACCGCCATTAGTCTTCTGAACATCTCACCAGTGACCGGTTGTCTGGTGGGGCCCTGACCTCCATTAGTCTTCTGAACATCTCACCAGTGACCGGTTGTCTGGTGGGGCCCTGACCGCCATTAGTCTTCTGAACATCTCACAGTGACCGGTCGTCTGGTGGAGGCCTGACCGCCATTAGTCTTCTGAACATCTCACCAGTGACTGGTCGTCTGGTGGGGGCCTGACCGCCATTAGTCTTCTGAACATCTCACCAGTGACCGGTCGTCTGGTGGGGGCCTGACCCCCATTAGTCTTCTGAACATCTCACTAGTGACTGGTCGTCTGGTGGAGGCCTGACCGCCATTAGTCTTCTGAACATTTCACCAGTGACCAGTCGTCTGGTGGGGGCCTGACCCCCATTAGTCTTCTGAACATCTCACCAGTGATCGATCATCTGGTGGGGGCCTGACCGCCATTAGTCTTCTGAAAATCTCACAGTGACCAGTCGTCTGGTGGGGGCCTGACCGCCATTAGTCTTCTGAACATCTCACCAGTGACCGGTCGTCTGGTGGGGGCCTGACCGCCATTAGTCTTCTGAACATCTCACCAGTGACCGATCGTCTGGTGGGGGCCTGACCGCCATTAGTCTTCTGAACATCTCACCAGTGACCGGTCGTCTGGTGGGGGCCTGACCGTCATTAGTCTTCTGAACATCTCACAGTGACGAGTCGTCTGGTGGGGACCTGACCGCCACTAGTCTTCTGAAAATCTCACCATTGACCGGTCATCTGGTGGGGGCCATTAGTCTCCTGAACACCCTTAAATATGGTCTTCATTGGGTAAACAGTATATGACCCCACAATATATGGAGGTTGTATATACAGTATATGGCCCCACAATATATGGAGGTTGTATATATACAGTATATTACCCCACAATATATGGAGGTTGTATATATACAGTATATGGCCCCACAATATATGGAGGTTGTATATATACAGTATTTGGCCCCACAATATATGGAGGTTGTATATACAGTATATGGCCCCACAATATATGGAGGTTGTGTATATATATACAGTATATGGCCCCACAATATATGGAGGTTGTATATACAGTATATGGCCCCACAATATATGGAGGTTGTATATACAGTATATGGCCCCACAATATATGGAGGTTGTATATACAGTATATGGTCCCACAAGATATGGAGGTTATATATATACAGTATATGGCCCCACAATATATGGAGGTTGTATATACAGTATATGGCCCCACAATATATGGAGGTTGTATATATACAGTATATGGCCCCACAATATATGGAGGTTGTATATACTGTATATGGCCCCACAATATATGGAGGTTGTATATATACAGTATATGGCCCCACAATATATGGAGGTTGTGTATATATACAGTATATGACCCCACACTATATGGAGGTTGTATATATACAGTATATGGCCCCACACTATATGGAGGTTGTATATATACAGTATATGGCCCCACAATATATGGAGGTTGTGTGTATATATATATATATATATATATATATATATATACAGTATATGGCTCACAATATATGGAGGTTGTATATATACAGTATATAGACCACACTTTGGCCATCCTAGTAAAGAAGTTGATGTCGCGCCTGTTGGGGAACGCCCACTTTCTCCTGCCTGGAGCTCACACCATGTGAGCAAGGGGAAAGGTATGATACAAAACAAAAGCAGGGGGCCCAGCACTTCAAAGAATGCAACTTTATTGATGAAAATGACACACGTACAGGTAGAAGTCAGGCGCGTTTTGAGCGCGGTGACCGAGGAAGAGCACATGCGCTCGAAACGCGTCTGACTTCTACCTGTACGTGTGTCGTTTTCATCAATAAAAGCTGCATTCTTTGAAGTGCTGGACCCCCTGCTTTTGTTTCGTTCTGTGGTGTGTGTGTGGCCGGGCACGGGTCCGTGCACCAATTTGGGAGAGGTGAGCAGAATCCTGTATCTTCTTTGCAAAAGGTACGATACACAGCTTTTAAAAGCTCAGACATTTTTTTTTTTAACAGCAGGAGGGGTGTTAGAAGTAGTCAGGGAATATAATGTGAGTTAGATTAGAAAATATGGTTTGATGACAGGTTCTCTCTAAGGCAGCTATCCCTGCAGTTCCCTGGGCCCAGATGCCCTCTAGGGAGTTACGATTAGAGTTGTTAAGTAATTGAGATGGGTCCCAGGTGTCAACGTAGACAGAAAGATTGTCCTTTTCCCAAAAGTCTAAACTTCCCTTAGATGGTGGTTGGAAGAGTCCAATCTAACCCGGGGCTTCGATTGAAGGTTGTAGCCCCCTGTAATAGTGACTAATGACGCCAGCCCTTGGGGGCTCATATGGGAGAAGATATGGAATATGTACCTTCCTCAGGCCTCTCTCTAGACTTCAATAAGCCAAATATTGCATCAATCCTGGACTTTCTGCAGAAGGAGCTAAGGGCGGTTACCCTCAAGGTTCAGGTTTCAGTCCTGGGTGCCCGGTTTAATCATCACATTCCAAATATACAAAGAAAGGAGGAATGGCACTCACCGCTTACTGTAATTTCTTATCTTTTATTCTTCATAAAGTGCAGGTGCTTTAAAAAGGCATTTCACCCGGCCGGGTGTGGACGCCAGTGCGCGTGCTACAGGTAACAATTGTTTCGCTCTGGCTTGAGCTTCAACAGACCTTCCCTTTCCCATGCTCCTTCATTCCTTATAACACGTCATGAAGGATCCACGGGGCGGGGATTACAAGCACAAAAGGTTAAAAACAATGCAAAGTGCAAAAAACACATACAGTTAAAACCAAAAACTAAGTAACTACAGAAATAATCCTAAATCAATCCTGTCATTTAATCCTCCTAACTCTTGTGCACCAGTTTTCAAAATCCACTTTGCTTCAATCTCACGGAGGATTTTTTCATTATCTTTACCTTGAGTACAAATTAACCTTTTAATTCCCATAAATTTCAGAACGCTTGCATCTCCATTGTGTGCCGAATTAATATGTTCTATTAATCTTGGGGAACCTTTTCCTGATTTTATTGACCAGGTATGTTCCCGAAAACGTGTATTTAGTGCACGAATAGTGCTTCCTATATAAAATCTCTGGCAGGTGCAAACTCAAGGTAAAGATAATGAAAAAATCCTCCGTGAGATTGAAGCAAAGTGGATTTTGAAAACTGGTGCACAAGAGTTAGGAGGATTAAATGACAGGATTGATTTAGGATTATTTCTGTAGTTACTTAGTTTTTGGTTTTAACTGTATGTGTTTTTTGCACTTTGCACTGTTTTTAACCTTTTGTGCTTGTAATCCCCGCCCCGTGGATCCTTCATGACGTGTTATAAGGAATGAAGGAGCATGGGAAAGGGAAGGTCTGTTGAAGCTCAAGCCAGAGCGAAACAATTGTTACCTGTAGCACGCGCACTGGCGTCCACACCCGGCCGGGTGAAATGCCTTTTTAAAGCACCTGCACTTTATGAAGAATAAAAGATAAGAAATTACAGTAAGCGGTGAGTGCCATTCCTCCTTTCTTTGTATATTTGGATTTTGGATACTCTTCGTCTTCATAAGGAATTGAGCACCACTAACTGTTATGAGACTGACCTGGTTCATATAGGAGTCACGGGAAGCTTGGCAGTGCCGGCCAGCTTTTTCTAATCCAAGTTGGGGTTAATCATCACATTGCTGACCACCGCTGGATAGTGAGGTTTTTTAGGTTAGTCAAGAGGCTTCAGTTGTTTAGAATTTTACCCTTCTCCCCCTTGAGGTTTACCTACTGTCCTTTAACCCCTTGGGGACGGAGCCCATTATGACCCTAAGGACGGGAGTATTTTTTGCAAATCTGACCACTGTCACTTTAAGCATTAATAACTCTGGGATGCTTTTACTTATAAATTTGATTCCGAGATTGTTTTTTCGTGACATATTCTACTTTATGTTAGTGGTAAATTTTCGGCTATACTTGCATCCTTTCTAGGTGAAAAATTTGAAAATTTCATGAAAAATTTGAAAATTTTGCATTTTTCTAACTTTGAAGCTCTCTACTTCTAAGGAATATGGATATTCCAAATAAATTATGTATTGATTCACATATACAATATGTCTACTTTGTGTCTCCATCATAAAATTGACGAGTTTTTACTTTTGAAAGACATCAGAGGCTTCAAAGTTCAGCAGCAATTTTCCAATTTTTCGCAAAATTTTCTAAATCGGAATTTTTCAGGGACCAGTTCAGGTTTGAAGTGGATTTGAAGGATCTTCTGGTTAGAAATACCCGATAAATGACCCCATTATAAAAACTGCACCCCTCAAAGTATTCAAAATGACAATCAGTAAGTGTGTTAACCCTTTAGGTGTTTCACAGGAATAGCAGCAAAGTGAAGGAGAAAATTCAAAATCTTCATTTTTTACACTAACATGTTCTTGTAGACCCAATTTTTGAATTTTTACAAGGGGTAAAAGGAAAAAAATCCTCTCAAAATTTGTAACCCAATTTCTCTCGAGTAAAAAAATACCTCATATGTGTCTGTCAAGTGTTCGGCGGGTGCACTTGAGGGCTCAGAAGCGAAGGAGCAACAATGGGATTTAGGAGAGTGAGTTTTTCTGAAATGGTTTTTGGGGGGCATGTCACATTTAGGAAGCCCCTATGGTGCCAGAACAGCAAAAAAAAAACACATCGCACACTATTATGGAAACGACACCCCTCAAGGAACGTAACAAGGGGTACAGTGAGCCTTAACACCCCACAGGTGTTTGACAACTTTTTGTTAAAGTCGGATGTGTAAATGAAAAAGAAATATTTTTCCACTAAAATGCTGTTTTTTCCCCAAATTTTACTTTTTTACAGAGGGTAATAGGAGAAAATGCCCCCCAAAATTTGTAACCCCATTTCTTCTGAGTATGGAAATACCCCATATGTGGACGTCAAGTGCACTGCGAGCGAACTACAATGCTCAGAAGAGAAGGAGCGCCATTGAGCTTTTAGAGAGATAATTTGTTTGGAATGGAAGTCGGGGGCCATGTGCATTTACAAAGCCCCCCGTGGTGCCAGAACAGTGGACCCCCCCCCACATGTGACCCCATTTTGGAAACTACACCCCTCACGGAATGTAATAAGGGGTGCAGTGAGCATTTACACCCCACTGGCGTTTGACAGATCTTTGGAACAGTGGGCTGTGCAAACAAAAAAATTAAATTTTTCATTTTCACAGACCACTGTTCCAAAAAATTTGTCAGACCCCTGTGGGGCGTAAATGCTCACTGTACCCCTTATTACATTCCGTGAGGGGTGTAGTTTCCAAAATGGGGTCACATGTGGGTATTTATTATTTTGCATTTATGTCAGAACCGCTGTAAAATCGGCCACCCCTGTGCAAATCACCAATTTCGGCCTCAAATGTACATAGTGCGCTCTCACTCCTGAGCCTAGTTGTGCGCCCGCAGAGCATTTTACGCCCACATATGGGGTATTTCCGTACTCAGCAGAAATTGCGTTACAAATTTTGGGGGTCTTTTTTTCCTTTTACCTCTTGTGAAAATAAAAAGTAAAGGGCAACACCAGCATGTTAGTGTAAAAATTTTTTTTTTTTACACTAACAGGCTGGTGTAGCCCCAACTTTTCCTTTTCATAAGGGGTAAAAGGAGAAAAAGCCCCCAAAATTTGTAGTGCAATTTCTCCCGAGTACGGAGATACCCCATATGTGGCCCTAAACTGTTTCCTTGAAATACGACAGGGCTCCGAAGTGAGAGAGCGCCATGCGCATTTGAGGACTAAATTAGGGATTGCATAGGGGTGGACATAGGGGTATTCTACACCAGTGATTCCCAAACAGGGTGCCTCCAGCTGTTGCTAAACTCCCAGCATGCCTGGACAATCAGTGGCTGTCCGCAAATGCTGGGAGTTGTTGTTTTGCAACAGCTGGAGGCTCCGTCTTGGAAACACTGCTGTACAATACATTTTTCATTTTTATTGGGGGGGACAGTGTAAGGGGGTGTATATGTTGTGTTTTACTCTTTATTATGTGTTAGTGTAGTGTAGTGTTTTTAGGGTACATTCGCACTGGCGGGTTACGGTGAGTTTCCCGCTAGGAATTTGCGCTGCGGCGAAAAATTTGCCGCAGCTCATACTTGAAGCAGGGAACTTGCTGTAAACCCGCCAGTGTGAATGTACCCTGTACGTTCACATGGGGGGGGGGGGGGCAAACCTCCAGCTGTTTCAAAACTACAACTCCCAGCATGCACGGTCTGTCAGTACATGCTGGGAGTTGTAGTTTTGCAACAGCTGGAGGCACACTGGTTGGAAAACCTTCAGTTAGGTTCTGTTACCTAACTCAGTATTTTCCAACCAGTGAGCCTCCAGCTGTTGCAAAACTACAACTCCCAGCATGCACGGTCTGTCAGTACATGCTGGGAGTTGTAGTTTTGAAACAGCTGGAGGCACACTGGTTGGAAAATACTGAGTTGGGTTCTGTTACCTAACTCAGTATTTTCCAACCAGTGTGCCTCCAGCTGTTGCAAAACTACAATTCCCAGCATGTCTGATCACAGAAGGGCATGCTGGGAGATGTAGTTATGCAACAGCTGGAGGTACGCAACTACAACTCCCAGCATGCCGAGACAGCTGTTTGCTGTGTGGGCATGCTGGAATTTGTAGTTTTGCAACATCTGGAGTGCTACAATTTAGAGACCACTGAACAGTGATCTCCAAACTGTGGACCTCCAGATGTTGCAAACTACAACTCCCAGCATGCCCAGACAGCAAACAGCTGTGTGGGCATGCTGGGAGTTGTAGTTTTGCAAGATCTAGAGGGCAGTATAGAGATCACTGTGCAGTGGTCTCTAAACTGCAGACCTCCAGCTGTTGCAAAACTACAAATTCCAGCATGCCCACACAGCAAACAGCTGTCTGGGCATGCTGGGAGTTGTAGTTTTGCAACATCTGGAGGGCTACAGTCTAGAGACCACTATAGTGGTCTCAGACTGTAGCCCTCTAGATGTTGCTAGGCAACTACTCACAGGCTTCCGTCGCATCCGGGAGCCGTCCTCTTCTGCCGCACGCCGCCGCAGATCTCCGTCGCCGCCGCCGATCCACGTCGCTCCGCTGCCTCCGGAGGGGTAAGTGGACTCCAGCGCCGCTCCTCTTCGTTTTCCCCGTTCTGCCCCGCCTATTGTGGGTGGGCAGGACGGGGAAAACGAAAGTAAAACCCTCCGCCCCAGATCTGCTATTGGTGGTCGCGTCTAGACCACCAATAGCAGAGATAGGAGGGGTGGCACCCATGCCACCTCACTCCTATCGCTTTAGGGGGATCGTGGGTGTCTTAGACAACTGCGATCCCCCTTCTATTCCGGGTCACCATAGACCCGTAATGACCCGGAATCGGCGCAAATCGCAAGTGTGAATTCACTTGCGATTTGCGCCGATCGCCGACATGGGGGGGTCTAATGACCCCCCTGGGCATTTGCACGGGGTGCCTGCTGATAGATATCAGCAGTCACCCCGGCCCGGTCCCCGCCCGGCGCGCGGCGGGGGCCGAAATTCCCACGGGCGTATGGATACGCCCTTCGTCCTTAAGTACCAGGACGCAAGGGCGTATGCATACGCCCTTTTATCCAGGAATTTTTTTTAATATATAATATATATATATATATATATATATATATCTCAACTGGCTCCAGAAAGTTAAACAGATTTGTAAATTACTTCTATTAAAAAAATCTTAATCCTTTCAGTACTTATGAGCTTCTGAAGTTAAGGTTGTCCTTTTCTGTCTAAGTGCTCTCTGATGACACCTGTCTCGGGAAACGCCCAGTTTAGAAGAGGTTTGCTATGGGGATTTGCTTCTGAACTGGGCGTTTCCCGAGACAGGTGTCATCAGAGAGGACTTAGACAGAAAAGAACAAACTTAACTTCAGAAGCTCATAAGTACTGAAAGGATTAAGAATTTTGTAATAGAAGTAATTTACAAATCTGTTTAACTTTCTGGAGCCAGCTGATATAAAAAAAATTAAAAAAAAGTTTTTTCCTGGACTACCCCTTTAATTCCCGATGTAAGGAGCCTTTTGAGCCAATCTCTTCCATCCATCTACAGGTTCGAGCTCAGAAGACGCTTTTCTAGTTCACCTCAGCCCGTAGAGTGGGGGGGGGGGGGGGGGGGGGCTGGTGTATCTATCCTCTAGAGGGCCCTACACAAGAAATCTTCATGATAGGATTATCCTTAGGCGTGATCCTTCCTTTCTTCCCTTGTCTCAGGAGGTAGTCCTCCCATTCTTCTCTGATAATCCGGCTACTGATAGGGAGAGAGAATTCCCCAGGTTAGATGTCCGTAGATGTGTCACAGTTCCTCAACCCAGGATTTTACAAAATTAGACATTTTGTTTGTACAGGTATCGGCCCAAATGGGGGGGGGGGGGGGTCATGTAGAAGATATTCTGTAGACACATTAGACAAGCCATATCTATGGCCTACATTTCAGCAGGTATATCCCCCTCCGGTGATCTGAGGGCTCACTCATCTCAAGCTGTTGCCTCCTCTTGGGCAGAGAGAGAGATCCTCAATTCAACAGATTTGCAGAGCGTCTACTTAGTCTCTGCAACAAATATATGGGACCTGTCTATCTCACTCCTGACCCACATGAACCAGTTCTCCCAGTCACCTACAAGAGCGCTATCCTGACTGATGGACGGGATTGGTTACCCCCCACTTCACTCATGTCTCTTCCCTATACACAGGTCCATACTGATCAGTCTGCTCCTCCATTTACAGAATTGTATCAGACCACGTCAGTCGCTGTACAGTTCTGTAAATCAGAGAAGACATCACACCCCATACACACTAATAACACCGCATCACATGACTAATCCCATTATAAGAAGAATTCTAACACAATATGACCAAAATCCTGTGTGTGACCCCGGCCTAAGGGTTATTGGTGACAACACAGAAGTGTCCTGATCCTGATAGGACAGAAGTGACACATGAGATACAATCAGTAATATTTCTAATGGAAATGAGGCCGAGGTAATACATAGTAATCACCAATCATTATCATCCATAGAAATCATCCAATCATACTGTAGTGTAGAGCTACAAGTCACTACTAAATGATACACAATAGCATTACATATTACTTCTCATTACCGTTATTTACCTACAAAGGTCACATGACCCCAGGTGCTGATGACCAAGAGATGATGTTGGCTTTAACTTCTGCTTAGGTTTCATTATGAAGTTTATTCGAGGGTTAATTCTCACAACAAAACTTAGAAACATCACATTTTACTGTCACCTGAGATCTCAGATTTCCATTCTCCATATTATTATATTTTTTATAATTTCATCTATCAGTCTCCAGTGTGACTTCTTTCATGTCTAGAAAGTAATAATTTACTTATAAAATATTTACCACATTCTGAACATTAAAGGGGTGCTCCGGAAAAGTCAAGAGAAATAAAAATGCCCCAAAAGTTACCACAATACCTCTTCTGCGTCCCCTGTAATTATCAATGTGATTTTACCAGCTACTGTGGCCCCAGATGTCTCCTAAATATACTTTTTCCTTGCTTGAAGCCCAAACTACAACTCCCAGCAGTCAGTGCAGCTCTGTGTAATGGCTGCCAGCCAATTGCTTTTACTATCTTTGTGCATGCTGTGTTGTTGTAAACAAACTGTACATGTTTTTTTCTTTCAAACTATCCTTCCCTCCCAGCAAAAAAATCATGCTTTTCTCTGAATGGCGGCAGTCAGCGATTAGATCTACAGAAGGAAAAGAGAATCCTCATGCTGAGGTGTGACTGAGAATCTTCACTGGGCTGCTAGCAAGATTCTCACAAAGGGAGGGGAGGAGGAGCTGTGGCCATGAAGACAGAAATCACGTGGTGTTTGTCTTCCAGGAGGGTGGGGGCTAGTCTTAGTGAGGGGTTTGCAGAAAGTCAAGCAGGATCTGATAATGACGTCTTTCTCTCACTCCCTGCATGTAAGTGACAGCTGAAAGAGGGAAACTGCTCTATATAGCTAATGAATGATATGTAGATAAATGCATAGTTTGGTGAGAAAGAAATGATGGGCTATGGGTTTAGTTCCCCGAGTACCCCTTTAGAATATGGCTTCTCTCCTGTGCAACGTCTCTCATGTAAAAGATCTGATTTACTTATGAAACATCACCCACATTCTGAACATGAAAACATGAATATTGCTTCTCTCCTGTGTGAATTCTCACATGTACAACAAGATCTGATTTTCTTTTAAAACATTTTCCACATTCTGAACACGAATAGGGCTTCTCTCCTGTGTGAATTTTCTCATGTTGAGCTAGGTTTGATTTCTGTATAAAACATTTTCCACATTCTGAACATGAATACGGCTTTTCTCCTGTGTGAATTCTCTCATGTATCACAAGATCCGATTTCCGTATAAAACATTTTCCACATTCTGAACATGAATACGGCTTCTCTCCTTTGTGAATTCTCTCATGTTTTAAAACATCTGCTTTTCTTGTAAAACATTTCCCACATTCTGAACACGAATATGGCTGTTCTCCTGTGTGAATTATCTCATGTTTAACTAGATTTGATTTCTGTATAAATTTTTTACCACATTCTGAACATGAATATGGCTTTTCTCCTGTGTGAATTTTCTCATGTATAACAAGCTCTGATTTCTGTATAAAACATTTCCCACATTCTGAGCATGAGTATGGCTTTTCCCCTGTGTGAATTCTTCTGTGTGTAAGAAGACTTGATCTTCTAGTAAACTCTTTCCCACATTCATCACATTGAATTCTTTTCCCCCCTTTCTGATCTGTCCTTGTGGTAACAATGTGTGGTTGGTCAGGAGAAGGTTCCTCATGATCAGGTGGATTATTACAGGATAGATCTGGATGGACATTAGGGGTAAGGAGGTCTTCTCCTGAGGAGCGCTCCATCATATCTTCATCTTCTCCTTTATCATTCAGGGATAACATGAAGTTTCCCTCAGAATTCTTACTGGGATTTTCTGTTGAGGTAAAAACGTAATTTTATTGGGCCGGAAACACATTAAATGATTTCTTCTTTTTGGGTCACTTGTGGTTTTGGCTCTAAAAACTGCATCAAAACTGCCAGAAAAGCTGCATGTGTGATTCCAGCCTTAAGAAGATAAATGTCCATGAGACAAAGCTGAGATGTGCGGGAGAACTCATGGACACGACAATGATCTGTATAACCTAATGGCTGCACCGTCACCACATCTCAATCTTATATATATCATCTATAGGATGGAGGGGAATACACTGAGGGATCTTATCAACCACCATCTGGAATAAAGGTTCCCAGGACCTTGTTGGCTCCATTGTATTAAGACGTCAGGTGATTCTAAGGGAAAGAGGGTCCGATCCTGTAATATAATGGGGGATCTGATGAAGTGGCCCCTGAGTTCAGGGAAATGTCGGGGCCAATCCATGACTATACAACCCTTGTGGATGGTGCGCTGTCCTGCCGAGAGTCATAGAGGAAACAGACACCATGAAGAGATAAATAGGACACAATACTTGGATAAGGACTAATGTCAGAACGTCCGTCCACAGGTATCAGAGGAGCCGGGGTGTGAGCAACAAATATACATTACCCCTCCTCCACCACCCGAAATGTTCTCACAGGAGGGGCCCATAGAGTCATGCTGCTTGTGCCAAATTCTACACCCCCCCCCCCCCCCCCCCATCAGCACGGGGCCCCAGAGATTATTATCCATTATTACTTACCTGGGACAACACCTCCTGGAATTATTACATACCTGGGACAACACCTCCTGGAATTATTACATACCTGGGACAATACCTCCTGGAATTATTACATACCTGGGACAACACCTCCTGGAATTATTACATACCTGGGACAACACCTCCTGGAATTATTACATACCTGGGACAACACCTGGAATTATTACATACCTAGGACAACACCTCCTGGAATTATTGCATACCTGGGACAACACCTCCTGGAATTATTGCATACCTGGGACAACACCTCCTGGAATTATTGCATATCTGGGACAACACCTCCTGGAATTATTACATACCTGGGACAACACCTCCTGGAATTATTACATACCTGGGACAACACCTCCTGGAATTATTACATACCTGGGACAACACCTCCTTGAATTATTACATACCTGGGGTAACACCTCCTGGAATTATTACATACCTGTGGTAACACCTCCTGGAATTATTACATACCTGGGGTAACACTTCCTGGAATTATTACATACCTGGGGTAACACCTCCTGGAATTATTACATACCTGGGGTAACACCTCCTGGAATTTCCTCCTTCACTTCCCTCATACACGGGTGATGGCCCCTCATCCTCTCTTCTTCATCCTCCACTTTATTATTAGTCAGATCTCCCCCCTGATGTGAAATATAGAACAATTCACTACAATACAGCAGACAGGAGGAGCAACAGAGACCCCCAAAATCTATCCCCACATCTATGACTGCAGGACCCCCCTATAGAGATATAGGATCAGCCTCATCTACCTGATGCTTCTCTGGGACATTTCCCTCTGGACAGTCCTGGGAATACAGAGGGCGGGGACACCTCTCGGGTGGATTTCTATCAATGACTCCATCTGTAGGGAACACACAGGAAATGAATACATCAGTGTTTTCTACAAATCCTCTATGACGGCCTTAGGAATTACATCTTTGGTCCTTGAAGGGACAAGAAAACACATGAGATGTAGAGAGCCCCTCCCCTCAGATCATCACCGGTGTATTATAACTGGTCACCATTGGTCGTGCTCATAAGGAGGGGAATATTCTGAGTGTTTGGTGGATTCTTATAAACTGTTTTACCATAATGTCTAATCCTATATTCCTCCCCTCATCTCTATGACGGCCCGGTAGGAGACCATGTGATGATGAAGGGTCGGATCACAGTCTGTAGAATCTTCCTTTTATTATTTTCTCTTCAGATAACTTGTGTAGTTTGGCCCAAGTAGCTGCAGATTTGCTCTATTAAAGCCTCCGCTCTTCCGGCCCATGATGGTGCCATGGCTCTCGTAGGGCACCCCTTATACTCCGTGTCCCCGGCTTCTCTCGTAGGGCACCCCTTATACTCTGTGTCTCCGGCTTCTCTCGTAGGGCGCCCCCTATACTCTGTGGTCCCGGCTTCTCTCGTAGGGCGCCCCCTATACTCTGTGTCCCCGGTTTCTCTCGTAGGGTCCCCCCTATACTCTGTGGCCCCGGCTTCTCTCGTAGGGCGCCCCCTATACTCTTTGGCCCCGGCTTCTCTCGTAGGGCGCCCCCTATACTCTGTGGCCCCAGCTTCTTTTGTAGGGCGCCCAATATACTCTGTGGTCCCGGCTTCTCTCGTAGGGCGCCCCCTATACTTTGTGGCCCCGGCTTCTCTCATAGGGCGCCCCCTATACTCTGTGGCCCCAGCTTCTCTCATAGAGCGCCCCCTATACTCTGTGGCCCCAGCTTCTCTCGTAGGGTGCCCCCTATGCTTTGTGGCCCCGGCTTCTCTCATTGAGCGCCCCCTATACTCTGTGGCCCCAGCTTCTCTCGTAGGGCGCCCCCTATACTCTGTGGCCCCAGCTTCTCTCATAGAGCGCCCCCTATACTTTGTGGCCCCAGCTTCTCTCGTAGGGCGCCCCCTATACTCTGTGGCCCCGGCATCTCTCGTAGAGCGCCCCTATGCTCTGTGGCCCCAGCTTCTCTCGTAGGGCGCCCCCTATACTCTGTGGTCCCGGCTTCTCTCGGGCTCCATATCATCTTTGGATTGACCAGAGGTTCAGACACCTTCATATATTTCCGTTCTTCTTACGTGAAGTGAGCGGCTTCTTCTCTGGAATTTCCTGGGTTATTGCAGAACGATGGTGATAAAATATCTTCAGACCCATGGTAGATTCCAGGAAAGATTAAAGGATGGAATTAAAAGGGGTACTCCGGCCCTAAGACATCTTATCTCCTATCCAAAGGATAGAGGATAAGATGTCTCACCGCAATCTTGTATTCGCCACTCACCTGTTTGAGCTGCACGTGCCAACTCACAAACAGCTGGGTGGCAACCATGGACGTCACGACTCCGCCCCGTGTGATGTCACGCCCCGCCCCCACTATGCAAGTCTATGGGAGAATTGCATAGTGGGGGGTGACGTCATATGGGGCGGAGTCATGACAGCCTTCACGCCCCCTCCCATAGACTTGCATAACGGGGGGTGACATCATATGGGGTGGAGTCTGATGGCCGTCAAGCCCCCTCCCATAGACTTGCATAGCGGGGGGGGGTGATGTCACACGGGGGGTGGAGTCGTGGCGGCCGTCCCGCCCCCTCCCATAGACTTGCATAGCAGGGGGTGACGTCATATGGGGCAGAGTCTGATGGCCGTCACGCCCCCTCCCATAGACTTGCATAGCGGGGGTGATGTCACATGGGGGCGGAGTCGTGATGGCCGTCACGCCCCCTCCCATAGACTTGCATAGTGGGGGCGGGGCTTGACATCACAAGGGTTTAGATTCCACTTAGGCACCGGATCCTATATTTTTTGGACTGATTCTACTAACAAACTTCTGGATCCACCCGGATCCCTGATCTGCTATGGCCATCTTTTTAGTGCCCCCGAACAATCTTCTTATAGGGGAAAATGGACAATCCTTCTAGTCAATGGGGAGAGTAAAGTTCACCAGTTTCCCATAGCAACCAATCAGATCGCTTCTTCTATTTTTCAGAGGCCCCTTTCAAAATGAAAGCAGCGATCTGATTGGTTGCTATGGGCAACTGCTCATCTTTTCCTGTAGACAGGTTTTAATAAATCTCCCCCATAATCTTTTGGATCATATTAAGAGAAGTTGTGTGGGAGGAAACATATAAGTCAGTTTGAACTTTCAGGGTCTGGAGAAAGTTTTCCACCTGTTTGTTCCTTCTGGTCGCAAAATGGCCGACCTGATGAATTCCCCAATTTAATGTTATTTCCCTGAAGATCTTTTTCAAGTTCAATGTCAGGTTGTTAACCCCTTAAGGACCGGAGGTTTTTCCGTTTTTGCATTTTCGTTTTTTGCTCCTTGCCTTTAAAAAATCATAACTCTTTCAAATTTACACCTAAAAATCCATATGATGGCTTATTTTTTGCGCCACCAATTCTACTTTGTAATGACGTCAGTCATTTTGCCCAAAAATCTATGGTGAAGCGGGAAAAAAAATCATTGTGCGACAAAATTGAAAAAAAAACGCTGTTTTGTAACCTTTGGGGGCTTCCGTTTCTACGTAGTACATTTTTCGGTAAAAATGACACCTGATATGTATTCTGTAGGTCCATACGATTAAAATGATACCCTACTTATATAGGTTTGATTTTGTCGGACTTCTGGAAAAAATCATAACTACATGCAGGAAAATTAATACGTTTAAAATTGTCATCTTCTGACCCCTATAACTTTTTTATTTTTCCGTGTATGGGGCGGTATGAGCGCTCATTTTTTGCGCTGTGATCTGAAGTTTTTAACGGTACCATTTTTGCATTGATAGGACTTATTGATCACTTTTTATTCATTTTTAAATGATATAAAAAGTGACCAAAAATGCACTATTTTGGACTTTGGAATTTTTTTGCGCGCACGCCATTGACCGAGCGGTTTAATTAATGATATATTTTTATAATTCGGACATTTCCGCACGCGGTGATACCATATATGTTTATTTTTATTTACACTGTGTTTTTTTTTTTATTGGAAAAGGGGGGTGATTCAAACTTTTAATAGGGGAGGAGTTAAATGATCTTTATTCACTTTTTTTTCACTTTTTTTTTGCAGTGTTATAGCTCCCATAGGGACCTATAACACTGCACATACTGATAATTGTTATCCCATAGGGACCTATAACACTGCACACACTGATCTCTTATACTGATCATTATTATCCCATAGGGACCTATAACACTGCACACACTGATCTCTTATACTGATCATTGTTATCCCATAGGGACCTATAACACTGCACACACTGATCATTGTTATCCCATAGGGACCTATAACACTGCACACACTGATCTCTTATACTGATCATTGTTATCCCATAGGGACCTATAACACTGCACACACTGATCATTGTTATCCCATAGGGACCTATAACACTGCACACACTGATCTTCTATGTTGATCACTGGTTTCTCATAAGAAACCAGTGATCAACGATTCTGCCGCATGACTGCTCATCCCTGGATCTCAGGCACTGAGCAGTCATTCGGCGATCGGACAGCGAGGAGGCAGGAAGGGGCCCTCCCGCTGTCCTGTCAGCTGTTCGGGATGCCGCGATTAGCCGCGGCTATCCCGAACAGCCCGACTGAGCTAGCCGGGAACTTTCACTTTCACTTTTAGCCGCGCGGCTCAGCTTTGAGCGCGCGGCTAAAGGGTTAATAGCGCGCGGCGCTGCGCGCTATTAGAGGCGGGTCCCGGCTTCACTATGACGCCGGGCCCGCCATGATATGACGCGGGGTTACTGTGTAACCCCGCGTTATATCAGAAGAGCAGGACCAAGGACGTACCGGTACGTCCTTGGTCCTTAAGGGGTTAAAGGGGTTATCCTGGAAAAAAAACAACATATATATATATATACTGGCTCCAGAAAGTTAAACAGATTTGTAAATTACTTCTATTAAAAAATCTTAATCCTTTCAGTACTTATGACCTTCTGAAGTTGAGTTGTTCTTTTCTGACTAAGTGCTCTCTGATGACACGTGTCTCGGGAACCGCCCAGTTTAGATGCAAATCCCCATAGCAAACCTCTTCTACACTGGCCGGTTCCCGAGACAGGTGTCATCAGAGAGCACTTAGACAGAAAAGAACAACCTTAACTTCAGAAGCTCATAAGTACTGAAAGGATTAAGATTTTTTAATAGAAGTAATTTACAAATCTGGAGCCAGTTGATAAAAAAAAAAAATAATATATATATATATAGTTTTCCTGGAATACCCCTTTAAAGGGATATTCCCCTTATATATATTAACCGGCTCCAGAAAGTTAAACATATTTGTAAATTACTATTAAAAAATCTTAACCCTTCCGAGCTGTTCTGGAGACACTTCCCTTTGCTTGTCTCAGGACCTGTCCAGAGTAGGAGCAAATTCCCATAGCAAACCTCTAATGCTTCGGACAGTTTCTGAGACAAGCAGAGGTGTCAGCAGAGAGCACTGTTGTAAGAAAGAAAAGAACAACTCAACTTCAGCAGCTGATTAGTACTGGAAGGGTTAAGCTTTTTTTTTTTTTATAGAAGTAATTTACAAATCTGTTTAACTTTCCGGAGCCAAAAGTTTTTTCCCTGGAATACCCCTTTAACCTCATGAGGACGCAGGGCGATGAATCAGGACTCCTGCTGTGGGGATGACCCTAACGGCACCCACTCCGCACCTGTTCCGGAGGGCGAGAGCGGGTGCCGGGAGTCCTCACCTGGGGGAGGTAAAGCTGGCCCCCTGCTGTTGCTTGGCAACAACTCCCAGCATGCACAAAAGGGCATGCTGGGAGTTGTTGTTATGCAACAGCATAGAACCTGGGGTAACACCTGGTAGTTTGTGCATGCTGGGGAGTTGTAGTTTAGCAACAGCTGGAGGCACATTTTTGTGCCTCCAGATGTTTCATAACTACAACCCCAGCATGCACGGACAGCCAAAGGGCATGTTGGGAGTTGCAGTAGTGTGCCTCGAGCTGTTGCATAACTACAAGTCCCAGCATGCCCTTTGGTTGCCCGTGCATGCTGAGAGTTGTAGTATTGCAACAGCTGAAGGCACACTGGTTGCGAAACACAGTTTGTTACTTAACTCATTGTTTTGCAACCAGTGTGCCTCCAGCTGTTGCAAACTACAACTCCCAGCATGCACTGATAGACCGTACATGCTGGGAGTTGTAGTTTTGCAACAGCTGGAGGCACACTGATTGCAAAACACTGAGTTAAGTAACAAACTCCCAGTGTTTTGAAACCAGTGTGTCTCCAGCTGTTGCATAACTACAACCCCCAGCATGCACAGGAAACCAAAGGGCATGTTGGGAGATTTAGTAGTATGCCTCCAGCTGTTGCATAACTACAAGTCCCAGCATGCCCTTTGGCTGTCTGGGCATGCTGAGAGTTGTAGCTTTTTGCAACAGCTGAAGGCACACTGGTTGCAAAACACTGAGTTTGTTACCTAACTGAGTGTTTCACAACCAGTGCCCCTCCAGCTGATGCAAACTACAACTCCCAGCATGCACTGATAGACCATACATTCTGGGAGTTGTAGTTTTACAACAGCTGGAGGCACAATGGTTGTGAAACAATGAGTTAAGTAACAAACTATCAGTGTTTTGCAACCAGTGTGCCTCCAGCTTTTGCATAAGATCTTCAGGACACACATTGCCACATCCCAATCCATCCAAAATATTAAATATTCCTCACGTCTGGTCAGGAACACTCCATGGATGGTCCAGCACATCAAAGAATGCAGCTTTATTCAGATTGACAGCGCACGTACGGGTACACGCATGCACTGGAAACATGTCTGACGTCTACCTGTACGTGAGCTGTTAATCTGAATAAAGCTGCATTCTTTGATGTGTTGGGGTCCACGGCGTCTCGTATACCAGCAACACCTTGGAATGAAGCTCAATTCAAACCTCTATAACCATTGATTCTATCCAAGTGTGTGACGATAAGGGGTTGTTCCTTTTTGGGCACCTATAGCAAACAATACCCACCATAACCATAGACACAGCGTAACATGTCCATTCAGCATTATACTCACATTCTCCTGGGTTTTCATTCCAGCTTTGTCTGTCATGGAGGCTTCAGATTCAATTTGGGCGACTGGTTATCTCCAAAAAACCTCTTCAACCCCTTAAGGACCGGGGGGTTTTCCATTTTTGCACTTTCGTTTTATTTCCTCCTTACCTTTTAAAAATCATAACCCTTTCAATTTTGCACCTAAAAATCCATATGATGGCTTATTTTTTGCGCCAACAATTCTACTTTGTAATGACGTCAGTCATTTTACCCAAAAATCTACAGCGAAACGGGGAAAAAATCATTGTGCGACAAAATTGAAGAAAAAATGCCATTTTGTAACTTTTGGGGGCTTCCGTTTCTACGTAGTAAATTTTTCGGTAAAAATGCCCCCTTATCATTATTCTGTAGATCCATACGGTTATAATGATCCCCGACTTATATAGGTGATTTTGTCGGACTTCTGGAAAAAATCATAACTACATGCAGGAAAATTTATACGTTTAAAATTGTCATCTTTTGAACCCTATAACTTTTTTATTTTTCCGTGTATGGGGCGGTATGAGGACTCATTTTTTGCGCCGTGATCTGAAGTTTTTATCGGTACCATTTTCATAATGATCGGACTTTTTAAACGCTTTTTATTCACTTTTTTATGGTATAAAAAGTGACCAAAAATAGTGGACTTTGGAATTTTTTTGCGCGTACGCCATTGACCGTGCAGTTTAAATAATTATATTTTTTTTATAGTTCAGACATTTACGCACGCGGCGATACCACATATGTTTATATTTATTTTTATTTAAATGTTTGTTTTTTAATGGGATGATTTGGACTTTTAATTGATCTCTTATACTGATCATTATTATCCCATAGGGACTATAACACTGCACACACTGATCTCTTATACTGATCATTATTATCCCATAGGGGGCTATAACACTGTACACACTGATATCTTATACTGATCATTGTTATCCCATAGGAGACTATAACACTGCACACACTGATCTCTTATACTGATCATTATTATCCCATAGGAGACTATAACACTGCACACACTGATCTCTTATACTGATCATTATTATCCCATAGGGACTAGAACACTGAACACACTGATCTCTTATACTGATCATTGTTATCCCATAGGGACCTATAACACTGCACACACTGATCTCTTATACTGATCATTATTATCCCATAGGGACCTATAACACTGCACACACTGATCTCTTATACTGATCATTATTATCCCATAGGGGGCTATAACACTGCACACACTGATCTCTTATACTGATCATTGTTATCCCATAGGAGACTATAACACTGCACAAACTGATCTCTTATACTGATCATTGTTATGCCATAGGAGACTATAACACTGCACACACTGATCTCTTATACTGATCATTATTATCCCATAGGGACCTATAACACTGCACACACTGATCTCTTATACTGATTATTATCCCATAGGAGACTATAACACTGCACACACTGATCTCTTATACTGATCATTGTTATCCCATAGGGACCTATAACACTGCACACACTGATCTCTTATACTGATCATTGTTATCCCATAGGAGACTATAACACTGCACACACTGATCTCTTATGCTGATCATTATTATCCCATAGGGACCTATAACACTGCACACACTGATCATTGTTATCCCATAGGGACCTATAACACTGCACACACTGATCTCTTATACTGATCATTATTATCCCATAGGAGACTATAACACTGCACACACTGATCTCTTATGCTGATCATTATTATCCCATAGGGACCTATAACACTGCACACACTGATCTCTTATACTGATCATTATTATCTCATAGGGATCTATAACACTGCACACACTGATCTCTTATACTGATCATTGTTATCCCATAGGAGGCTATAACACTGCACACACTGATCTCTTATACTGATCATTGTTATCCCATAGGGACCTATAACACTGCACACACTGATCTCTTATACTGATCATTGTTTTCCCATAGGGACCTATAACACTGCACACACTGATCTCTTATACTGATTATTATTATTATCCCATAGGGACCTATAACACTGCACACACTGAGCTCTTATACTGATCATTATTATCCCATAGGAGACTATAACACTGCACACACTGATCTCTTATACTGATCATTATTATCCCATAGGAGGCTATAACACTGCACACACTGATCTCTTATACTGATCATTGTTATCCCATAGGGACCTATAACACTGCACACGCTGATCTCTTATACTGATCATTGTTATCCCATAGGGACCTATAACACTGCACACACTGATCTCTTATACTGATCATTGTTATCCCATAGGGACCTATAACACTGCACACACTGATCTCTTATACTGATCATTGTTTTCCCATAGGAGGCTATAACACTGCACACACTGATCTCTTATACTGATTATTATTATTATCCCATAGGGACCTATAACACTGCACACACTGATCTCTTATACTGATCATTGTTATCCCATAGGAGACTATAACACTGCACACACTGATCTCTTATGCTGATCATTATTATCCCATAGGGACCTATAACACTGCACACACTGATCATTGTTATCCCATAGGGACCTATAACACTGCACACACTGATCTCTTATACTGATCATTATTATCCCATAGGAGACTATAACACTGCACACACTGATCTCTTATGCTGATCATTATTATCCCATAGGGACCTATAACACTGCACACACTGATCTCTTATACTGATCATTATTATCTCATAGGGATCTATAACACTGCACACACTGATCTCTTATACTGATCATTGTTATCCCATAGGAGGCTATAACACTGCACACACTGATCTCTTATACTGATCATTGTTATCCCATAGTGACCTATAACACTGCACACACTGATCTCTTATACTGATCATTGTTTTCCCATAGGGACCTATAACACTGCACACACTGATCTCTTATACTGATTATTATTATTATCCCATAGGGACCTATAACACTGCACACACTGATCTCTTATACTGATCATTATTATCCCATAGGAGACTATAACACTGCACACACTGATCTCTTATACTGATCATTATTATCCCATAGGAGGCTATAACACTGCACACACTGATCTCTTATACTGATCATTGTTATCCCATAGGGACCTATAACACTGCACACGCTGATCTCTTATACTGATCATTGTTATCCCATAGGGACCTATAACACTGCACACACTGATCTCTTATACTGATCATTATTATCCCATAGGGACCTATAACACTGCACACACTGATCTCTTATACTGATCATTATTATCCCATAGGGGGCTATAACACTGCACACACTGATCTCTTATACTGATCATTATTATCCCATAGGAGACTATAACACTGCACACACTGATCTCTTATACTGATCATTATTATCCCATAGGAGACTATAACACTGCACACACTGATCTCTTATACTGATCATTATTATCCCATAGGAGACTATAACACTGCACACACTGATCTCTTATACTGATCATTATTATCCCATAGGAGACTATAACACTGCACACACTGATTGCCAGCACTGTTCACTGCCAAAGCTATAGTTTGGCATTGATCAGCGTTATCGGCGGTCGATTGCTCAAGCATTCATCTCAGGCTTAGAGCAATCAATCGCGGAAGGGACGTGCCGGAGGAAGGCAAGAGGACCTCCTCCCGCGTCACAGCTGATTGGGACACCGCGTTTTCACTGTGGTGGTCCCGATCAGCCCCACTGAGCAGCCGAGAAGCTTTTACTTTTGTTTTAGACGCGGTGTTCAACTTTTAACACCGCGTCTAAAGGGTTAATAGCGCGCGGCACCGCGATCTCAGCCGCGCAATATTAGCCCCGGGTCCCGATATGACACCACGTTATATTGCAGGAGCCGGCCAAGGTCGTAAATATACGTCCTTGGTCGTTGAGGGGTTAAATATACTTACCAGTCTGATATTCTCAAATGTGCGCATGAACCAGGATTAGACAGACAGTATCCTAGACGTGCGTCACTCACCATGCACCGGTGACCTCAGATCTGTGGGTGCACATGACGTCAGACGCCAACCCGAGATCACCGCATTCCGAGCGCCGCACCAGGACTCCAGAGTCGCGGTGAGATGTCGGGGGGGGTGAGCTCCATTACCTCCCCAGAGGGAGACCCTGGACGGACCCAGGAGCAGGGGTGTAACTATAGGGGGTGCAGAGGTAACAGTCGCACCGGGGCCCTGTGACTGAGGGGCCCCACCAGAAGACACCAGTAGTATGAATGGCACATGATAGACATGGGCCCTATTAGAGATTTTGCTTTGGGGCCCAGAAGCTACAAGTTTGGCCTCTGCCCAGGAACATGGAACTAAACATCCACAACAAGATCCTGGGAAGGAGGACGCCCGAGCCCCCTCGCTCCACTGCTGGGAATTCTTTTATTATCTTTGGGATCCCATCAGGTTCTCCCTTCTCTTGTGTCAGGAATAAACACGGGTGATGGTGGATGAGGAGGGACTTTTATCCTCTCAGGGTTTATTCCTGTCCCTTCTAGGACCAATGGTGTAATCCTCGGGGGCTGTCATAGAGATGAAGGGGATATAGGTTTTACCTTTACAACCAATAAAAGTCTCCCCCTCCTTACACTGCGGATCGGCCCCGAAATCCGTCTCCTCTTCTGCTTCATCTTTAACCTCAACCTTAATATCCATCAGATCTTCACCCTAAACAAAGAAGAAAACGTGTAAAATGATCCTGGGATCAATCACTTTATGGTCATATTATGGGGGGACTATAAGGGATTATAAGGATATAGTAATGGCCGCCCCCTGTGCACATTATTATTCCTATTATTGTTACTACAGGAGCCAAAAACTACACAAATAAACACTCAAAACTCACCTTCTCCACAATCTCTACACAACTCACTGCAGGACCTGTGATGATGTCACAATCATGTGACCAGGACATGTGGGGGCGGAGCTCAGCCGGATAGGAGAAAATGTGGATGAAGGACCTGTGAGGATGGTCATGTGACAGGAGTGGGCGGAGCACAGCTGTAGGAGAGGATAAATGGTGGTAAATGACCTGTGAGGATGATCATGTGACAGGAGTGGGCGGAGCTTAGCATTAGGAGAGGATAAATAGTGGTTAAGGAAGTGGGCGGAGCTCATCAGAATTGAAGATTGTGGATGAAGGACCTGTGAAGATGATCATGTGACAGGAGTGGGCGGAGCTCAGCTGTAGGAGTGGATAAATGGTGGTAAAGGACCTGTGAGGATGATCATGTGACAGGAGTGGGCGGAGCTCAGCATTAGGAGAGGATAAATAGTGGTTAAGGAAGTGGGCGGAGCTCATCAGAATTGAAGATTGTGGATGAAGGACCTGTGAAGATGATCATGTGACAGGAGTGGGCGGAGCTCAGCAGGAGGAGAGGATAAGTAGTGGTAAAGGAAGTGGGCGGGGCTCAGCAGGATATAAGAGAATGTTGACGTAGGACCTGTGAGGATGATCATGTGACAGGAGTGGGCGGAGCGCAGCAGTAGGAGACACCCGACATTGCCTCCTTAGCCTGCACCACTGGTCACAACTGTCGCCGCCCCCGCCGGCAGTAAGAAGCACTGAATCCCGCCACTGGACTTGTTTTCCCCGTATGCCCGGACTTCCATGGGTGGGCAGAGTGGGGGATCTTAACTTTAACGCCTCCATTCTTGCCCCTCAATCTGTGATTGGCTGGTTAGTCCTGACCGACCAATTGCAGGGATTGCACCCCTGCCACCTCTCTCCTATCCTTCAGGGTGATTGGTTTTCCGGGCCATCGCGTCACCAAAGACCAGATTGGGCCAGAAAAGCCGTGATTTGCCAGTCAAAAAAAAATAGCTGAATCACGGGGATCGCCAACAAGGGGGAGGGGGGGAGATGGCTACTTACAAAGTCATCCCGTTACAGTCACCTCCCCATGTGCAGCGGTGACCGGAAACAGCAGGTTGGTCCTTAAGTACCAGGATGCTAGTGTGTACCTGTGCGCCTTTCATCCTTAACAGTTTAAGGGGTTAAATGGACATGTGTAAAAAGCTCTCGGCAGCCCGAGTGATGCCCATTATTCCCCAATAATGTTACACAGCGACCAGGTAGACTTTACTAATGGAGGACAGGCCCCAGATAATACGAGGAGAATCATTTCTCTCCTCCAGCACTGTGAATCCCACCGTCTTCTGCAGCATTTCTGACACTTGACGCTGAAAAATCTTTTGACAGGGTGAACTGGTGGAACGCTTTTTCCGCACTTCAGGCTTTTGGCTTTTCTGGACCCATAATCTCTGCATATTCGTGTTATATTTGAACCCATCAGCTAGAGTATTCACGAATGGTGCGTTATCTGACCAGTTCATCCTGTCAGATGGGAGGAGGCAATGCTGCCCGCTCTCCCCTTATTCATACTATCCAACCATTGGCCCAAGCTATCAGACTACATGACGGAATAAAGGGGATCCATGTGGGTGACACTGACCATAAGCGGGCTCTCCTCATCGATGACATCATTCTCACCATGACGGACGTTCATAACTCTCTACCTCGCCTTTTTGATGTTATAGGACAATTTTGAGTCTTTTCCTTCTATAAACTCCTAATCCTTCCCCTTTTCCTCCCCTCAGACACTATCTCAGCTCTTCAGTCGGAGTTCTCCTTGGACTGGCAATCCTCTTCTGTCACATATCTCGATATCCAACTCTTGTACCCATCATCCCAACTCCACCATGACAACCTTGTCCCTCTCTCCCAATTCCTGACTAAGTCTGTTAGATTACTCCAAAATCTTCCTCACCTGGTTTGGCCATCTGGCGGCATTTACCAAATCTTCTGTACCTCTATCGGACTATCCCCACCTCATTACCTAAAACTTTTTATACAACGCTAAACAAACCTATTGGGTAGTTCATCTGGATCGGCAGAGTCTCCGGAGCTCTAATGACCACCACAGATTGGAGGGAGGGCTCGGTTTTCCCCATTTAGAAGATTATTATAGGGCGTGCTCTCTAGACCGGTTGTACCATTGGTGGACACAAAACCCAGAGAATTATGGGTAGCTTTAGAAATGGCCCATTCTGCTCCTCTAACACTGAAGTCACAATTTCTCCTTGGTATGAAGGGCACTCCTCCTCCGCCTCCTTCCTGCCTTTCAGCTATAAATTCCTCAAACTCAGCCTGGGCACACACTTTTAAAGGGGTACTCCGGCCCTAAAACATCTTATCCCCTATCCAAAGAATTAGATGCCTGAACGTAGGGTCCCGCCGCTGCAATCTTTCATGCAGCACCCCCCTATCATCAGCCTCCGGAGCGAAGATAGCTCGGGGTCTGATGACTCACGATCATGGGGTCGGAGTATCGTGACGTCACGGCCCCGCCCTGTGTGACGTCACACCTCAATGCAAGCCTATGGGAGGGGGTATAGCAGCTGTCACGCCCCCTCCCATAGGCTTGCATTGAGGGGGTGGGGCGTCACATGGGGGCGGAGCCATGACTTCATGATACTTCAGCCCCGTGATCGAGAGTCATCAGACCCGGAGCGATCTTCGCTCCGGAGGCTGATGATAGGGGGGTGCTGCATGAAAGATTACAGGAGTCCCCAGCGGCGGTACCCCCGCGATCAGGCATCTTATCCCCTATCCTTTGGATAGGGGATAAGATGTCTTAAGGCAAGAGTACCCCTTTAAGCAAGACCACCCCAAAATTCAGTGCCCCATGACAGATATACCCCTTCATTACCTTGCGCACCATGGGGGAGATTTATCAAAACCTGTGCAGAGGGAGAGTGGTGCAGTTGCCCATAGCAACCAATCAGATTGCTTCTTTCATTTTCCACAGGCCTCTTTAGAGGCCTGTGGAAAATGAAAGAAGCAATCTGATTGGTTGCTATGGGCAACTGCACCACTCTTCCTCTGCACAGGTTTTGATAAATCTCCCCCAATGTTCCTGGAGATCCTATGGCAGATTTTAAGCTGAAGATATCATTACCCCTGAGGGTGATGTACACTTCCCAACAATGCACCAAATGTGGCCTCCTACACACGGAATTCTACAAAAGTCTACAACCAAGAAGCCTACGTAATACTGACTTTATACGACACCAAATACCCCAAGGATATCCGACTAGCAATGCTAAGAACCTAAAGGCCATATCCTTTTTCTACAATCTGTGAGTGACACGATGTGTCTGACTAAATTGCACTTTATGTCCAAATGGGCCTCTGACTTACACGTAGACGTCTCTCTAACAATGGAGTAAAGCGCCTAATTCTATACGCAAACTCTTCAATTCTATCAACCAAGAAGCTATGAGAGAGTCTCCTAGGACTGTATCCACCTTTTCCAGCCCACCGGAGCACCCGAAAGCTGAACTAATTTATGATGGCTAAAGTCAGCAACTGCCGAGCCGAGAAGTTCGTGACTAATCGAATTTACTGTAAGTTCGCTCATCTCCAGTGAAAACCTACGGGTGGTACTATACGCCTTCTAGGCTACATCTGCTAGACCTCTCCTGCTCTACTTTATGTTGGCGGGGGATGGTAGGGACCCTCCTCCATACATTGGGGGGCTCGTCCGGCTTTGACCCTGTGGCAGGGAGTTCAATTGGTTGTATAACGTCGTCTTGGTGATCGGAGGAGCTGCTCCCTGACACTGTCCTATTACTTATTGACTTGGACAAATACCCCCTGACGTGCGGACCCCACTAGAGAACATTTCTATGGCCACTAAGCTTCTAATTACTACACAGTGGAAAAAAATCGAAAGTCCATGAAGCCCCGAACCCAGTCAATATCACCTTATTAGGAATAAGCGTTCTCTTTAAATCACCATAAGACAAATTCTGTGCCCAATGACAATCTTGGTAGTCTAGTCCCCACTACCTGAGACCGTAGACTTCCTTGGGGAAGGAGGCTCCATGTTCTGTGCTCTGTAACCTTTGCCCTCCATATAGAGCTCAAATGTGGCTTCTTTCTTCGTCTTTTTGGTTTCATACATCCTCTTCCCTCCCATTGTCACTACCCAACTTCCATTGCACCACGTTCTATCGCTGGAATTATCCAGACTCCCTTCCCTAGTGGTTATACATGTCGTTCCCATGTGGATTGTGTTGTATTTTTCCTTCTGTAACCTGGATATTATGGTTACCATGTACTTTCTGTACTTGTTCTGGTTCTGATATATAAAATAAAAAAATATTTGAAATAAAAAAAGGCATCACAAGCCGAGGCACAATCTTCTTTTTTCGTTATGCGCGGGTCTTTTGTCTCATCCTACAGAACGGCATAGGGGGTGACCCTGCCTGGTGGTAAGGAATTTATTTGTATGGGTGTAATGCTATTTAGGAGTGACCCCTATAGACCTACTATTTGGTGTAAGGATCCAGAGTAAGTCCTATACAGTGGTCCCTCAACATACGATGGTAATCCGTTCCAAATGGACCATCGTTTGTTGAAACCATCGTATGTTGAGGGATCCGTGCAATGTAAAGTATAGGACAGTGGTCTACAACCTGCGGACCTCCAGACGTTGAAAAACTACAACACCCAGCCTGTCCGGGCATGATGGGTGTTGTAGTTTTGCAACATCTGGAGGTCCGCAGGTTGAAGACCACTGTTAGAGGAAGTTGTACTCACCTGTCCCTGCCGCTCAGGACAGTCACCGCTGCCCTGGATGTCACCGTCCATCGCTGTCCCCGACGCTCCGGCAAGGCCTCTGCTTCCCCGGCATCCGCGCTCTCCGTCACCGCCATCATGTCACTACGCACGCCGCTCCTATTGGATGACAGAACGATGTGATGACGACGATCGAGAGCGCCGACGATGCAGGGGATCCCGAAGAGGACGCGCCGGAGCCCCGAGGACAGGTAAGTGATCGTCAGCGGACCACACGGGGCACTGTAAACGGCTATCCGGGGGCAGCTGAAGAAGTCTGCGCTGGAGGATAGCCGTTTATGCGATGGCCCCGACATACAAAAGCATCGTATGTTGATGCTGCCTTCACCATGTGATGGACTCTGAGAGTGATCGTATGCTGAAATGATCGTATGTCGGGGCCATCGTAGGTCGGGGGGGGTCACTGTATATATATGGTATGTCGGGGCCATCGTAGGTCGGGGGGTCACTGTATATATATGGTATGTCGGGGCCATCGTAGGTCGGGGGGTCACTGTATATATATGGTATGTCGGGGCCATCGTAGGTCGGGGGGTCACTGTATATATATGGTATGTCGGGGCCATCGTAGGTCGGGGGGTCACTGTATATATATGGTATGTCGGGGCCATCGTAGGTCGGGGGGGTCACTGTATATAAATGGTATGTCGGGGCCATTGTAGGTCGGGGGGTCACTGTATATATATATGGTATGTCGGGGCCATCGTAGGTCGGGGGGTCACTGTACATAGTTCTCCCCACCGATGTAGGAGGAACGCTCTGTAGGTAGTTCGCCCCTATAAGACCACCCTGTAGGTAGATTTCCCAGCGTGGGAAGAACTCTCTCGTACCAGGGTCACCCGCAGTCATGAGGGTCTCCTCCAGCTTCTTTCTCCGGGCACTAGAGGCGTCTTCTCTACCTACGGGACGTGCACCATGATATCCTGCGTGTTGTAATGGCCACAGGCAGCGTCACTAGAGGTTGGAAGCCCCTGGAAACCCCACAGCTAGGACCATAATATTCCACAGGGGTCGTAGCGCATCTCGTCCAAATCTTCCCCAACAAATATCGCCTGGTAAATGTGCTGCGTACAGGTAAACCCAGACCAAAACAGTCCCGAAAAATGGCTAAAGAACGATGTAACCTGCTTGATCCATGAGAGCACAAATGTTTATTTATATAAAACACCCAAACTGAGAGACGGGACAAAAAAGTTACTAATTCATGTTTACCATATGTATATATTCAGACTGCGTAGGATACCCCCCCCCCCCCCATTGTAAGGACTGCAATGCGTCTGTCCCGGATCCCACCCAGGCAGCTGGTGTGAATGGTCAGAGGGCACTATCACCAGCTTAATGGGCTCCTTGATGCCGTGGTCACTGGGATCCAAAAGGACCGGTTTAGGGGTCACCCAGTGATTTCAAGTGACTGCCGAATATTGTTTAGTTTACAACTTAAATAATCAGAGTAATTAGAAATTTTATTAGGGAAGGGAATACATTTTTATTTTTTTGAGACTTTAAAGGGGTATTCCAGGGAAAAAACTTTATATATATATATATATATATATATATATATATATATATATATATATATATATATATATATATATATATATATATATATGAAGATTTGCTTCTAAACTGGGCGAATCCAGAGACACGTGTCATCAGAGAGGACTTAGACAGAAAAGAACAACCTCAACTTCATAAGCTCATAAGTACTGAAAGGATTAAGATTTTTTAATAGAAGTCATTTACAAATCTGTTTAACCCCTTAAGGACCAAGGACATATGAATACGTCCTTGGTCCCGCTCCCGTGATATAACGCGGGGTCCCACGGTGACCCCGCATCATATCACAGCGGGCCCGGCATCATAGTGAAGCCGGGACCCGCCGCTAATAGCGCGCGGCACTGATCGCAGTGCCGCCCGCTATTAACCCTTTAGCCGCACGCTCAAAGCTCAGCCACGCGGCTAAAAGTGAAAGTAAAAAGTGCCGGTTAGCTCAATGGGCTGTTCGGGATAGCCGCGGCGAAATCGCGGCATCCCGAACAGCTTACAGGACAGCCGGAGGGTCCCTTCCTGCCTCCTCGCTGTCCGATCGCCCAATGACTGCTCAGTGCCTGAGATCCAGACAAGAGCAGTCATGCGGCAGAATCATTGATCACTGGTTTCTTATGAGAAACCAGTGATCAGTATAAGAGATCAGTGTGTGCAGTGTTCTAGGTCCCTATTGGATAACAATGATCAGTATAAGAGATCAGTGTGTGCAGTGTTCTAGGTCCCTATGGGATAACAATGATCAGTATAAGAGATCAGTGTGTGCAGTGTTCTAGGTCCCTATGGGATAACAATGATCAGTATAAGAGATCAGTGTGTGCAGTGTTCTAGGTCCCTATGGGATAACAATGATCAGTATAAGAGATCAGTGTGTGCAGTGTTCTAGGTCCCTATGGGATAACAATGATCAGTATAAGAGATCAGTGTGTGCAGTGTTCTAGGTCCCTATGGGATAACAATGATCAGTATAAGAAATCAGTGTGTGCAGTGTTATAGTCTCCTATGGGATAACAATGATCAGTATAAGAGATCAGTGTGTGCAGTGTTATAGTCTCCTATGGGATAATAATGATCAGTATAAGAGATCAGTGTGTGCAGTGTTATAGGTTCCTATGGGATAACAATGATCAGTATAAGAGATCAGTGTGTGCAGTGTTATAGGTCCCTATAGGAGCGATAACACTGCAAAAAAAAAAAAAAGTGGAAAAAAAAAAGTGAATAAAGGTCATTTAACCCCTTCCCTATTAAGTTTGAATCACCCCCCTTTTCCCATTAAAAAAAAAAAGTGTAAATAAAAATAAACATATATGGTATCGCCGCGTGCGGAAATGTCCGAATTATAAAAATATATAGTTAATTAAACCGCACGGTCAATGGCGTACGCGCAAAAAAATTCCAAAGTCCAAAATAGTGTATTTTTGGTCACTTTTTATATCATGAAAAAATCAATACAAAAATGGTACTGATAAAAACGTCAGATCACGGCACCAAAAAATTAGTCCTCATACCGCCCCATATGTGTAAAAATAAAAAAGTTATAGGGGTCAGAAGATGACAATTTTAAACGTATACATTTTCCTGCATGTAGTTATGATTTTTTTTCCAGAAGACAAAATCACCTATATAAGTCGGGGGTCATTATAATCGTATGGACCTACAGAATAATGATAAGGTGTCATTTTTACCAAAAAATGTACTACGTAGAAACGGAAACCCCCAAAAGTTACAAAACTTTTTTTCCGTTTCACCGTAGATTTTTGGGCAAAATGACTGATGTCATTACAAAGTAGAATTGGTGGCGCAAAATTGAAAGAGTTATGATTTTTTAAAGGCAAGGAGCAAAAAACAAAAGTGCAAAAACGGAAAACCCCCCGGTCCTTAAGGGGTTAACTTTCTGGAGCCAGTTGATATATATTAAAAAAAAAAAGTTTTTTCCTGGAATACCCCTTTAAGGCTCCGTATTCTCATATATACATTTTATTATATTTTTTATGATTTATGTATTTATCGGCATATAACGGGCATTTTTTAAGCTAAAATTTTTATCTTAAAGTCTATCTGTGTGTTATACCCCGATAAACAGTTTCTGGCTCATTGAACTGCAGAAACAGTAAATCGGGGTATACACGCACCTTCATTTTAAGAAGGATATTTGGGTAAAAAAAAAAACTTTTTTACCCAAATTTCCTTGGAAAAATGAGGGTGTGTGTTATAGGCCGGTGCGTGGTTTATCCCGATAAATACGGCATCTGTCTCTTGAGTGAATTCTTTCATGTTTAACACAATCTGATTTCCTTATAAAACATTTTTCACATTCTGAACATGGATACAACTTCTCTCCTGTGTGAATCCTCACATGTTTAACAAGATCAGATTTAGTTGTGAAAGATTTCCCACATTCTGAACATGAATACGGCTTCTCACCTGTGTGAATTCGCTCATGTACGACAAGAGTTGATTTTTGGCTAAAGCATTTCCCACATTTTGAACATGAATATGGCTTCTCTCCTGTGTGGATTCTCTCATGTTTATCAAGCTCTGGTTTAACTTTAAAACATTTCCGACATTCTGAACATGAATACGGCTTCTCTCCGGTGTGAATTCTCTTATGTATAATGAGATATGATTTCCCTCTAAAACATTTCCCACATTCAGAACAGGAATAAGGCTTCTCTCCTGTGTGAATTCTCTCGTGAAACAGAAGAAGTGATTTATCCTTAAAGCGCTTCCCACATTTTGAACAAGAATACGGCTTTTCTCCTGTGTGAATTCGTTCATGTTTCACAAGATTTGATTTACTTGTTAAACATTTTCCACATTCTGAGCATGAATATGGTTTCTCTCCTGTATGTATTCTCTTATGAATAATGAAATATGACTTCCCTCTAAAACATTTTCCACATTCAGAACATAAATAGGAATTCTCTCCTGAGTGAATTTTGTCGTGTAACAGAAGAACTGATTTATCCTTAAAACATTTCCCACATTCTGAACATGAATACGGTTTCTTTCCTGTGTGAATTTGGTCATGTTTAACAAGATTTGATTTATGCTTATAACCTTTCCCACATTCTGAACACACATACTGCTTCTTTCTTGTGTGACTTTTTCTGTGCATAACAAGATCTGATCTTTTAGTAAACTCTTTTCCACATTCATCACATTGAATCCTTTTCCCCCCTTTCTGATCTGTCCTTGTGGTAACAATGTGTGGTTGGTCAGGAGAAGGTTCCTCATGATCAGGTGGATTATTATAGGATAGATCTGGATGGACATTAGGGGTAAGGAGGTCTTCTCCTGAGGAGCGCTCCATCATATCTTCATCTTCTCCTTTATCATTCAGGGATAACATGAAGTTTCCCTCAGAATTCTTACTGGGATTTTCTGTTGAGGTAAAAATGTTATTTTATTGGGCCGGAAACACATTCAACTATTTCTTCTTTTTGGGTCACTTATGGGTTTGGCTCTAACAACTGCAAGAAAAACTGCATCAAAACTGCCAGAAAAATGACGTGTGATTCCAGCCTTAAGAAGATAAATGTCCATGAGACAAAGCTGAGATGTGCGGGAGAACTCATGGACATGACAATGATCTGTATAACCTAATGGCTGCACCGTCACCACATCTCAATGTTACATATATCACCTATAGGATGGAGGGGAATACACTGAGGGATCTTATCAACCACCATCTGGAATAAAGGTTCCCAGGACATTGTTGGCTCCATTGTACTAAGACGTCAGGTGATTCTAAGGGAAAGAGGGTCCGATCCTGTAATATAATGGGGGATCTGATAAAGTGGCCCCTGAGTTCAGGTAAATGTCGAGGCCAATCCATGACTATACAACCCTTGTGGATGGTGCGCTGTCCTGCCGAGAGTCATAGAGGAAACAGACACCATGAAGAGATAAATAGGACTAATGATAAGGACTAATGTCAGAACGTCCGTCCACAGGTATCAGAGGAGCCGGGGTGTGAGCAACAAATATACATTACCCCTCCTCCACCACCCGAAATGTTCTCACAGGAGGGGCCCATAGAGTCATGCTGCTTGTGCCAAATTCTACACCCCCCCCCCCCCCCATCAGCACGGGGCCCCAGAGATTATTATCCATTACTACTTACCTGGGACAACACCTCCTGGAATTATTACATACCTGGGACAACACCTCCTGGCATTGTTACATACCTGGGTGGGACAACACCTCCTGGAATTGTTACATACCTAGGACAACACCTCCTGGAATTGTTACATACCTAGGACAACACCTCCTGGAATTGTTACATACCTGGGGGGGGGGGGGTAACACCTCCTGGAATTGTTACATACCTGGGGGGGTAACACCTCCTGGAATTGTTACATACCTGGGGTAACACCTCCTGGAATTGTTACATACCTGGGGTAACACCTCCTGGAATTGTTACATACCTGAGGTAACACCTCCTGGAATTGTTACATACCTGAGGTAACACCTCCTGGAATTATTACATACCTGGGGTAACACCTCCTGGAATTTTCTCCTTCACTTCCCTCATACACGGGTGATGGTCCCTCATCCTCTCTTCTTCATCCTCCACTTTATTATTAGTCAGATCTCCCCCCTGATGTGACATATAGAACAATTCACTACAATACAGCAGACAGGAGGAGCAACAGAGACCCCCAAAATCTACCCCCACATCTATGACTGCAGGACCCCCCTATAGAGATATAGGATCAGCCTCATCTACCTGATGCTTCTCTGGGACATTTCCCTCTGGACAGTCCTGGGAATACAGAGGACGGGGACACCTCTCGGGTGGATTTCTATCAATGACTCCATCTGTAGAGAACACACAGGGAATGAATACATCAGTGCTGGATAGATTTCTATGTTATTAGGTAGTGAGAGTGATATCCACAGTCCTGGCCGTAAATGTTGTCACCCCTGAAATGTTTCTAGAAAATGAAGTATTCCTCACAGGAAAGGATTGCAGTAACACATGTTTTCCTATACACATGTTTATTCCCTTTGTGTGTATTGGAACTAAACCGAAAAAGGGAGGAAAAAAAGCAAATTGGACATAATGTCACCAAACTCCAAAAATGGTCTGGACACAATTATTGGCCCCCTTAACTATATATTTGGTTGCACACCCTTTAGAAAAAATAACTGAAATCAGTGTCTTCCTATAACCATCAATAAGCTTCTTACACCTCTCAGCCGGAATGTTGGACCACTCTTCCTATAACCATCAATAAGCTTCTTACACCTCTCAGCTGGAATGTTGGACCACTCTTCCTATAACCATCAATAAGCTTCTTACACCTCTCAGCCGGGATGTTGGACCACTCTTCCTATAACCATCAATAAGCTTCTTACACCTCTCAGCCGGAATGTTGGACCACTCTTCCTTTACAAACTGCTCCCGGTCTCTTATTGGAAGGCGCCTTTTCCCAACAGTAATTATAAGATCTCTCCACAGGTGATCAATGGGATTTAGATCTGGACTCATTGCTGACACTTCAGAACTCTCCAGTGTTTTGTTGCCGTCCATTTCTGGGGCTTTTTGACGTCTGTTTGGGGTCTTTGTCCTGCTGGAAGACCCAAGATCTCGGACACAAACCCAGCTTTCTGACACTGGGCTGTACAGTGCGACCCAAAATCCATTGGTGATCCTCAGATTTCATGATGTCTTGTACACATTCAAGGCCCCCAGTGCCAGAGGCAGCAAAACAACCCAAAACATCACTGACCTCCACCATATGTCACTGTAGGTACTGTGCTCTTTTCTTTGTAGGCCTCATTCTGTTTTCGGTAAACAGTAGAATGATTTGCTTTACCGAAAAGATCTATCTTGGTCTCATCTGTCCACAAGATGTTTTCACAGAAGGATTTTGGTTACTCAAGTTCATTTTGGTAAAATGTAGTCTTGCTTGTTTAGGTCTCTGTGTCAGCAGTGGGGTCCTCCTGGGTCTCCTCCATAGTGGGGTCCTCCGGGGTCTCCTCCATAGTGGGGTCCTCCTGGGTCTCCTCCATAGTGGGGTCCTCCTGGGTCTCCTCCATAGTGGGGTCCTCCTGGGTCTCCTCCATAGTGGGGTCCTCCTGGGTCTCCTCCATAGTGGGGTCCTCCTGGGTCTCCTCCATAGTGGGGTCCTCCTGGGTCTCCTCCATAGTGGGGTCCTCCTGGGTCTCCTCCATAGTGGGGTCCTCCTGGGTCTCCTCCATAGTGGGGTCCTCCTGGGTCTCCTCCATAGTGGGGTCCTCCTGGGTCTCCTCCATAGTGGGGTCCTCCTGGGTCTCCTCCATAGTGGGGTCCTCCTGGGTCTCCTCCATAGTGGGGTCCTCCTGGGTCTCCTCCATAGCGGGGTCCTCCTGGGTCTCCTCCATAGCGGGGTCCTCCTGGGTCTCCTCCATAGCGGGGTCCTCCTGGGTCTCCTCCATAGTGGGGTCCTCCTGGGTCTCTTCCATAGCGGGGTCCTCCTGGGTCTCCTCCATAGCGGGGTCCTCCTGGGTCTCCTCCATAGCGGGGTCCTCCTGGGTCTCCTCCATAGCGGGGTCCTCCTGGGTCTCCTCCATAGTGGGGTCCTCCTGGGTCTCCTCCATAGCGTTTCATTTCATTTAAATATTGACAGATAGTTCGCGCTGACACTGATGCTCCCTGAGCCTGCAGGACAGCTTGAATATCTTTGGAACTTGTTTGGGGCTGCTTATCCACCATCTGGACTATCCTGTGTTGACACCTTTCATCAGTTTTTCTCTTCCGTCCACATCCAGGGAGATTATCTACAGTGCCATGGGTTGTAAACTTCTTGATAATGTTGCGCACTGTGGACAAAGACAAATCTAGATCTCTGGAGATGGACTTGTAACCTGGAGATTGTTGATATTTTTCCACAATTTTGTTCTCAAGTCCTCAGATAGTTCTCTTCTCCTCTTTCTGTTGTCCATGCTTAGTGAGGCACACACAGACACACAATGCAAAGACTAAGTGAACTTCTCTCCTTTTTATATGCTTTCAGGTGTGATTTTTATATTGCCCACAGCTGTTCCTTGCCCCAGGTGAGTATAAAGGAACATCACAGGCTGGAAACAATCTTATTTATCCACAATTTTAAAAGGGTGCCAATAATTTTGTCCAGACCATTTTTGGAGTTTGGTGACATTAAGTCCAATTTGCTTTTTTTCCTCCTTTTTTGGTTTAGTTGTAATTCACACAAAGGGAATAAACATGTGTATAGCAAAACCTGTGTTACTGCAATCCTTTCCTGTGGGAAATACTTAATTTTATAGAAAAATTTCAGGGGTGAAAACATTTACGGCCATGACTGTAAATACATATATATATGTCTCTTCTTACCTTGTGATGTGAGGGGCCGGTGATCCTCCATCATGACTATGTCCTGGTACAGATCCTTGTGTCCTTCTACATACTCCCACTCCTCCATGGAGAAATAGACCGCCACATCCTGACACCTTATAGGAACCTGACACACAATGATACCGTCATCACCAGACCCCTCCATTACTGTATAATGTCCCAGCAGTGTCACCTCTCTAATCATCACCAGACCCCTCCATTACTGTATAATGTCCCAGCAGTGTCACCTCTCTAATCATCACCAGACCCCTCCATTACTGTATAATGTCCCAGCAGGGTCACCTCTCCAGTCATCACCAGACCCCTCCATTACTGTATAATGTCCCTGCAGTGTCACCTCTCTAATCATCACCAGACCCCTCCATTACTGTATAATGTCCCAGCAGTGTCACCTCTCCAGTCATCACCAGACCCCTCCATTACTGTATAATGTCCCAGCAGTGTCACCTCTCTAATCATCACCAGACCCCTCCATTACTGTATAATGTTCCAGCAGGGTCACCTCTCCAGTCATCACCAGACCCCTCCATTACTGTGTAATGTCCCAGCAGGGTCACCTCTCCAGTCATCACCAGACCCCTCCATTGCTGTAAAATGTCCCAGCAGTGTCACCTCTCCAGTCATCACCAGACCCCTCCATTACTGTATAATGTCCCAGCAGTGTCACCTCTCCAGTCATCACCAGACTCCTCCATTACTGTATAATGTCCCAGCAGTGTCACCACTCCAGTCATCACCAGATCCCTCCATTACTGTATAATGTCCCAGCAGTGTCACCTCTCTAATCATCACCAGACCCCTCCATTACTGTATAATGTCCCAGCAGGGTCACCTCTCCAGTCATCACCAGACCCCTCCATTACTGTATAATGTCCCTGCAGTGTCACCTCTCTAATCATCACCAGACCCCTCCATTACTGTGTAATGTCCCAGCAGGGTCACCTCTCCAGTCATCACCAGACCCCTCCATTACAGTATAATGTCCCAGCAGTGTCACCTCTCCAGTCATCACCAGACCCCTCCATTACTGTATAATGTCCCAGCAGTGTCACCTCTCTAATCATCACCAGACCCCTCCATTACTGTATAATGTTCCAGCAGGGTCACCTCTCCAGTCATCACCAGACCCCTCCATTACTGTGTAATGTCCCAGCAGGGTCACCTCTCCAGTCATCACCAGACCCCTCCATTGCTGTAAAATGTCCCAGCAGTGTCACCTCTCCAGTCATCACCAGACCCCTCCATTACTGTATGTCCCAGCAGTGTCACCTCTCCAGTCATCACCAGACTCCTCCATTACTGTATAATGTCCCAGCAGTGTCACCACTCCAGTCATCACCAGATCCCTCCATTACTGTATAATGTCCCAGCAGTGTCACCTCTCCAGTCATCACCAGACCCCTCCACAACTGTATAATATCCCAGCAGTGTCACCTCTCCAGTCATCACCAGACCCCTCCATTACTGTATAATGTCCCAGTAGTGTCACCTCTCCAGTCATCACCAGACCCCTCCATTACTGTATAATGTCCCAGCAGTGTCACCTCTCCAGTCATCACCAGACCCCTCCATTACTGTATAATGTCCCAGCAGTGTCACCTCTCCAGTCATCACCAGACCCCTCCATTACTGTATAATGTCCCAGCAGTGTCACCTCTCCAGTCATCACCAGACCCCTCCATTACTGTATAATGTCCCAGCAGTGTCACCTCTCCAGTCATCACCAGACCCCTCCATTACTGTATAATGTCCCAGCAGTGTCACCTCTGCAGTCATCACCAGACCCCTCCATTACTGTATAATGTCCCAGCAGTGTCACCTCTCCAGTCATCACCAGACCCCTCCATTACTGTATAATGTCCCAGCAGTGTCACCTCTCCAGTCATCACCAGACCCCTCCATTACTATATAATGTCCCAGCAGTGTCACCTCTCCAGTCATCACCAGACCCCTCCATTACTGTATAATGTCCCAGCAGTGTCACCTCTCCAGTCATCACCAGACCCCTCCATTACTGTATAATGTCCCAGCAGTGTCACCTCTCCAATCATCACCAGACCCCTCCATTACTGTATAATGTCCCAGCAGTGTCACCTCTCCAGTTATCACCAGACCCCTCCATTACTGTATAATGTCCCAGCAGTGTCACCTCCCCAGTCATCACAAGACCCCTCCATTACTGTATAATGTCCCAGCAGTGTCACCTCTCCAGTCATCACCAGACCCCCTCCATTACTGTATAATGTCCCAGCAGTGTCACCTCTCCAGTTATCACCAGACCCCTCCATTACTGTATAATGTCCCAGCAGTGTCACCTCCCCAGTCATCACCAGACCCCTCCATTACTGTATAATGTCCCAGCAGTGTCACCTCTCTAATCATCACAAGACCCCTCCATTACTGTATAATGTCCCAGCAGTGTCACCTCTCCAGTCATCACCAGACCCCTCCATTACTGTATAATGTCCCAGCAGTGTCATCTCTCCAGTCATCACCAGACCCCTCCATTACTGTATAATGTCCCAGCAGTGTCACCTCTCCAGTCATCACCAGACCCCTCCATTACTGTATAATGTCCCAGCAGTGTCACCTCTCCAGTCATCACCAGATCCCTCCATTACTGTATAATGTCCCAGCAGTGTCACCTCCCCAGTCATCACCAGACCCCTTCATTACTGTATAATGTCCCAGCAGTGTCACCTCTCCAGTCATCACCAGACCCCTCCATTACTGTATAATGTCCCAGCAGGGTCACCTCTCCAGTCATCACCAGACCCCTCCATTACTGTATAATGTCCCAGCAGGGTCACCTCTCCAGTCATCACCAGACCCCTCCATTACTGTATAATGTCCCAGCAGTGTCACCTCTCTAATCATCTCCAGACCCCTCCATTACTATATAATGTCCCAGCAGTGTCACCTCTCTAATCATCACCAGACCCCTCCATTACTGTATAATGTCCCTGCAGTGTCACCTCTCCAGTCATCACCAGACCCCTCCATTACTATATAATGTCCCAGCAGTGTCACCTCTCTAATCATCACCAGACCCCTCCATTACTGTATTATGTCCCAGCAGTGTCACCTCTCCAGTCATCACCAGACCCCTCCATTACTGTATAATGTCCCAGCAGTGTCACCTCTCTAATCATCACCAGACCCCTCCATTACTGTATTATGTCCCAGCAGTGTCACCTCTCCATTCATCACCAGACCCCTCCATTACTGTATAATGTCCAGCAGTGTCACCTCTCCAGTCATCACCAGACCCCTCCATTACTGTATAATGTCCCAGCAGTGTCACCTCTCCAGTCATCACCAGACCCCTCCATTACTATATAATGTCCCAGCAGTGTCACCTCTCCAGTCATCACCAGATCCCTCCATTACTGTATAATGTCCAGCAGTGTCACCTCTCCAGTCATCACCAGACCCCTCCATTACTGTATAATGTCCCAGCAGTGTCACCTCTCCAGTCATCACCAGACCCCTCCATTACTGTATAATGTCCCAGCAGTGTCACCTCTCCAGTCATCACCAGACCCTTCCATTACTGTATAATGTCCCAGCAGTGTCACCTCTCTAATCATCTCCAGACCCCTCCATTACTATATAATGTCCCAGCAGTGTCACCTCTCTAATCATCACCAGACCCCTCCATTACTGTATAATGTCCCTGCAGTGTCACCTCTCCAGTCATCACCAGACCCCTCCATTACTGTATAATGTCCCAGCAGTGTCACCTCTCCAGTCATCACCAGACCCCTCCATTACTATATAATGTCCCAGCAGTGTCACCTCTCTAATCATCACCAGACCCCTCCATTACTGTATTATGTCCCAGCAGTGTCACCTCTCCAGTCATCACCAGACCCCTCCATTACTGTATAATGTCCCAGCAGGGTCACCTCTCTAATCATCACCAGACCCCTCCATTACTGTATAATGTCCCAGCAGTGTCACCTCTCCAGTCATCACCAGACCCCTCCATTACTGTATAATGTCCCAGCAGTGTCACCTCTCCAGTCAGCAGCTCAGTGATCCTGTGGGTGAGTTCTAGGATCTTCTCCTCATGTATCAGTGAGTGAGGTGGAGGCTCCATGATGGGGCCCCGGGTCCTGCTCCGTCCTCCTGACTCATGGAGATGGCTGCTGGGGGCCACACACTCCCCCCATGTCTTCTTCACTATGGTGTAATCCTGTATATGGAGAGAGACAATGAGGGGACTGACCCCAGTATTCCTCCCCCACTACAAAGATGAGATTGCGCCCCCTGTATAGAGCTCTAGTGAGCACATCTGGAATACTGGGGTCAGTTCTGGAGACCTCACCTACAAAGAGACATCCAGAACATAGAGCGGGGCCAAAGATGGGGGACAACAATGGTGGAAATGTAGATGGGGGACAACAATGGTGGAAATGTAGATGGGGGACAACAATGGTGGAAATGTAGATGGGGGACAACAATGGTGGAAATGTAGATGGGGACAACAATGGTGGAAATGTAGATGGGGACAACAATGGTGGAAATGTAGATGGGGGACAACAATGGTGGAAATGTAGATGGGGGGACAACAATGGTGGAAATGTAGATGGGGGACAACAATGGTGGAAATGTAGATGGGGACACAACAATGGTGGAAATGTAGATGGAGGGACAACAATGGCGGAAATGTAGATGGGGAACAACAATGGTGGAAATGTAGATGGGGGGACAACAATGGTGGAAATGTAGATGGGGGGGACAACAATGGTGGAAATGTAGATGGGGGACAACAATGGTGGAAATGTAGATGGGGACAACAATGGTGGAAATGTAGATGGGGACAACAATGGTGGAAATGTAGATGGGGGGACAACAATGGTGGAAATGTAGATGGGGACAACAATGGTGGAAATGTAGATGGGGGCAACAATGGTGGAAATGTAGATGGGTCACCTCACCTCTCCGGTCAGCAGGTGGAGGATCTCCAAGGTGAAGTGT